>NC_088379.1:32110000-32452500 GCF_037993035.2 Macaca fascicularis | reverse complement strand
TATAGTATTAATAACCCCAGCTAGAAAATTGTTATGTTATAGGGGTGCATAGGTTCCACCAATTTACACTCCAAACAGAAGTTGAGTATTCGAGCTGCTTAACACATTAACTACCTCTTGATATTTTCTGTGTTTTTAAATTTTAACCATTGTATTGTGTATGTAATGATTCTCAATTTGGTATTAATATACATATTTCCTAGTGAGTAATGATGTTAGACATATAGGTTTATTGTCATTTCCTTGTTCTGCTACTTTTGGTTGGGTTATTTGCCTTTTCTTATTAATATGTTGAGATTCTTTATATTTGGGGATATGAGTATTATTATATATTATATATACTTTTAATTAAAAAAAAAAATTTAAGGAGCTGGATCTGTTTCCAATTATTTGTGCTTCTTTTGCTCCTAATGCTCAGTTTTCAAATGGTGGCAATAATGTCCAATTTAATGCCTTACAAATTAAATTTTTAAAAAGAAATGAAAGCAGCCATTTCTAACTATGGACCTCAATCTCCTTTTATCCTTGGTCTTCTTGATATTTTTCATCAGAAAATTTGATAATTCCTATAGACTGGAAGACTTTGGGGAAGGCTTTTCTTGATTGTTCTCAGTGGTTACAATTGCACAACTGGTAAATGAACAAGGTACATGTATAGGCTAGGAAAAATGTTATGTGTGATGCCCCTGGACCCACTGAGGAACAACTCACAGGCACGGGCCAATATGCTACTCTTAATGCTCAGGCTGGTCTAGATGATGTTGCCCTTACTCAAATCAAGACTTTGTTTTTAAGGGCCTGAAATAAGGTAGAGATAACAGGAAAATGTTCCCTTTCCTCTGTGAAGATTTTACAGGACACAAATGAACTATATCCAGATTTCGTAGCCCGTCTTCAGGATGCTGTCTTCAAAATTGTGGGTGCTGGCCTTGCTTCAAAAATTTTGTTATAAACATTGTCTTTTAAAAATGCTTATGCTGACTGTTAAAAATTATTAAAATCGTTAAAAGCCAATGGGGCCAATTTAGATAAATATATTAAAACTTGTGTTAGTGTTGGAGGGGCTATTTATAATGCTCAATTATTTGCTAGAGCTTTGTCTAAAGCCTTAAAAGGAAATAACAAACAAGGTGTTTGCTTTCAGTGTGGTAAACCTAGACATTTCAAAAAAGAATGTCATAAAAATTGAACACTTTTATCCCTCAAGGCAGAAAGCTGCCTTTAGAGGTGTACAAATGTTGTGGTAAAGGTCGACATTGGACAAATAAATGTCGTTCCAAAACTGATAAAAGTGGAAATTTACTGTCTCCTCTCCTGGGAAACGGGAGCCGGGGCCCACAGGCTTGGGGCCCCAACAATTACAATACAAGTCTACTACAATATTCAGTGAGCAATGGCCTACAACATTAAGGAATAAATTCAAGTCCTCCTTAAGGATCCCACACCTTACCCCAGTTTCTCAGCTTTATGCGGCAACTAAGCAGAGCGCCTCTGCTGACTTAGCTATTACTCAGCCTTATACTTTGTCTCCTAATAGAGGAGTATATAAATTAGTTATTAGAGTGTGTGGCCCTTTGCCAAAAGGACATGATATTACTAACAAAACTTTTATTTTGGTACAAGTTTCACAATTTATACGCCTAGAGGCAGGGGAACGTATTCTCAATAGAGAGGGTTTCGTAGCACAGAAAAAACTGTTTTTTGGGAAACTTTAGTTTCTAATCAAAAGCCCTTATGTTCATTGCACATTAATGAAATAGTTTTTAAAGTGTTAATGGATACGAGGGAGAATATGTCTATTATTTGTTTAAATTAGTGGCCTATACAATGGGAAAAAAGACAAGTTTCAGTTATACTCACTGGCTTGGGTGCTGCTTCTGTGATTTATCGAGATGTAGAACCTTTAACCTGTGTCAGTCCTAAAGGTCAACAAGGTCAAGTGTTTTTTTTTTAATTTTTATATTGTTCCTATCAATATTAATTTTTTGGGAACAAGATCTTTCACAACAATTTGCTGCTTTTTTAAACATCCCTCATATTTCCTCAGCTGCCAAAAATATGATGTTCAAAATGGGCTACAATCGTTTAAACTCATAGCCACCACTCCTATTTAGGTGAAACAGTGACCATTATTTAAAGAAATACTTAGGACTCTAAAAGAGTAAGTCAAAAAACAAATGGCCGAGAGGAATATAAAGCCACGTATTTCTGCATGGAATTCCCGTCTTTGTCTTGTCTTAAAACTATAAATGTTTACATTAAACCTAGGGAAAGTTTACAGCCTGGTTTTCCTAATCCTGCCCTTATCCCCCAAAGTTAAAACCAGAGAAAAGCAGCAAGATGCTTTTGTATCATTACAAACTCAGCTTTCTTTCGACTCACTTAATATTGCCACAGAAAAAAATTAACTGGATTTTCTTATTCAATATTTAGGTTATACTTTGGGGGCACAAAATATTCGACCCCAAAAAATTCAAATTCGACGTGATCATTTAAAAACATTAAATGATTTTCAAAAGCTTGTAGGAGACATTAATTGGATGCGTCCTGTTTTAGGAATACCAACATATCAGTTATATCATCTTTTTTCTATTCTAGAAGGAGACAGTCACTTGGACAACTCACGCCATTTAACTCTTTTGGCTTTACAGGAACTCCAGCTTGTAGAAGAGCAACTTTAAAAGGCCCCTTCCTGATGTTCCCCTTTCCTTTTGTGTATTTCATACTTTACTTTCTCCCACAGGAATGATTCATCAAACTAGTCGACCACTAAAATGGATCTTTTTGTCCAATAAAATATCTAAACGCTTGGCTACTTATATCGATCGTTTAGCTGAACTGATCATCAAAGGACGGCATCACTGTCGACAACTTTGGGGAGGAGATCCTTCCTTAATTATCTCTCAATTCACTCATAGTCAGATCACTTATCTTCTTGCAACTTCTGATTCTTGGCAAGAAGCTTCATCAATCTTGAGTTACAGTTTATCCTTATCCCTCGGTGTAATAGGGAGAATTGTTTGTTATTCTCATGGTCTTACTTGATTTCCCTACTACTGGTTGTAACATTGTTAGTGATTCTCAATACGCCATTTATGTTACTTCTTACATTTCTCAGGCCACTTTACCTCTTTGTGCTACTTCTTCTCTTCAAAAACTCTTTTCCTTGTTATCTTCTACTTTGAGCCAACGTCGAGCTCCTTTATTCATCACTCATCTTCGTTCTCATTCTCAACTTTCTGGACCATTAGTTCATGGTAATACTCAGATTGATTTGCTTTTAAAGGGCCACCTACATGCTGCAGAACAAAAATATACTCTACATCACACTAATAGTTCTGGCCTTCAACGATGGTTTCATTTAACTCATAAACAAGCTCGTTCTCTTATTCGAGCTTGTCCTTCCTGTGCTCCTTTGAGCATTCCATCCTTCCATCCTGGGGTTAATCCACGGGATGTCCCTTCTTTTGAACGATTAAAATGTTCATCATACCATTGATACCTTTTCTCATTTCTGTTATTACTCATCTCTTAGTTTGTTTCGCCATCATGGGCATTCCTCTTATACTTAAAACTGATAATGCCCCTGCTTATGTCTCTCATAAATTACAAGTTTTCTTACAGCAATACAATATTCAACATATCACCGGTATCCCGGGCAACAGTCAAGGTCAAGACATCATTAAGCGCGCAAATTTAACCTTAAAAACTCAACTGCTAAAACAAAAAAAAAAAAAAAGGGGGAAATGAGCCCCCCAAAAAACCAGATTTTTTTGAAGGTTAATCTTTCTACCTTAATTTTTTTGATTTTGGAGGTTCTTTTTACCTTAATTATTTTTTGAATCAATGGAGACAATTGCAAGACACCACTGTCGTAACCCATCTTTCTTCACCTCCCTCGGTGATAGTCCCCGCTGACAATTTAAAGATTTGGTATCCTAATGAAGAAGGTAAGTATGTTCAAGGGCAAGTTCTAAAACAGGGACGGGGCTATGCTCTTGTCCTTACAGGGAGTGGACCTGAGTGGTTTCCTACAAGATGATTGAAACCCTGTTGAAAAGAAAACTGGATTCAGCATGCATTTCTTCCTTTGTTGGATGTGCCTCGGCGGGGGACTTATTTCTCTTAGTGAGGCTTTGTATGAATATTGGACTTATATTCCCTTTCCGCCCTTGTATCAGGGAGTCGCCTGAGGGGAGGTGGAAATTAAGGTTTTCACCAATGACACTACTTGGATGCCGTCCCCCTATATAGACAAGGACAATATAGAACGGGAAACGGGAATTATAAAAAACACATATCAATTTGGAGTGGAAGGAGTTCCAATATGTATGGGAAATAGTTCTCATTGTCTCCGAAAATCGCATGAAGCCTGGGTTGTTTGTTATAATCATAGTCATGTGTCTGCTAATACTGTTATTATTGTAACTAGAAGTTTTTAATATAATCATACTGTATATAGTAATGAAACTATTCCTAGTTCTTTACTTTTTTGTCCTATTCTAGAGGTTTCTCCTAATATTGAGGTGCTGGAGTGACAACAATGTCGGGGAAATAAACCCCAGATTTTATTAGAATACAATGGAATGTAAATAACTGATTGGAGTGTGCACGGTGATTTTCAAATAAAATTTAGTCACATACCTTTGAAATGACACTGGGTAAATAAAAGTATTGCTGCTAACAGTAATGAAACCTTGGTATGGCGTGAAGAAGCCTGAAGTACAGAGTCATCTTTGGAAGTTGTTAGCTGCAGGCGATGCCATTAGCACTTTTGTGGGGAATATGTCCCTTAATCTTTCTAACCCAACTAACTCCTTTCATATTCAGTTATATCGAAATACCTCCTGATATATTATTGCTTGTGTCCGTAAGCCCTACCTATTATTAGCAGGGAATTTGACATGGGATAATGATACGGGGATTGTTAATTGTACAGATATGTGTACATTTCTGTCTTACCTCAATCATTCCTGGTGGCACAACTTTACTGGGGATATTGATATCCTCAGGGCTCATAAGGAAATTTGGCTACCTGTTAACCTTACGTGACCGTGGGGGGCATCACCTCTTGAAACTTATATTTGGACTTCTCTCCAGCGAACCCTCCGTGCCCTTGGACTTATAATTGCCTCAGTGATGAGCCTTGTCGCCATCGTCTCCACTGCGGCCATAGCAGGGCTCACTCTTCATCAAAGCATACAAAATGCTGAATTTGTGCAGCAATGGCACGAACAATCTCACCGGTTATGGCTTCAACAACGAAACATTGATTCTCAACTTGCTGAAAGATTGGACAACATGGAACAAGCCTTGACATGGCTTGGAGATCAGCTCACTGTCCTCAGTACTCGGATAACATTACAATGTGATTGGAACTCCACTCAATTTTGTGTAACGCCTGTGCTTTTTAACATCTCTTAAAATTGGACCGTAATCCGAAAATTATTAATAGGCCATAAAAATATTAGTTTGGACATCCAAGAGCTCACTCAGAACATTTCCGAAGCATTTCGACAACAATTACGTGTGTTGTCCGGAACTGTAACCCTTCAGGAGCTGGGTCAGCGCCTTGCTGCCTTTAACCCATGGACCCAGATGAAGACATGGATTTCTACAATCTCTGGAAGTAAAGTATGCTTTGGGCACTTGGATTGGGTCTACTTCTTTTGGTGATTCAATGCGCCCTCCGTCGCCTCCAAAAACAAAAGAAAACACAAGAACAAATATGGGCTACCTTTTTAGGATTGAGGCAAAACAAAAAAAAAAGGGGGGGAAATGCAGGGGCCTTTGAAAACAGTATGCTGAGAATAGATAGGGCTCAAGGACAGTATCTCCAATTGAACTTTTAATGAACTCCCATAGGCGCCAAGAAGGCAGGCAGATAAGGAAGAGCATAGAAACAAGGAACTGAGTAGAAGGTTATATCTGGGAAAAGAAAGTTTGTTTTGCATTGCATTCTTTCTTGCTGACGTGGGGTTTATGGGGTATAAATAAAGTGAGGCGGAGGCTCTGAGTGCGGCCGCCATGTTCTCTGTGTGTCTTTGTCTTTTGTGTGTTCTTTCATTCTCCACCACCCCCGGCACGGACCCCAACAGGATCCCTTGTGTTTGGGAGAAACGTGTGGAAGTTAATTCTTAATATTAGCCTGAGATCATTCTGTTAGAAGCATTAGATTTTCTTTAGTAATTGCACATACATCAGAGTTGACAATTTTTTGTCACACTTCCAGCTCTACAACCTTGTCTCCAGCCATGTGAAAGATTGAATTCATTCTCCAAACATTTTAAACATTTTCTAATGTTTAAACAATATGCTATCAATTTTCTGCTAATGTTATGATTATAGTGCAGGGTTTCTTAACCTCAGAACTACCAATATTTTGGTTGGATAATTATTTGTTTTGGGGGCCACCTGTACATTGCAGAAGGTTTCACACCATCCTTGGGCTATATAGCATTGTTGGCTATACTCACCACTGGATGGCAGTAGTAACTTCCACCCCCAAATGTGGACAACCATAAATGTCTCTGGACATTGTGAAATGTCCTCTGGAGGGCAAAATGCCCTGTGTTGAGAACCACAAATTTGTTCTAGAATAGTAGCAAAGGGATCTTCTGGATGCTTGATGCAAATTGAGATTCTAGGGCTTCACTCTGATTCACTGCATCAGAATATAAATTTTAATAAGATCCCCAAGGAACTTAGATGCACATTCAAATTTGAGAAGGATTGATCTATAATTTGCAAACAGAACTTTAACTGTTCTTCTCTCATTCAACTTCCAACATCTCTAGTCCATTTGACAGACTGCTGCCAGATTAATCCACTGGTATCTTCTCAGTGCCTTTATAGTAAAATTGAAACTATTTCCTCCACCTGGTTTGTTTTTTGAGGATTTTCATGATCAAGATCCTGAATAAGTTTTTAATACAATTCCATAAATATCTCAATCAAAAACTCTACATTCCAATCCAACTCTATTTCTATTTATTAGTGACTTGCATGTTACGATATTTCCTATTGAAATGGTATTCACAATCAAAGGCAATCCAACAAAAGCTACTTCTTCCACAAAACCTTCCATTTGATTCTTATTTAACCTTTCATACTTCCACCTCACATATTTATTTTGTGCATGTGTGTAGTACAAGTTAAAACAGTATTGAAGCCATACTCTAAGGCAACAGGGTTAAAATGTGATTTTGCTACTGGATGTGATCTTTGGCAAAGTAAATAGCTATCTTAAGTCTCAGTTGCCACATTTATAAATTGTTTTTACTATAAGTACTTTCATCATGATTTGTTTTGACAATTAAATAAGATAATGCCTGTAAGGACTGCCATATAGAAAACACAGAAAAAATCACAATTATTACCATTATTAATGATAATAATAAAAATAATAAAGTAATTCATATACTTAAACAAACTAAATAATGCAGAAGTAGAAGGTAATACATTTCATATTGTCCCATCATTTCATTTAAAACCAGAAAGGGTTATGAAATATTAATATTAACCACCACTTACGTATTACTTTAAAAGTGCCAAATTCATTTTTGCATCTTCATGTATTTCTTTCTACTGGTATTTCTGCAAACAAAGTAAGCAGTTAATAAATATTTGGTATTGAACAAATTCAGGACATGCCTTAATTTTACTACCACATCATTACAGCCTAAAAGTCAGAATTTATGTCTGATTGCTTTCTGTATCCCCACAGTGACAAGAAAACGGGCCGGAACACAGCAGAAGCTCAATAAGTATCTGCTGAATATAAGCATAATTGACTAATCAGTTAGCTGTGGAGAGATATTTAAGTTAATGGGTGCTCAAAACCCAAAGGGAAGTGCTATCCTGGAAAAATCAGTCTATTTATGTTTATTTTTCACTCTTTACTCCTCCCAGTGATAAGAAAGACATTTTTCCTACAACTAGGTAGTTTATGTTACAAACTTGACAAAATATTTTTCTTTAGCCATCTGCTTTCCCATTTACCACAAATGGAAACTTAATATTTCAGCATAAACAGTCATCTTAAAGAGAACTATTTGCATCCCCAAATGTTTTTCTCCTGTTATAGATCCCAAGTAAATCACCTTCCTCTCAAAGATGCACACATTATAGATAATATGTCATAATTATTTTCTTCACCAAGAATCACTTGCTATTTGCCAATTGATAGGATACTACTTAACTTTTCCCAGTTGGAAATAGCAGTCAGCACTTGCTCTAGCATTACGTGAGAATGCATAATGACTTTCTATTAAAGACAGATAATTTTGAGGTCTGCTTCAAAGTGCATCATTATTTTCATTTTTTAAAAGCTAACTACCTTGTTTTCAAGAATCGTTGATGGAACCTACCTTTTAGATATAACAAATGCCCACAATTATTCTACTTATCTCAGAAAATAAGCTATTTTCTTTGGTTGTGTTTAGTACCTGAATTCACTCATTATATTATTTCCAGGCATTAAGTAAATTATATTCACAGAGCTAAAGAGTTTCAGCCTCATCAGAACAGGCAGATGGTTTCTAAAGGGAAACACACGCAAGTTCTTGGTTTCATCTCTAAAGCAATAACTATTTTCTCTTCAGGAAGTAATAACAGGGACCAATTGTTTAATAAAAAGATGAAACAGAAGAATTGTCTTCCTCTTTTCCCCACATCAACTGCTAACCAAATTCTGCCAATCATAATAATTTTTGTTTGTAACTTTTCCTTAAACCCTGCATATATCTGCTTATTTTTGCTGCTTAGTTTCTCTGCCTTGAAATACTGTCTTCCTTTAGCGTTCAGGACAGCATCTGCCCCTGGGTTCTTCTGACATTACTGGCTATTATTGCTGTTTCTCTTTACGTTGTTCCCCGTGAGTGCCTTACCATTGTATCACCTTGGATCTTTGTCCTTAGATGATGTATCTTTTCTGTCAACAGACAAATATACACAAAGATGATTTCAGTTTGTGTCTCGAGGTCAATTTCTATCCTGATCTCCAAGTACTTAAATACAATTGCCTGCTCTGCATTCTTACCTAAGTTTATAATAGATGTCTCAAAATGACCATGGTGAAACTGAGCTTCTGACTTTTCTAACTAAACCCTCTAATTTCACAGTCTTTTCAATCCAAGTTGATGGCAAGTCAATACTTCCATGTGCTAAAACCAAACTTTTAGGAATCATTTTTTGACGCTTTTCTTTCTTTCGTATCCCGAATCTAATCCATTAATCTCATGCCTCTGCCTTCAAAATATATCTTTCTACATGTACTCTGGCATGCTTTCACTAGTGTCACAGCTAGCACCCTGGTCCAAGTCTTCATCATTCTTGGTATGACTAGTATTATAATAGCTTCCTTATTGTTCTTATTTTCCTGCCTTCTTTCACTCCCATCAATTCCCAATAGGGCAGCTAGGATAATACATAATGATCTCTAGTTACATCCATACTGTTGCAAATGTCTGAATCTCATTCTTTTTATGATTAAATAGCATTCCATTGTTTATATGTACCACATTTCCTTCATCCATTCATCTGTTAATGGACACCTAAGTTGCTTCCACATCTTAGCTATTGTAAACAGTACTGCAACATATGAGTGCAGGCATCTCTTCAATATACTGATTTTCTTTCTTTAGGGTATATGCCCTGCAATGGGATTGCTGGCACATATGGTAGCTCAAATTTTAGTTTTTGAGGAACCTCCAAACTGTTTTCTATGTGGTATTACTAATGTACATTCCCACCAGCAGTGTACAAGTGTTCCCCTTTCTCCACAACCTCACCAGCATTTGTTATTGCCTATCTTTTGGCCATAAGCTACGTTAACTGGGGTGAGATGATATCTCATTGTAGTTTTGATTTGCATTTCTCTGATGGTCAGTGATGTTGAGCACCCTTTCATATGCCTGTTTGCCATTGTTTGTCTTCTTTTGAGAAATGTCTATTTAAATCTTTTGTCTACCTTCTGATCAAATTATTATTTTGTATAGAGTTGTTTGAGCTCCTTATATATTTTGGTTATTAATCCCTTGTCAGATGGGTAGTTTGCAAATATTTTCTCTTATTCTGTCAGTTGTATCTTCACTTTGTTGATTGTATCCTTTTCTGTGAAGAAACTTTTTAATTTGATGTGATCCCATTTGTCCATGTTGGCTTTGGTTGCCTGTGCTTGAGATGTATTGCATAAGAGGTCTTTACCCAGACCAATGCCCTGGAGATTTTTTCCCAGATTTTTTTTTTTTAGTAGTTTCATAATTTGATGTCTTAGATTTAAGTATTTAATCCATTTTGATTTGATTTTGTATATGGCAAGGGATAGAGGTCTAGTTTCATTTTTTTGTGTATGGATATCCAGGTTTCCCAGCACCATTTATTGAAGAGGCTGTGTTTTTTCCAGTGTATATTCTTGTCACCTTTGTAAAAAATGAATTCATTGTAGGTGTGTGGATTTGTTTCTAGTTTCTCTATTCTGTTCTAGTGGTCTAAGTGTCTGTTTTTATGCCAGTACCATGCTGTTTTGGTTACTATAGCTCTGTAGTATAATTTGACATTAGGTAATGTGATTCTTCCAGTTTTGTTCTTTTTGCTTAAGATAACTTTGGTTAATCTGGGTCTTTTGTAGTTCCATATAAATTTTAGAGTTGTTTTTTCTATTTTTGTGAAGAATGACATTGGTATTTTGATAGAGGTTGCATTGAATCCTTAGAATGCTTTGGCTAGTATGGACGTTTTAACTATATTGATCCTTCCAATCCATGAAAATGAAATGTTTTTCCACTTTTTGGTGTCCTTTTTCAATTTCTTTTATCAGTGTGTTATGGTTTTTATTACAGAGATTTTTCACTTCTTTGGTTAATACCTAGGTACTTAATTTTATGTGTGGCTATAGGATTTTAAAAATTTCTTTTTCACATTGTTCACTGTTGGCATATAGAAATTCTACTGATTTTTGTATGTTGATTTTGTATCCTGCAACTTAACTGAATTGGTTTATAATTTCTAATAGTTTTCTTGTGGATTCTTTAGGTTTTCTGAATACACGATCATATTATAAGCAAATGAGAATAATTTGACTTCTTTATTTCCAATTTGGATGCCTTTTATACTTTCTTTTATCTGATTGCTGTGACTAGGACTTCCAGTACAATGTTGAATAACAGTGGTGACAGTGGGCATCCCTATTGTGCTCCTGATCTTAGAGGAAAGACTTTCAGTTTTTCTCCATTAAGTATGATACCGGTTGTGTGTGTGTCATATATAGATTATGTTATGTTGAGGTATGTTCTCTCTATTGCCAGTTTTTTTATCATCTTTTTGTTATAAAGGGAAGTTGAATTTTATCAAATGCCTTTCAGCATCAATTGAAATGATCATGTGGTTTTTATCCTTCACACTGTTGATATTATGTAAGGCATTGATTAATTTGTATATGCTGAACCACTTTTGCATCCCCAGGATAAATCTGACTTGGTCATAATGAGTGATCTTTCTACTGTATTTTTGAATTCAGTCTGCTAGTGTGTTGTTGAGGATTTTCACATCAAAATTAATTGGAGATATTGGGCTGTAGTTTATTTTATTTTATTTTTTTCTTTCAAATGGGTCTTTGTCTGTTTTTGTTATCAAGGCAATACTAACTTCAAAGAATGAGTTTTGAAATATTTCCTCAAACTCCATTTTTCATAATAATTTGAATATAATTGGTATTAATTCTTCTTTAAATGTTTGGTAAAATTCAGCAGAGAAGAGATCAGGTCCTGAGTTTTTCTTACCATGAAATGTTTTATTATACTTTGTTCTTGTTACTTGTTACTGGTCTGTTTTGGTTTTGGATTTCTTCCTGATTCAATTTTGGTAGGTTGTACATATCTATGAATTTGTCAATTTCTTTTAGATTTTCCAATTTGTTGGCAAGTAGTTCCTTATAGTAGCCACAAACGATCTTTTGAAATTCTGCAGAATCTGTTGTAAAGTCTCCTTTTCCTTTTCTGTTTTTATTTAATTGGACCTTGTTTCTTTTTTCCTTAGTCATCCTAAAGGCTTGTCAATTTTTTTAACTTTTTGTAAAACCAAGTTTCATTGATCTTTTCTATTTTTTTCCCACTCTGATTTATATTTTTTTTTTTCTTCTACTAATTTTGTGTTTGGTTTGCTCTTGCTTTTCCAGTTTTTGAAGATTCATTGTTAGGTTATTTATTTGAGATTTTTCTTCTTTTTTGATGTAGACACTTATAACTATAAACTTCTTTCTGAGTACTACTTTTGCTATATTCCATAGGTTTTGATATGTTGTGTTTCTATTATCATTTGTTTCAATAATTTTTCCAGTTTTCTTCTTAATTTATTCATTTACCTGCTGGTCATTCAGGAGCACATTGTTGAATTTCCATATATTTGTATAGTTTCCAAAATTATTTGTGTTATTAATTTCTAGCTTTATTTCGTTGTGGTCAGAGAAAATGCTTGATATCATTTCAGGTTTTTTTTGGAACGTTTTAAGACTTGTTCTGTGACCTAACATATGGTCTATTCTTGAGAATGATCCATGTGCTGAGGAAATCAATGTGCATTTTAAAGCTGTTGGATGAAATGTTCTGTAAATATCTTTTAGCTCCTTTTGGTTTATAGTGCTGTTTAAATTCAATGTTTTTTGTTGTTGTTGATTTTCTGTCCGGATAACCTGTCCAATGCTGACAGTGGAGAGTCTTGAAGTCTCCAGCTATTCTTGTATCAGGATCTATCTCTTTCTTTAACTCTAATCATATTTCTTTATGTATCTGAATGCTCCAGTGTTGGGCATGTGTGTGTGTGTGTGTGTGTGTATAATTGTTATATCTTCCTGCTAAATTGACCCTTTTATCATTATGTAATACCTTATTTGTCTCTTCTTATAGCTTTATCTTGAAATTTATTTTGTCTGATATAAGTATAGCAACTCCTGCTTTATTTTGCTTTCCATTGACATGGAATATCTTTTTCCATCCCTTTAAATTTAGTCCATTTATGTCTTTATAGCTGAAGTGTGTTTCTTGTCAGCAACAGATCAATGAGTATTTTATTTTAAAATATCCAGTCTATGTCTTTTGATTCAAGAGTTTAGTCCATTTACATTTCATTTTGTAATTGATAAGTAAGGACTTACTCCTGCTATTTTGTTGTTTGTTTTCTGGTTCCTTTGTGGTCTTCTCTTTCTTCTTTCTTTTCTTCCTGTATACCTCTAGTTAAGATGACTTTCTCTGGTTATATGATTTAGTTTGATTTAGTTTGTCGCTTTTTGTTTTATGTGTAGCCTTTGTGTGTTTTTTTGGTTAAAAGTTACCATTACACTTTTTTTTTCTTTTTATTTATTTATTTATTTATTTATTTATTATTATTATACTTTAAGTTGTAGGGTACATTTGCATAACATTCTAGAGTCAACATATATTACTAACAGCTTAAACATCCCAAGAAATTCCTACTGTTTTAATTCAAAAGATTTAGGTCATTTTAAAAAAGATAATTTTGGTGAAGATAAAATAGGAAAGTCTGAAATGCAAATAAAAAAAAAAGTTACCATTACACTTACAAATATTATTATATAACTCATGATTTTAACCTGACATCAACTTGACGCTGATTGCATAACACAGACATGCAAAAAGAAAACAAGTGCTCTATGCTTTAACTTTGTCCCCCTGCTTTTTAACTTTTTGTTGTTTCTATTTATGTCTTATTGTATTGACTTTGTTTTGAAAAATTGTTGTAATTATTATTTTTTATTGGTTTATCATTTAGTCTTCAGTTAAGGATAACGGTAGTTTACATACCATAGTTACAGTGTTATAATATTCTGTGTTTTTCTGTGTACTTAATATTGCCATTGAATTTTGTACCTTCAGGTGATTGTTTATTGCTCATTAATGTTATTTTAATTCTGATTGAAGTACTTCCTTTAGCATGTCTGGTAGAACATGTATGCTGGTGATTAAATTCATCAATTTTTGTTTGGGAAAGTCTTTATTTCTCCTTCATGTTTAGAGAATATCTTCCCTGGATATACTATTCTAGGGTAATTTCTTTTTTCCTTCAGTATCCTAAATATGCCATTGATGCATGCTAAAATTTAAGAACTATTGTACTGTATCTTATATTCATTTATTTTATTATGTTATAGTATATTTTATCACATATATGAACATGTGGTTTATTAATACAATATATATATATACACATTTACATAAAATGCCTTCTTCCTTAAAAGTGTAAATATCATAAAAGAGGAATTTTTAAATTACTTTGTTTACTGCTGCTCCCAAAGCATCTTGAATAGTGACTGGCCTATTTTGTAGTGGCTGGCCTCTACAAATCTTAAAATGAATAAATGAATGTAGGATTTTACATCTCCATGTCCCTGCTCCTGTTATTCTTTCTGTCCGGAATGCACTTACCTGATTAATTCAACCGCTTTTCTATACCTAATTTAGGTAATATCTTTATTCCTCTTGAAACCCCACACTTTCCTTTTGCAGCTCAGTCTTAGTTGGGACTTCACTATTTGCCTATGGAAGATTTTATGTCATATATAACAGAAAGCACAACACATATGTTGAACTTATCTATTTTAATCTGTCCTTTTTCCACTACAAAATTAATTTTTTTTGGAGGGGGGCAAGTTTCTTTTTTATGCATACCTACACCTTCCCACATACCAAATATAGAGTATGTCTTCAATCAGTATTTCTGAACTTACTGAATTGAAATTGAAAGATTGTTATCAAGGCAGTATGACAACTGAAGACCACTCAAATTAGCTTAAGGAAAATATCTTGATTGTTGTCAGTACACACAGTGTCCAGGAAACTCAAGAGCAGGAAGCCAGGCTTCTGGAAGGTCCAGGGTCAAGACCCAGAATGCCTTTTTGAAACAAAGCAGCTTCTTCCCCACTATTGATCAGTCTGGGCTTGTATGCTCTTCACAGGCAAGAGTCCTATCTTTTTCATCTCAGTGGTGACACATGGGAAACCAAACATATGAGTTCCCATTTCAAGTGCACCACAGTGAGGACTGACTGGCATTACTGTATTTCCTTTTCAGTTTTGCAAATGAGAGAATCTGATTCATCTGCTTCAACTGGGGACTTGTCCCTGATAAAATGAACTATATGCTTAAAGTTTACTCTCTGAGAATGGATGAGGGAATGGCAGGACACCAAACACATCCTTTGCCTACACAGACACACACACACACACACACACACACACACACACACACACACACACATATTTATACCCATATATATCATTGAATAAGTTGTACTTGATAAGATTCTACACAAGTGTTATTACTATTAGATTCACTATGTAATCACTTAAACAAATGTAAGAGAGTTTTCATAATTTTAGCATACATGTAAGCATTTTTCAATATTTGTTGAAGTTTTAAATCTTTACAAAACTTGCATATAGAGGAACATGCACTCTTGAAATTTTCTAGTAACCAAACAAGTCTAATTTGATGTATCTATGTCTTCAATATAATTGTAAAAAAAAAAAAAAAAAGTAGATTGTTTCATTTTCCTCTGCATCTAATAAAGGATATTTTAGGAAATCTGGTCCCAACAATGCTCTAATTCATGGAACAAACACTTGTTGATTGTTGATTATATCTGTTGTGTTAAGCAAGGGACAGAGTATCTACCCTCAGATAAATTGCATCTTGTGTATGGGGAATAAAATAAAGAGAAAGTAACTATAACATGAGGTTGTTAAGACTCTATATATTGAAAAACTGTAGAAGATAGAATATTGGCCATACAATTCTGCTGTTGTGGGGAT
This sequence comes from Macaca fascicularis, assembly GCF_037993035.2. NCBI lineage: Eukaryota > Metazoa > Chordata > Mammalia > Primates > Cercopithecidae > Macaca > Macaca fascicularis. The sequence goes on along the minus strand of NC_088379.1, from coordinate 32,436,676 downwards.
AAGAGAAAAAGTCCCACATCATCTGCCTATTTTGTCAACATTCTTATGTAGGAAAAATAACCTCCTAGTCCCAGTGTGTTCTGTAAGTAAGAAGAAAGAACCAGTGGCTACAGAGAATCTCCTCGCAGCATTTTGCATCCAAATGCTGTATGCAGCTCACCTTCCTGGTGTTGGTAGTAACGCTGACCATGATGAGTCTCTGTGCAATGAATGGCTGCCAGTAATGCTGACCATGATGAGTCTCTGTGCAATGAGTGGCTGCCTTAGACAATGAGGGTTGTTCTAAATTCTTCTAATACTAGCATCTACCAGAGAATCAGGTAAAAAGAAAGCAGGTCAGTAATTTTCTTTTTTCTTCTCTGCTTGTACTCATGCATGTCTCCCTTTTAAGCAGGACAAAGTCAGAGATCAGGAGCAGATTTAGGAAGATGCTTTATTTTCTGGGCATCTATGGCAATATGCTCACAGTTTTCCTGGCACAAAGATTAGGATCACAAAAAATATTTCCATATATATCTGTGCTATTGAATTACTTTCCAGATCCACTGCCTTATTAAAATAATGAATACGTTTGAAAGATTAAATATTTGCTAACCTTCAGTTGGTTAGTTTGACCCTCCATGATGTAATCTAAATAAATAATATTAAACATGCATATCTGGAACAGAGCGTGTTTCTTGAATATCTTCATGTCCTATATTATCTAGATTCACTTGTCTTTAAGCTCCCTGAGACCAGGGACTATGTTGTAATTTATCTTTCATGCAAAGCCTAGTCCAGTGCCTGGCATGCAATAGGTCCTCAGTGAATGGTCATTTAAATGAAATCGTATGTTGTGTTATTGCAGTTATAGAATTGATTGCATAAAAGATACCATCTCTACAAGATAAACAAGAGGAGGAGAATATAATATTGTGGTTCCCCTGAAATGGGCCTAAAGTCAGACATTTCCCTGCTTTTGTTTTTCAAAGAAGAGAATAAAATAAAATAATCATAGATTGTTCATTTACCTGTCAGTTCCTCTGACACTTCTCTGAGATCATTTAGGTCTAATGCAGTTCTTCTATTTCCTTTATAGATGCCGACGCTTTTAATAGAAAAAAAAAAAAACCTCTCTTGAAGTCTATTTGGAGTTTTCTGCTTTCTCTCAGACTCTTTGATGTATTTCAAGAAACACAGCACTTAAAAAGTGCATTGTGTCCTCATCCACATTTCTTCCCCCACCTGCCTTGTCAAATGAAAGAAAGAAAGAAAAAAAAAATGACAAGTGTGGGTCTGATATATTTAGTTCTTATTTCTCCCCTTTACATGCCTTTTCACAGCCTCTCTGATGTAGTCACTCGTCCATCTCACACATACTAGGACTCTGAAAATTGTTCTCACTCCAGCAAAACCCCTGATGAAACATGCTTCACAGCCTGCTGAACTCTCTTTGTGGCTGTGAATATACCTTGTTCACTCAATAATTTTCCAGCAGGAAACAGTGAAGCATGTGACCCGGGAGGGTGCAGACTTAACACTGCTCCACACAAACAGCTTTTATTCATGTACCAACATGAAAACTAACACATTCACCCTTGGTGTAACATACTTGGGATGACAGTCAGATGGTCTGTGTGGTTAATAAGGCATTCTAAACATTTAAAAATAGAGTTTTCATTCTGAACCTAATATTAAACTCTTCTTATAAAAGAGTAAAATCAAGAAACAGTACTATATATCTACTCTAGGCTTAATGTATAATCTTGAAATGTCTTGAATTGCAAATATGTCTGAGCATTCTTGACATACGTGTGGTCTTATATTTTTCTTCCCTCTGCCAATGTTACTATTGAGTTTTCTTCATTTATTACTACCTGCCACTTTATTGTTGTGTATAGTTTCACCTTCAGTAAGTTCTCTAACTATGCTGTCTTCAAAATGTCTCTTTTCACACTGAACATCATCACACATACCACGAATTATTTCTCAACCTTTCCTTTGCTACCATTTCCTTCATATCCGAATTCCAAAATCTCTGCGTGGGGTACATTATGTTTAACTTACTGGGCTAAGTACTCTAGGAGACATCAATGAAGGAATTTAAAAGATAAACACCATTTTAAAGCTGTGTTAAGTATAAGGAAACTATATATATATATATTTAGTTTTTTTGCTTATGTAGCACCAAATAAACGTTTGTTAGTATAACAAGGTGTGAAATATTATTACTTAGAGTATTTCATATAGTATTACAGCTCAAGGTGGCATAAATATAAATCTGTTGGTCTAAGTGACTGAAAAATTAAGGATACTTTAGCCTCAAGCATTGCTGGATCCAGGGCTCAAGTGATACCTTTAGAACTCTTTTTCTTTCAATCTCTTACACAGACTCTCTTCTAATAAAGGGAATGATGGTGGGCCACGACCTTCATCCTGACATTGTAATAGAATCTTAAAGCTTAGGCAGAAAACCCACAGTGGGACATTTCTTCGACCTGTGTGTGTAGCATACCTATCCATGAACTAATCTCTGTGCCAGGATGATAGGGTTGTGTGATCAGTCAAGCCCGGGTTATGTGCTCATCAGTGTTGCTCCCAGTAGAAATAGATGTGTTTTCTAAAGGAAAGAGAGGTTTGTGACCAGAGAAAAAAAAGGCATCCTACACAGGCAACAGCAGCAGGTGTCCACAGCTGACAAATAATACTATGCCTATTTTGAAGATGAGAAAACCAAGACACGAATTTGTATAACTAAACTAAGATTACACTGGCCTCAGATATCCTAGTAAGCAGTAAGATGAAAGAGGAAAGGTCTCAAAAAGCAGCTGAGATTTGAATAGGTACTTTCTCATACACATGTGCTTTCTCAAAGTCCAAAACCTGGTAGCATTTGTATTTCAGTGACTTGATCAATTTCTTCATTGTTTTTCCCAAAGATTCACCCCTGCTTATTTTACATTATGCTGTCGATGGAGGATGCATGGAGAATAGTGAGGAACTGCACCTGTGTCTAACAAAGACTCTGAGGGGAAAAGGAATCATTAAGGATTTAGGGTACACAAATGATTAATTATGATAGTTTAGATCTTACGTTAATGTATTAATTTCTTTTAAAAAATCTAATGCAACCCATACTTCCGGAATGTAGAATCCTGGGATTTTTTTAAAAAAAATGGGATAATGTTAACAGCAAAAAGCTTTCTTTTTATAGTTCTTTTTTCCCATATACTCCCCCCATCCTAATACATGTTATTGCATATTAAATTCTAATTATCAGAAGGAGATTTATTTCCATTGTCTATGTCTTTTTGCTACCAAAATGAAGGGTATCAAGTTGCATGAATGTTACCAATCCCTTCGATAAAATCCCCTCTTACAAAATCAGCCAAAGCTTTTCCAAGTTTGCTGCCACCCTGATGGTGCTGGTGTTAATATTTTATGTGGATAGCCCTCAAAGTCATAATGACTTGACTGTAGAGAATTTATTTCCCCAACTGTTGGAATAATCTCTATGTTAGTTCTCGAACTCCCAAGGAAATAACTTTGTATTTAATATGTCTTTCAAATGTTACCCATAACAGTCTCCATTCCAAATCACATTTACTTCCCAATGATTTCTTTTCCTTGGAGACTGAGCCAGATATATTCTAAATTCTCAAGCATTTATCTTTCCGTCTAATATGAGTTATTTTCTCCAATCCATCCTTCTGTGTTGGTAGGCCTTCAGTCTTGAATACCACAGTAAGTATACCATATGCCAGAGCCAGGTCAGGTACTACTATTACTACTATATTGTTTCTTCTAAATTCAAATGGTAGCTGGGACTGAAACAACATAATGGAGTTTTACCCAGTTTCAGAATTTTGTGCACATAATATCCATTCATTTTCAGAATAGCCATGCAAGGAGATTCTTTAAACAACTCTGCAATTGCTTAAGGCTTTGTATATGTTTTAGCTTGTAGGTATTGTTTTAGTCTTTGAAAACAAGGAAAAGTAAAATATTGTTCATATTACTACTATATTGATTATATAATTGACACACAACAAAGTTTAAAAAGTTTACATGCCATTTCCTGAGGCTGATTCAGGAGTTTTTTTATTCTTTGCCCCTTTCTTCACCTCCCGTTGCAAATAAAAAAACAGATGTTTGATTCTTTGTGACGAGTAAAAGAATGATTTATTTTTATCCCAAAATGTTATATGCTTTCATGTAAGACTAGTCTTGCTAAATGAATGATATAGTCTAATGACAATGTTTTGAGTATTATATATATACATAATATGTAATATATATATCTAGTATATAGCCATATGAATCCAAATTCATTGTAGCTAAGGAAGTATAGAAAACTAAAAGGTTAGGAAAAGGAACTTAGAAATTAATAAGATACACTTACCACAGGCGATTTTAGGTCAGTTGATAAACTATTTAAAGGCTGAGACTACCTAGTAGTTATCAAAATCTACTACATACTACTACACACACTAATTCATAATATGTGTTTTTGATGCAGTAATATAATACAATTTTATGATGAGTCCCATCTTATATTTCAAACAGATCTTTAAAAAAAGGAATATAGCAACTTGACAATATTCTGTGGAAGCAATCACCTAGTGAAATATCATAATGCAATGTCATTGGTGTCACAGTGATAAAGATCCACTTTTATAAGGAAAGTGCTTGGTTTTGCCAATAAGTCTTGAGATATCTACGTTAGGTACCTTCCCTTATAACCACCTGCTCATAGTTTTAGACAGTAGAACATTTTTTTTTTTAACCTTCATTGGTAACAGGAGAGAAGAGAGTTAGAAGCCTCTCCTGCAGCGCTAAGACATCATATAATTCTATCAACATATCATCATCAAAATCAGCATGAAATTGAAGAGCTAGAAACAATCATCGACTATTATTTATGAAGACAGCTTGGTGGATCAGTGCTATTTCTCAGCTGCTGCCCTGGAAATTATAGAAAAGAGTGGCAACCCTAACTGAAAATATAAATGATAGAGGAACTTTCCATAATAGTTATAAAGGTTAATTTTATGTGTCAATTTGGCTAAACTGTAGTATCCAGTTTTGCATCAAACATTGATCTAGATTTGATCTAGATGTTGCTGTGAAGGTTTCTTTTTTTTTTTTGATGCGATTAACATTTAAATCATTAGATTGAGTAGATTATCTTGCATAATTGGAATAGAACCCTTGAAATCAGTTGAAGATCTTAAGAGAAAAGACAAAAGCCCCTTGAGGAAAAAGAAATTCTGTCTCCAGACTGCCTTCAGACTGAACAGTGCAACATCAACTCTTCCCTGGAACTCCAGCCTGCTGGCCTGCCCTGCAGATTTTAGATTAGCCAGTCACCACAATTGTGTGAGGCAATTCCTTCAAATAAATCTCTCTCTCTGTGTTTACATATATGTATACATATATAATGTATATATAATACATAAAGTCATATATAATCAATATAAGTAATGTAAATATAAACGGGTAAGTTATTTTATAAACGTGTACATATTATATATACACACACATCCTATTTGTTTTCCAGAGAACCCTAATACTAATACAATAGTTCTTAGTTTTGAACTATCTGTTGAACAAATAACAAAAAGTTGTGGATTTGCTGTGTTTATATTCTAATATATCCAATAACACTGGATTTATACCTTTCAAATATATTTTCGGTATCTTTGTGTAGTAAAATATAAGTGATTTTAGTTTCTTATACAAGCTATAATAGTATGTACCATTCAATTTCTTCTTTAGAAAATGCGTGTTTTCTTTTTCACCTAGGTGTGGTAGATGCACACTAAGATGAACCCAATAACTCATGTTCTTGTATAATCTTTTTCCCTATGACCTATGGCTTACTTCCAGTGAATAGAATATGGCAAACTTGATAGGATGCCATTCCATTGATGATTACCTTATATGATAGAAGTGATATGAGAGTCACAACCATGAGTATATGTCCTTGCATGACTTTGTCTTAGCAGACAATAGGCAGAAATTCTCATATGTGTCTCAAAGAAGTAAGCTGTCATGTTGTGAAAAGGCTTGTGAGATGGCCACATGGCATGAAACTGAGAGTGGCCTCTTGGAGCTAAGAGCAGAACCCAAATAATAACAACTAGCAAGAGAATGGGACATTAGTCCTACAATAACACAGAACCAAATTCTGCCAACAACCACATGAGCTTGTAAGAGGACCCCAAGCTCTGGAAAAGAATGAATCCTAACAACTTATATGATATCTTCCTCTTCAAACTTTTAGCATAGCAGTTGATTAATCAGGGCCCAGACTCCTGACTCACAGAACTATAAGTTAATAAATGTATGTTGTTAAGCCCCTATATGCATAGTAATTTGTCACTGAGCAATAGAAAACTAATATAGTAGATAGTCACTTTGTAATACAACAACACTATCATATATTTATACACTGATAAAATAATTCTTGATTAATGATGGATAAAATGAATACAATTTTAAAAAGATATATATTTTACAGATTCTCCACTCACAAGAGTATAAAAATATGTTTAATTCATGTTTCTTAATTGTAATCTAATTTAATTTAACAAAGTTTATTAAACAACTACTATGTATCCAAAACTACATTGGGTACAGGAAATGTGGTTTTGACCAACAGAATCACTGTCCTCTGGATCTTATAAGGAATAAAACGTATTAAATGAAAGTCATCCCTATACCCTAATCAAGCCAACTAGTGACAAATGTGGTATTTACCTTTTTTGTCAGGAATATTGTTTCTTAATTCTGAAAATTAAAATCTTCAAGTCTAAAATTGCCCAAAAAATAGGAAATGAGTATCTATTAAGATCTGTTTTGTGGAATATTTCGTTCACATTTCCTAATTTAGTCTCACATTCAAAGATACTTGAAAGATTGAATTTAAAATAGACCCTAAAATATTAAAATTTGAAATTTTTTTGATCGTATCTTTACAAATTTCTTTTTTTTAATGTTCACATTATATAGTTAAAGGTTTATTTCAGAATATAAAAGTAATTCATATATCAGTGAGATAAACATAGACAACTCAATAAAATTGGTCAAAATACTTGAACAGGCAAAATTATGACAACCAGAGAACAAAAACACATATGAAAATATGCTCAATTTTATTATTCATTGGGGGAAATGCAATTGAAACCCCACTGAAGAATGGAAAGGACAGATAAAATGAAGTATTGGTGAAGAGACAGAGCAACTGAAACTCTCATATACCGCCAATGGGAGTGTAAATTTGCACATTCTTTTTGGAAAACTGGTAGGCAGTATCTTCTAAAGAAGAAAGTATGCATAATTTGTGATCAGGGGTTCATATATATTTAAAATGCATTCAAAATATATTCACAGTACACAAATATTTACCAAAGGAAGCTATAAGAATGTTTAGCACAACAATATATGCAATTTCTAAAACACAGTAAAATTCAGGTGTCCAGGAACAGCAAAATGAATAAACAGATTATGGTTTATTTATACAGTGAAATAAAAAGAAAACCAACAAGAATGATCAATCTAGAATTACTGACAAAAATATAAGAATTCCACAAACACAATGTCAATATGAAGAGTCCAGACACATTCTCAGCAACCTGGAGATTGAAGACTATTATTCTAAATGAAGTAACTCAGGAATAGAAAAACAAATATTGTATGTTCTCACTCATAATGGGGGGTAAATTGTGAGGAGGCAAAGGCATAAGAATGGCACAGTGGACCTTGGGGACTCAGGGGGAAAGTGTGGGAAGGGGGTGAGTGATAAAAGACTACAAATTGAATGCAGTGTACACTGCTTAGGTGATAGGGGCACCAAAATCTCACAAATCACCACTGACGAACTTACTCATGTAACCAAACACCACCTGTTCCCCAAAAACCCTATGGAAATAAAAAATAATAATTTTGAAGAGGCCAGACACATGAATTGATATGATATATGATGGTATTTGTATGACAGCATTCAAAACAAGCATAATTAATCTATTATATTAAAGGACTGTTTTACCCCTTGGACAGAAGTTTAGCTATTAATGAAGCCCCAATTCTAACTGCTTTTCCAACTCTGTTACCACATTTTGAACTTACAATTGAATAAATACATCCCATATTATCAAAAAATCTTTTCTATCTTGACTCGCCTATTTCAGATGACATAATTCCATTGACATTAAAGCAAGAGACAGATAATTTTGCTCATTTTCTTAGCACCTTCATCCATGCCATTGCCAAATAGAATATATTTGAATAAAATAGCTCTTTAATTATTTCCAAAACTATTGTCTTCTCTCAGTACTATTTATTTTATACACTAATACCATATTGCACTTCCTAAAATGCTACCTTGATTATATAAATCCATGCTCACAAAGAGGAAATGGATCACAACTTTATTCAGTACCTAGACTTTATTCTTCACTTTAATGTTCTGAGCTCATCAGTAATGTTTCAGTTTGCCTTACCTGCCTGATTCACAGTTGGCTGGTTTACATTCATGTGCCAGTGGCAAGTTCCCACGTGTTACAGGCTCTATGTGGGAGAATCATGAATCAGGCAGGTAAGACAAATTTCTTATGGTTGGGTCCCATGTTCAAATATAAACCATTCAAGAAATAAGACAAAGAAGTTCTCATGAAATTAACACACATGACTTTTAGCACTGACAAAGAACAGGTTAAATAATTTCACCTATTTTTGTAGACAATTATCTTGAATGCATAATTAAGCAAACTTTACCAATCCAGTTGCAGGCAATACTGGACTAGGACAGGGCTTCTCACCTGCAAGACCAACCCCTGTGAGATTATGATACAGAGGAGAAGTTGGAAGCACATACTCGTGTGGCAATGTAATAAGAAGTCTGACTTCATTTTAGATGATGACTAACCGCTTTTAAGTTCCACTCATTCCTTTTCTGTTCTTGTTCCAAATCTGGGAAAGCCTATGGCAAAGCTCAGATGCTCTATCCTTTGGCACTGGTAGACCATGCCTGCTCTGGCTTGTGCATGTACACAGAAAGTCTCGCCCAAGCCCACCCCTGAATACAACAAAAGCCAAAGCCACTCACTTAGCCTGGCTCCCTCAGGCTACTTAAGGAATTACTGAGGAGGTTGCCCTGATCTCCACAGAAAGCCTCATCATGTCAGTAACAATCTTTTTCGTGCCCTGTTGGTGTATGTGTGTGTGATTTTATAAATTTCAACATTCAAACCAGATTTCATATAGGGGTCCATCCTGCCTCTTCGGACTGCCACAGCAGGCCATGTTCCCTCAAAAGGAAAAGAAAGACAAAGAGGTGAGGTTTGCGCCAGGAGTGGTGGCTCACGTCTGTAATCCCAGCACTTTGGGAAGCTGAGGCAGGTGGATCACCTGAGGTCGGGGGTTCGAGACCAGCCTGATTAACATGGAGAAACCCTGTTTGTATTAAAAATGCAAAATTAGCCAGGTGTGGTGGCACATGCTTGTAATCCCAGCTACTGGGGAGGCTAAGGCAGGAGAATCACTCGAACTTGGGAGGCGGAGGTTGTGGTGAGCCAAGATCGCACCATTGCACTTTGGCCTCTGCAACAAGAGTGACACTCTGTATAAAATAATAATAATAATAATAATAAAATGAATAAATAAAAAGAGGTGTGGTTTGGGTATACAAACCCAGTTTTTTCTTCTAACTCATATGTCCCATGTTGTTGTTCTTTCTAACTCACATGTATTGTCAATTTTTCCCTCTAGGCAGTGGCAGCGGTGACTGAATTGGTAAAGAAAAATAAAAACTTTGAAGACATTGGATGAAAAACTCATATGGAAGGACATTTCAGGAATGGGGAAGAAGCATTGCCTCTATCCCTAAACTTTAGTTTCTCTTTCTGTGACGGTTAATATTGAGTATCAACTTGATCTGATTGACAGATTCAAATTATTGTTCCTCTGAGAGTGTTGCCAAAGAAGATTAACATTTGAGTCAGCGGACTGGGAGAGCCTGACCCACTCTCAATCTGGGTGGGCACCACCTAATCAGCTGCCAGCGGGGCTAGAATAAAGCAGGCAGGAAAAGTTGGAAAGAGCAGACTTGCTGAGTCTCCCAATCTTCATCTTTCTCCCATGCTGGATGCTTCCTTCCCTCGAACATTGGACTCCAAGTTCTTCAGCTTTTGGATTCTTGGACTTAAACCAGTGGTTTGCCAGAAACTCTTGGGCCTTTGGCCACAGACTGAAGGCTGCACTGTTGGCTTCCCTACTTTTGAGGTTTAGGGTCTGGGACTGGCTTTCTTGCTCTTCAGCTTGCAGTTGGCCTATTGTGGGACTTTATCTTGTGAAGCTGTGAGTCAATACTCCTTAATAAACTCCCCTTTATATATATACATCTATCCTATTAGTTCTGTCCCTCTAGAGAACCCTGACTAATACACTTGCTCTTCCTATTTGAGTGCCATTTTATGCCCCTGTACTCCAGCCACACACATAGAACTTCTCTCAGAATTTTAGATTTCCATTCTCATATCTCTAGTTTTCCACACTCTTGGCTATTCCGGCCTCTTCTCTTCTCAATAAATCTTTCTGTATGAACCTTTATATGATCAAAGAATTTAACCAGGAAACTACATAATCCATGCATTTAAATAAAAGTATTTTTGCTGTAGAATTAACAGAGCGCTATTTATCCTATATTTGTGCATTTCAGCCTTATTCTTGGAGATCAATGCCCACGTCAGGCAAGAGACTACTTTGGTAAAGAGTTTATGCACTCTACTTAATCAGTGCAAAGACCTTTCTCTGTTTCTCTGATCAAAACCTACCAAAAGGGATTGTTCTGCCCAGAAAAATATATTTCCTAAGCTCTGGGGAATATTCAAAGAGATAAATCAAAAACAACCGGCTTCTAAAGTTCCTCTTGAAATGAATATCATAGCTATTTGTTAACAGTTTAACAGAGCAAGAAATAAGATACCAAATAAAGTGTGAAAAATAGTTTTAAAGCTCTCGTATCCTAGATTTAACACTTTCTGTTAAATATACCCAAAGGGAGTTTACATGTAATTTTAATGTATTTTAAGTAGCATTTTTTAAGACTATTATACTTTGTAAAACTTAAATATAAAACTTCATAGTTCCACTATAAGAACTTGCATGTATCTTTTACAGGCAAATACGTGAAACTTATTTTAAAGTTATTAATTTTTTATGATAAGAATGTGAGCTAGTTCAGAAAAAAAGTATGATGTACACAAGTTCTTTTGTTTGGTTTTGAGTCACAAATATCGATCCTGAAATAAACTACAATTAGTCATTTATTTCTCTTGTGTAAGTAATATATTATGCCCACTCCATAAAACATGAATCCTCATATGGTTCCTTCAATTTTTCTTCTAAAAGATGTGTGATGCTTTTATATTTTCCTTATTTTTCATGGCTGCGTTTCTCAGAAAAAAAATAAATAAATACTTCATCTAGTCCTCAAATAGATGACTAATTATTGTCTTGGCTGACAATACTTACCTAGCAGCTATAATATTGAAAGCCCAGTACAATTGAATGAGAATTTATAAACTACCACTTAGCTGAATATTATGCTTCCACAATCCTTTTATGGTGTTTTTTGTCATGATAGACTTATGCCTGTTGCAAAAAATCTCGTTTGCAAGCTTATTTTCTTCATTTGCTTGCCCTTAAAATGTTGCATTTTGCTTGGATTTTCCTTTAATGAAAGAAAGTCTAGTGTCTTCTGGAGATTTTGTTTCCAATCAAGGTTTCAACCACAGCCAATATGCTGATAAACTGCAAAAATTTACCTCCAGCTGACTCTGATACACAGACAGATATGTAAAAGCCTCCATGCAGGACAGGTAAATGTCATATATTAATTATTTTTTTGATAGATCTGACTTTTAACTTTGTCACAAAAAAATTGGTCTAAAACAATTTTTATTCACAAGATGATGGTGGTTTTGTATTGGGAAGGCACTCTTTTCCAGGTCCTTTGTCTATGGGGAACAGGCTTTATTTAAAGCGTTTATTGGTCTGTGCTGATTGGCAATTCTGGATTTAAGGCTTCCAGAGCTCCCTTTCTGGCATATATGAGAGCATAAAGAAATCCAAGGAATTCACTACCATTTTGTTCTTCAAGTAAATATGGAGAACCCTAGGCAATGCACTTTCTTCTTTTCATCTTTCAGAGTAGTTTTGTTTGTTGCATTATGTCCAGGATGCGTGTGTGTGTCTGTGTGTGTGTGTGTGTGTGTGTGTGTGCGTATTTTCAATTATAAAATGAAGACTTAGGAGGAATGGATTTACTTTATTTTTGGGATTATATTTTTCCTCTTATTGGAATATATATTTTTCTTTTATCACGATACTCTGTCCCCCTTCTGTTGATGGACATATAGTCCCTTCTCCACACTTTCCTTTCTCCCAGCATCTTCTTAAGTTTTTCTTTCAGTTTTCTTAAGTCTTTAAGGTTTTAGAGAGTATTTCTTTCATAGGTACTTTCAACCACCATGGACTATCAGTCATTTTACCTTCCCATGAAGCCTTGTGAAAGTGCACCCTTCTGCTTGTGCTAATTTTGATGACAGATTAAAATAATCACACTGTGGTAGTTCCATCAATTCAGAGAAATTGTGCGAAGTATGGAAAATTTCTACTGCTTAAACCTATGCCTGTGTAGGAGTTACAAGAATTATTCACAATGTTAAAGGGGGTCACTTGAATTTCTAAAAGCTCACAAGGTTTTGTATGACACCTATAGTCAGTTGAACAGTATCCTGCAAAACTTACCTTTTCCCAGAACCTATGAATATGATATTATATGGAAATAAGGTCTGCTCAGGAGGCTGAGGTGAAAAGATCTCTTGAATCCAGGGAGGCGGAGGTTGCAGTGAGCTGAGATGGAGCCACTGCACTCCAGTCTGGGTGACAGAGTGAGACCCCATCTCACAATGAAAAAAAAGGAAAAGAAAGAAGGTCTCTGTAGATGTAGTTAGGTTAATGTGACATTATAGTTTGTTAAAGTTGACCCTAAATTCAATATGGCTGCTGTCCTTGTAAGAGGGAAATTTGAATAGAGAGATACGAAGAGAATGTGCTATTAAATGAAGAAAGAAAACATTTAGTTAACTTCTATCCTGTGTCCAGGAAACTGAGTCTTGAGTTTACAATGCTTAATTTGTATTGAGTAATATGTCTTTAAACTGGGTTGTTTGAGTCAAATTCTACAGCTCTTTTTTTATTACTTCTTTGCTTGAAATTGTTGTCACCTAGGTTTATTCCCTTTGTTATAACATATCTTTCCATTGTTTATTTCTGAGAAGTCAAAAGGGAAAGCACATGATAGAACTTAGCATCTGAGTTGTTGAGCTCAACAAGTTATTGGAATGAAAAGACATTGAAAAGACAGAATGAAAACCCAAATGGTTTATGTCTGAGCCAGTGGGTGATCTTATCTTCTTTCCCACATCTCTCACATTTATCAGTTTATGCATTAAGACTTTGCCTTAATAGCAGCACATATTCCAGAGCATGCTCAATAGCATTCTGTGTTTTGAACACAGATAACTCTTTTATCATCCTGTCATGCCAGTCTTTGGCCCAAGGATATGATTAGTGTGAAGGCTGAATATCAGAATCAACTGTCCAATACAAACTAAGGAGAAAGCTAAGTGTAAGGTTTAGCGATGCACCTTTAGTAGATTTAGTGCCTAACTGAAGGCAAACAACAATTTCTAAGCTGTAGGTGAATTGAATTGGTGTGTGGGCATGAGATTTTCTTGGGGGAGGGTAAACGGGCTGGCCATGAGAATTAAAAAAATGATGATCGATCCTTATGATTGACTGTAGAGCATAATGTAGATGCAGTTATGTATCTAAAGTTCATATATTTATGATTATGACTTTCTTATGGGCCTATTTATATAAGAAGTTTTTGGTTTGGTACAATATGTATGTGAAGATATATTAGAGATACAGAGCCACTGTCAGGCTGCCAGCAAGGGCCAGAACTCATCTATTCTACTTCACTTAGGCATGGATATGAACATAAAATCTTAGAACACTCTATAAGGAGTGCTAGCTTTGAGGAATCCCAGCTGTGTTCAGAGTTCAGTGAATTGTTTTCTCTTGATTGACTACCCATTGCTCACTATGAATTTGTTTTAACACATCAAGAGAATAAGTCTCAGATACTGTAAAAAACCCAGGTAGCATTCAGAGAAAATCCCATTTGTTAAACACTGGGAAATAAAGGAGTCTGGTGAATCCTTTTTAACAGAAAGTGGTGAGATTTATACAATCCAAACAGTGATGATCCCGCAGTACCCAAAACTTTGCCATGTCCCCTGTGGTCTTACTTGTCAAACAGAGAGAACAATCAAACTACTGACAAATTGATTCCTCGGGGCTCTCAGGAAAAATGGACACAGCTGCCAGAAATGTTCTAACATATGTTATTCCAACCCCAGAAAAGACAGAGCAGATTTAGACCTCTATACAAACTTATCAATGGAGTAAAATATTGATAAAGGAGGGGACCAAGAAAGAAATGCAATTGACAAATACCTATACACACATAGTCTCCGTGCAAGTAATGGGATTTCTGGCAGGTTCTTCTTAAATTACTCCCATTTTTCCTGCTTGGGATCTAAAGCATATGAGACATAAAACATCCAGATGGCATATGGAGACCAAAGAATTCCCCTCTTACGGGTAGAGGCCAGGCTGGAAGACATGACCGTGTATGTTAACCACATGGGTTTCCTAACAATGAACTGCAGAATTATTCACACTTCTCCATCTGGACCTGAAAGTGCTGATCTTGGGGCAGACTTCTCCATATGGGAGGAGTCATGTTAGCCTTTTGGAAAAGTGAAGGAGATTTCTGGCTCCTTGGAACATCTCACACACCCACCCCTGGACCCACTCTGAGAGAAAGGGGTAGGAGCTCAGCAAAGCATGCCTAGTTATTCTGCCCAAATTTATCAATCATACAATGACAACACACATCCCCTAGGGAGGAATGACTAAATGAACAAAGAATCTAGAGTAACAGTCTATAGAGATTCATAAACATGGAACAGCATCAAAACTGAAGATTTCCCCTCAATAAATTGTTCTTTCATGTCTCTATCTCTGTCTGTCTGTTCATCTGTCCATCTGTTTGCTACCTATTTCTACTTTTGGTTTTCTCTGTTGTAGTAGGTGCACTCCAGAGAACTATATTCTAATTTACCAATTCTTGCATCCAGAAGTTATAACAGCTATTGAGTTGTATATACTAATTCTGTACTTTGAATGTCTACTCCAAAACTCATTTTTAAATTTAATTGTCATTTTAATTGGGGGGGTGGGGCCTTTAAGATGTGGTTAGATCATGAAGGTTCTGCACTCATGAATGGATTAATGCCTTTATCATGGGTGTAAGTTAGTTGTCTCAGGAATGGGCTCCAAACGAAAGAATGAGTTTGACCCCCATTTCCTCTTTGTCTACTGTGCTCACTTGTCTTTCTGCTTTCTACCATGGAATAATCCAGCAAGAAGACCCTTACCAGGTAGCCAAGCAGATGATGGCACAATGGCCTTGGACTTCCCAGCCTCTAGAACCATGAGACAAATAAATATTTCAATTTTTTGCTTTTTAAATGATAATATCATTGGTATTCATTTAAAGTAGCAGAAAATGAGTTAAAAAAATTAGTGACTGATATTTTTTTCATTTCAAGAATTTCTAATTGATTACTTTTTATATCTACCTACACTGATGTATTTTCTGCCTTTATTTGCTTGATAATATTTTGGTTTTATTTGTAGATATTCTTTTTTGTCCATTTTGCCTATACTATTGTGATATCATTTTTAAAGTTATTATTTTATTTTCTCTTTCATTTGGAGTGGTCATCCACTTAATGTTTACCTAGTTTCATCAAAGCTTTATTTTTCCTCATGGGCTTTGGAATTTCTGTATGCAGGCTTGCCTTAAGGGGAGATATATATTCAGTTTTTGTTCTATTCTTCTTGTGTTCATTCCTGTAATAATTTTGTGTTTGCCTTCTTTGATCCACATGGACTCTAGTCTGTATCCAACTCTCATTTCAGTGGCTCAAGCTGCTGTCCCCATTGTGTTATTGAAAATGTTGTAAATATAGTCTCTGAGCCATTGGGAAGCTTGGCCCATATTATAGCCAAAGATGTAGTAAATTTTTCTCTACCTTTTGAAGTGTACAGTATTACATAAGCTATAGCTAGAGACAAGGATCATTTTTAGCTATTTCCAACTTCCGTTCACAGCATGAGAATCCCATTATAGTCTCTAGATTAAGAAATAAGTTTGCCTCTGATATCTCCTTCTCTTGAGGTGGGTTTAAGTTAAGTTCCCTAGAAGACACGCCTCCTGGGCTCCACCATCTACTGCTAGCCAAGAGCTCATCAGTTTAGCAACTATAGCCCCACTCACTGCTTCAGGTTTACTCCTCCCACTCTTGTACCTTAGACATTGAGGGTCTGTGGTCTGGGTTCTGAGATGCAGTGTCCTTGTACCCCATTATGTGTGTTAAGAGTATGGGGGACTGGGAGAATGGGAATGATATTTTACATGCCTGGTAACCTTTTGTTGAAAAGCTTGAATTATTCTTTGTTGGCTCAGTTGGTTTCTATTTGCTTACAGCCCTGAGAGCCCAATCTAGAGACATTCTTATGTCCAAATTGCATGTGATTTTCCTGGACAGCATCTATGTTGGTCACACCTTTTGCCAAGAGTGCTCTCAGGTAGTCGTACCCATTATCTCATACCAAGAGTCTGTTTTTCCAATGCCCTGATAGAAAGAATCATAGATTCAACTGGCTTGGAGCTATCACACCAGTTTCTTAGCTCCTGGCCCTTTTTAACTCCATGATTGTTCACATGAAGCCAGATGAACCATTGTTTCCTTTTCTATAGTTGCAGAAAGCTGTGAGAAACTTATGTGGGAGTCACTTCATTTTTTTTCCTTAGGCACAAGGCGAGCGCCTGTAGTCCCAGCTACTCGGGAGGCTGAGGCAGGAGAATGGCGTAAACCCAGGAGGCGGAGCTTGCAGTGAGCTGAGATCCGGCCACTGCACTCCAGCCTAGGCGACAGAGCGAGACTCTGTCTCAAAAAAAAAAAAAAAAAAAAAAAATAAGTCTGCATTGATTGACGTGCAACACACGCAGTCTCTCTCTGTCTCTGTCTATTTCTCTGAATCTCTCTCTCTCTCTCTCTTGCTCTCTCTCACTCTTCCTATATACCTGAAAATCTCCCAAGATCTTCATCACCATGCTTACTTTGCTTCATGACCAAATCAGGTTCGACTATGTCTTTGCTCTTCAGCATGCACCTGGGGAGTGAAAAGGCAACATCCCCTTTCTTGAGACCCTCTTATCTCTTCAAAAGTTTCTGTCGGTGTCTTTTAACCCATTTAATTCTTTTGGTGAAGGTCAGTGTGGAGAGCTATTATAGTCTCCAAGAGGCTAACATACCAAGATTCTGACAGGTTTTTTTTTCTTTCTTTCAAAAGTTATTTTTATAAATGAACTGGAAGGTAAATGTAAGTTATAGTTGAAAATAGTAGAGATAGCTAGGCTGCTTCTCAGTGGGGATGAAGGTAGGGTCTAGTTTCCATTGTTGGCAAGTATTTTAGAACATAGAATACCAAACAGCATCTTATCTTTTCTTGAGACACAACTCAGCAATTCCAAACAACTAGAAAATTTTACTCAATACCCTGTTTCCTGTATCTGAACCACATACTAAAACATGAGATATCTAGTTGTAGGAAGTATGTCTTATTTATCTTTGAAGTACGTGCCCATTGTCAAATGCCCAACAACACTTAATGGAAAGTATCTGAAAAATGTAGGGTAATTAATGTTAACCATATAAGCAGTGAGTTAGATATTTTATTATGAATTTGATTGTCTTGAATGATCTTACTTGAAGCTGATTATCTTCCAGGTAGAGGCAGAATAATTATTTCAGTTGGTTCCACTGTAGATCAGAACATAATGATGTCTTGAGATTTTATTCTGAGTGGCCATGCCTGATCACAAAGATGATGCCACAGGATTCCATCTCTACATGAAAGTACCCTTATTCTGTCCAAGACGATGGTGAGAAAATAACCACCTAGTCTGTTCTGTAAGCCATAAACATTTCTTTTTTTTTTTTAATTTATTTATTATTATTATACTTTAAGTTGTAGGGTACATGTGCATAACGTGCAGGATTGTTACATATGTATACTTGTGCCATGTTGGTGTGCTGCACCCATCAACTCGTCATTTACATCAGGTATAACTCCCAATGCAATCCCTCCTCCCTCCCCCCTCCCCATGATAGGCCCCTGTGTGTGATGTTCCCCTTCCTGAGTCCAAGTGATCTCATTGTTCAGTTCCCACCTATGAGTGAGAACATGCGGTGTTTGGTTTTCTGTTCTTGTGATAGTTTGCTAAGAATGATGGTTTCCAGCTGCATCCATGTCCCTACAAAGGACACAAACTCATCCTTTTTGATGGCTGCATAGTATTCCATGGTGTATATGTGCCACATTTTCTTAATCCAATCTGTCACTGATGGACATTTGGGTTGATTCCAAGTCTTTGCTATTGTGAATAGTGCTGCAGTAAACATACGTGTGCATGTGTCTTTATAGCAGCATAATTTATAATCCTTTGGGTATATACCCAGTAATGGGATGGCTGGGTCGTATGGTACATCTAGTTCTAGATCCTTGAGGAATCGCCATACTGTTTTCCATAATGGTTGAACTAGTTTACAATCCCACCAACAGTGTAAAAGTGTTCCTATTTCTCCACATCCTCTCCAGCACCTGTTGTTTCCTGACTTTTTAATGATCGCCATTCTAACTGGTGTGAGATGGTATCTCATTGTGGTTTTGATTTGCATTTCTCTGATGGCCAGTGATGATGAGCATTTTTTCATGTGTCTGTTGGCTGTATGAATGTCTTCTTTTGAGAACTGTCTGTTCATATCCTTTGCCCACTTTTTGATGGGGTGGTTTGTTTTTTTCTTGTAAATTTGTTTGAGTTCTTTGTAGGTTCTGGATATTAGCCCTTTGTCAGATGAGTAGATTGCAAACATTTTCTCCCATTCTGTAGGTTGCCTGTTTACTCTGATGGTAGTTTCTTTTGCTGTGCAGAAGCTCTTTAGTTTAATGAGATCCCATTTGTCAATTTTGGCTTTTGCTGCCGCTGCTTTTGGTGTTTTAGACATGAAGTCTTTGCCCATGCCTATGTCCTGAATGGTACTACCTAGGTTTTCCTCTAGGATTTTTATGGTATTAGGTCTAACATTTAAGTCTCTAATCCATCTTGAATTAATTTTCGTATAAGGAGTAAGGAAAGGATCCAGTTTCAGCTTTCTACTTATGGCTAGGCAATTTTCCCAGCACCATTTATTAAATAGGGAATCCTTTCCCCATTTCTTGTTTCTCTCAGGTTTGTCAAAGATCAGATGGCTGTAGATGTGTGGTATTATTTCTGAGGACTCTGTTCTGTTCCATTGGTCTATATCTCTGTTTTGGTACCAGTACCATGCTGTTTTGGTTACTGTAGCCTTGTAGTATAGTTTGAAGTCAGGTAGCGTGATGCCTCCAGCTTTGTTCTTTTGACTTAGGATTGTCTTGGAGATGCGGGCTCTTTTTTGGTTCCATATGAACTTTAAAGCAGTTTTCTCCAATTCTGTGAAGAAACTCATTGGTAGCTTGATGGGGATGGCATTGAATCTATAAATCACCTTGGGCAGTATGGCCATTTTCACGATATTGATTCTTCCTATCCATGAGCATGGTATGTTCTTCCATTTGTTTGTGTCCTCTTTGATTTCACTGAGCAGTGGTTTGTAGTTCTCCTTGAAGAGGTCCTTTACATCCCTTGTAAGTTGGATTCCTAGGTATTTGATTCTCTTTGAAGCAATTGTGAATGGAAGTTCATTCCTGATTTGGCTCTCTGTTTGTCTGTTACTGATGTATAAGAATGCTTGTGATTTTTGCACATTAATTTTGTATCCTGAGACTTTGCTGAAATTGCTTATCAGCTTAAGGAGATTTTGGGCTGAGACAATGGGGTTTTCTAAATATACAATCATGTCATCTGCAAACAGGGACAGTTTGACTTCTTCTTTTCCTAACTGAATACCCTTGATTTCTTTCTCTTGCCTAATTGCCCTAGCCAGAACTTCCAGCACTATGTTGAATAGGAGTGGTGAGAGAGGGCATCCCTGTCTTGTGCCAGTTTTCAAAGGGAATTTTTCCAGTTTTTGCCCATTCAGTATGATATTGGCTGTGGGTTTGTCATAAATAGCTCTTATTATTTTGAGATATGTTCCATCAATACCGAATTTATTGAGCGTTTTTAGCATGAAGGGCTGTTGAATTTTGTCAAAAGCCTTTTCTGCATCTATTGAGATAATCATGTGGTTCTTGTCTTTGGTTCTGTTTATATGCTGGATTATGTTTATAACATTTCTTATATTTTATATAAAACAAGATGCTCAGGATATGGCTAAGTGATAAAAAAATGTTTAAGAATATGGAAGTCAAAACAGAAATATTTGGACTACATTTCACAGCAAAAGATGACTAAATCTGGAGATTGGAAGGAGGGAGGAGATCAGGAAAAATAACTACTGGGAACTAGTCTTAATAACTGGGTGATGATATAATTTGTACAGCAAAACCCCATGACAAAAGTTTACATATGTAACAAACCTACACATGTACCCATGAACTTAAAAGTTTTTAAAAATCAATAAAAATGTCTCTAAATATAAATCAACTGATAAAACATCGTTGATTTATATCTACAAATTCTTGATACATGTTTTAGACACTAGGGGCAAATATATTTTGAGAGTATGCTTTCTCCAAATAAGAAATAAAATCATTTTAAAAAGCTGATCTATATACTCGCATCAGCATATCTGTGATAGTTATCTGTTGCTATGTAACAAATTACCACACAATTTAGCAGGTAGATCAAAAACCATTTATGATCTTACATTTTTTGTGGATCAAGAATCCAGGTGCAACTTGGCTGTGTGCCTGTAGCTTATGTCTTCAGTAGTTTGCAGTCAGGCTGTCAGATGGAGCCTGTATTAGCCTGCATTAGTCAGGGTTCTCCAGATTGACAAAACCAAGAGGGGGTGTGTGTCTGTATTGGTGCAGGTTGTAAGAAAAGAGAGAGAGAGAGGGAGAGAGAGAGAGAGAGAGAGACAGAAAGAGAGAGAGACAGAGAGAGAGAGAGGCAGAGACAGAGAGAGATTTATTTTAAGAAATTGGTTAATGTGATTGTAGAGGTTTAGGGACTTCAAATTCTGATGGGCTAGGCAGGCCAGCTGGAGATTCAGAGTAGAGTTACAGTTCGAGCCCAAAGGCAGTCTGCGGGCAAGATTTCTTCTTGCTTGGGGAGGTCAGTCTTTGTTCTATTAAGGTCTTCTATGGATTGGATAAAACCCACCCATATTATGGAAGGGAATCTGCTTTATTTGAAGTCCACTGACTAAAATGTTAATATCATTCAAAAAAAAAAAAAAAGAAAAAATACAAAACACTATTACAGAAATATTCAGAATAATATTTGACTGCATATCTAGGCACCATGACCCAGCCAACTTGACACGTGAAATTAACCATCACAGGTCTGTGGTTCTCTCAAGGCTTGACTGGCAAAGGCTTCATTACAAAGTTCACCCTCGTGTGTTTTGGCAAGCCAAATTGCTGTAAGCTAGAGACCCAATTCCTCACCACACAGTCCCCTCTGTAGGTCTGTTCACAGCATGGCAGTTTATTTCTCCAGATCAAGGGAGCTGAGGGGAAAAAAAACAGGAAAAGACATCCATAATGAAAGCCATAGTCATTTCAAAACCTACTTTCAGTATTGACATCCCATCTCTTCTTTAATGTTCTAATGTTTGGAAATGAATCAGAAAACCTAGTACACATTTCATGGGAGGGGACAGCATGAACTTGAATTCCAGGAAGCAGGGATCACTTGGGGGGTGGGGGTGTCACTGTAGAGTCTCCAGTATGTGTAGAAATTTGAATATCGCTAAGTATGTATTTTCAATGGCAGAAAATGTAAGTCCCTTCAGTACATATTTTTTCTTCACTGTTTTCAGCATCAGAAGAACAAAAAAACAAGTTTTATCTCTTTCATATATCCCATTCCCTCTGCATCTTCACTCTCAGCGTGCTTGTTTTCAGGTGCATATAGCATCTAACTTAAGAGTCAGCAAATTACAGCCCCAGAGCCACATTCAGCAGCAGCCTGTTTTTTTGTTTGTTTGTTTTGTTTTGTTTTGTTTTTTAAGATCAACTTGTTAAGAGTGTTGCTTACATGTTTAAAGGGTGGTAAAACAAACAAAGTGAAAGAAAAAAACCCAAAACACAGAAGAATAAATATGTGACAAAGATTAAATGTGGCCCACAAAGCTTATACTCTCTGGTACTACAGAAAAAAACTTTGCTAACCTTGGTCTAACTTTCTTTTAGAAAAATAATGAAATTTATTTATGTGTATATATATATTATACACACATATAGACACATACATATATAATAATGAAATATAAAATTTGTAACAAAGTATAATTCACCAAATGTCACTTTGAAATTAATATTGAATGATAGAAGAAAGAAAACCATCACTTTTTTATTAGTTTTATTCCAAGTTACATAAGTTCACAAATAATCCAACATTCTGTTTTCCCCCTTTTTAGATTCCCCAACAGCGCATTTAATTTAATGAAAATTATACAAGATGGTAAACTATCTCCATTTGATGTTTGTATGTATGGAACACCAAGGGGAATAAAAGTGAATTCAGAGAAATCCTAGGATAAATAACGGCAGTTGATATTTGGGCTATAATAAGAGAAGACTGGATTCAGACATTTGTTTCTTCAGGTTCTTCAGTTTTATGACACAGCCCAGTAAGTGAATCCTTCCAATATGAACAGAGGGCTCAAGTCAGTAGGTTTCTGAGAGCAGGTTTCAAGGAACCCCTGCATTTTGTCCACAGTGTAGAGAAAGAAAGAGGAAGCTAACAGTTTATTGATTGTTTAATATTTACTGAGTAGTTACAAACATGGGGGAACTGTGATACTTTTGAACAAGCTCTGTATTTAATGAAAAGAGTTTGAAATCCTACACCAAACTCTGCCTCCTGCTTCAGGCCCTTGCAAGATCCATCAAGCTTAAGAAAGAAGCAGATCTGTTCAGTTTTCTGTCTCCTTCGTCTTACTTTGTCATTCCTAAGGATGTACACTTATGAATTCGGAGTAAACAGCAGAATTATCTTTTTGTTTGTTTGTTTGTAGATTAATCTTTGTAGTTTAAAATTACAACGCTCACAAAAATCTCAATAGCAATATCAGCTAATATTTACTGAGTTCCCATTATGTATTTGGCATAGTGCTGTTTGGTGGCACAGCTGGGTTCCGGAGTCCCCACCCTTCAAAGCACCGTAAAATACTGCTTCCTACAGCATGGCATACATCATGCATTAAAGCTAACTTCCTTAGAACTGAAAATTGTTCTCTGGAAACAATTTTTGTTTAGAGTAAGAATCAGGGGCCGAGCATGGTGGCTGATGCCTGTAATCCCAGCACTTTGGGAGGCTGAGAGAGGCAGATCTCAAGGTCAGGAGTTCAAGGCCATCCTGGGCAACATAGTGAAAATCCGTCTCTACTAAAAATACAAAAATTAGCCAGGCATGGTGGGGCGTGCCTGTAGTCCCAGCTATTCGAGAGGCTGAGGCAGGAGAATCTCTTGAACCTGGAAGTGGAGGTTGCAGTGAGCCGAGATGGTGCCACCGCACTCCAGCTTGGGCAACAGAGTGAGGCTTCTTCTCTAAGAAAAAAAATAGAGTCAGGGCTTAAGGTTTTCAGATTCTTATTTTATTATCACTGTTTCTTTTTGTTGCTATGATTTTGTTTCCTTCCATTTCTTTCTTTTCCTAACAGTTCCTTCTGGTTTTCTGGTTGAATAGTTTTTTTGTTTTTGTTTTGTTTTTGTTTTTCTTTTGTTTCGTTTTGAGACGGTGTCTTGCTCTGTCGCCCAGGCTGGAGGGCTGGAGTACAGTGGTGGGATCTCGGCTCACTTCAAGTTCCGCCTCCTGGGTTCACACCATTCTGCTGCCTCAGCCTCCCGAGTAGCTGGGACTTACAGGCACCCGCCACCACGCCTGGCAAATTTTGTTATTATATTTTCAGTAGAGACAGAGTTTCTCCGTGTTAGCCAGGCTGGTCTCTATCTCCTGACCTCGTCGTCCGCCCGCCTCGGCCGCCCAAAGTGCTGGTATTACAGGTGTGAGTCACCACACTCGGCCGAATTGCATAGTTATGAAATAATTCTTATATTCTTGTTTTTTTTTTTTTAATTAAATTTACTTTTATCTGGGATATTTTAAATGGTACAATAATGTTATTTCAGAAGAAGGCTTGCTATCCCTTGTCCAAAGAAAATACTCTGTTTTCACATACAAAGGTAAATTATTTGCCTTTATTAGCTAGTTCAGGAAAACTAACGGTGCTTGTATTTACTTAACATTTCCCCAAAATTACATTTATAATTTATTTTTTGAAACTTTATTATTATATTTTCAGGGAATTATACCTTTAAATATCTAGTATTTATTGAACATATATTTAATTTTTTAACACTTTTTTTTTCATTGCTCCTTTTTATGATTGTTCTTTAACGGGTAAAGAAGTTCAATGGTTAAATAGCTTGTATTGCAAGGAATGCAGGTCTATTCTAACTGCTATGATACTTCAATGATAATATTGTATAAATTACTTTATATTTATTTTTTGTTTTACATTGTCTATTATACTACATTAATTAGAATAACTCTATTGCTAGTAATTGGAATGAATGGGACAACTGTTACTAAATCGACTTTTGGCAAAAAAAAAAAAAAAAAAAAATACTAAGGCTCAGAAGAGTCTTAGTTACTTGATCATAGTGACCTGACTAAATCGGGCAAGATTTGTAAAAGAACTAGAGTCTCCTGAGTCTTAGTCCAGTGACCTTTCCCCAGAATTGAATTATACAGCTGGATTTATTCGGGGGAGAGTTTTAATATATGAATAAAATCAATATATTTCTGCAACAGTGATGAAGTAAATATTTTTCACAGTAATATGACAAAAACTGTATTTTCAGGAGGGGGAGAATTCAATCTTTCCCAAACAGTTTTGGGTTTCTTTGGGGCCCATTAGATTCACCACTGTTTGCTTGATCTTTTTTTTTCCTTCGGGGAATGCTGAAAGCTGTTTGCAGTTAAAACTGAAGGTTCTTGAGTTGCTCAAAGGTAATCTAGGTTGAACAAGAGTTTGACTATCCTCAATAATTTCTCTCATCTTTACTTAGTAATGGCATTTTTTAAAGAAAAATTATTGCCTTGGGTAGCCTAAAATTGATATATTTTATACAACATGATTTTTACAATACTTTCAAATTATATTTTATGATGCTATGAAGACAAAAGAGTCATTTTCTCATATTGGAATAAGGAGAAAATATGGATAGAACTTTAAGTCAGTGAATCATCAGGTACCTGGAGAGACAAGAGGCTCTTGTTTGATAGAAAAATAAGGGATTTTTACGTGTTCCATTGTATAATCTGACTTAGTGGGTATTTTGTGTGTTTGTATTAAAAAATGCTTAATTAAATCATTTCACGTATGCTAGATTTTGTAAATATGGCAATAAATAAGAAACTTCTACTACCAAGGGCCAGTCATCAAGCAGAGGCAAACTATTGACTTTCACAATAGCAAGTACTAAATGTGAGATCTATGTACAAGTTATGATAATGGTACCAGAGAGGAGCATCTAATCAAGTCTAAAAAAAAAATGGATCAAGATGACTTTATCTAAGAAGTAATGTATTAAATTAAACTTAAATATGAATTAGTCCTGGAAATAAGGAGAAAAAAAAATAACCCACAAGAGTAGATACTACTAGTGCTCACTAAGAGTTCTAATTCCTCTTTTCTTCCAAGAAAATGCTATGCTGGTTAGGCCACATCCATGTGACTTGTTTGGCCAAGATGTTGTGACCAATATGAGTGGGAAGTGATGTATTTTGTTGGATAGAAGCAACTAAGGGTCACGTTGCAATGTTCCATGTTCTCTTCTCCTGCTACTCTGAAACCTGAAGACTCAGCTTGAAATAAAAGCTTCTTAAGATGATAGAGCCTCCATTTGCTTGAGTTTCTTTCAGTACAATGAGAACACTCTTATCAATATACCTTGGGCATATAGCATAAGAAATAAAGTTTGCGACTGTAAGCTACTGTTATTTTAGAGGTGTTTCTCCATGTGGTACAGCTTATCTCATCTTGACAGATACATGCGTGATTTTTATAAATGGCAAATAATTCAGAACAAAGAAGTAGAGTAACAATAAATAATGTTGAGGTGTCAGCAGGGATTAAATTATAAAATATTGTATATGTTAATTTGGTGAATTTTGGTTTTTTTCTGGTGACAAATCACAATACTGATATAAATTAATTGACATATAGTTAAACATAGAAGATGGTTTCACTATCCTGGTACTGTTGAGATTTGGGGCCAGATAATTCTTTGTGGTGAGGGACTATGCTGTGCATTGAAGGTGTTTAGCTACATCCTTGTCCTATACCGCTAAAAGACTGTTGCAGCCTCTTCCCTAGTTATGAAGAACAAAAATGTCTCCATACATTGCCAAATCTTTCCCAGAGGGTAAAAAACACCTCCAGTTAAAAACTTCTGGCATAGGAGAAGGGGAAAATGGATGCAAAGTAATCAACAAAGGGTGGTCATCCTAGCTAGGAAAGAATACTTACATTTTCTAAACTGGAGAGGGCGTAATCTTATTTGAGTTTTAGAAAAACATCTTAGATTATTGCATCAAAAATGGGTTGGAAGAGACCATTATTGATTGTAGAGATACTCCTTTGGAATGGTATGAATATCATTTTGTTGCTGAAAAACTCAAAAGTTTCTATTTGTTTCATAACTGCTCTGACTTTTATCTCATGTGTGACAAAGACTTATTTACAAAAGCTATGAGATTCACAGGCCTAAGAATGATACAATGGACTTTGGGGACTCCAGGAAAAGTGTGGGAGGTGGGTGAGGACTAGAAGACTACACACTGAGTTCAGTGTATACTGATTAGGTAATGGGTGCACTAAAATCTCACAAGTCACCATCATGTAACCAAACACCACCTCTTCCCCAAAAACCTATGGAAATAAAAAAAATAAAAATTAAAAATAAAATAAAAGCTACTTGTTTTTAAATTTTTAAGCAATCTAATACTCTGTATTTAATGAAAATTTTTCTAAATATATTATGAATGATTATACCATACAAATATGACTTTGATGTATGAATGATAAGTGGAGAGAATTGAATAATTGTCAAATCCAAAGTGACTAGGGCAAATTGGAAGTATAGTCCATTCTAATTTAAAAAATGCTGATGTGGCCGGCCCGGTGCCTCACGTTTGTAAGCCCAGAACTTTGGGAGGCCGAGGCAAGTGGATCACAAGGTCAGGAGTTCAAGACCAGCCTGGCCAAGATGGTGAAACCCGTCTCTACTAAAAATACAAAAATTGGTCAGGTGTGGTGGCGGGCATCTCTAATCCTAGCTATTCAGGAGGCTGAGGCAGATAATTGCTTGAACCTGGGAGGCAGAGGTTGCAGTGAGCCAAGATCACACCACTGTACTCCAGCTTGGGTGAAAGAGCGAGACTCTGTCTCAACAAATGCATAAATAAATAAATAAATAAATAAATAAATAAATATGGTGATGTATCTTACTGTGACCAAGAATGAAGTTAAGAACTGTGGATCTGAGTGTTAATGCTTCTTCTGCATTTACTGACTCCATAATTTCTGTCAAGGTTTTACCCTATGCTTCAATTTTGTCACTTACATGATAGGGCTAACAATATTCTGTCATACTTTGTTTTTCTAGATATTAAATAAAATAATGTTTTAATTTATAAAATCTTGCCAAATTAAATATAATACAGTTGTTTATCTGTAAGACTCCTGGGATTTTAAAAAAATAGTCATATTTCATTTCTTTAATATTTGAATGAAATTAAATTTGTAAGTTTTCTTATTTGCATCTTTTGCTTTGCAAGTCTTTGCTTTTATATCATCAATATATCTGGCTCTGCTAAAATTCCTTCTTTTCTCTAATTTTTCTGAAGTCTTTTGCCCCTCTTTCTTCTTTCATAAAAATGGAGGAACATTGTATGTTTTCAAGGCTCTTAAATATTTGTATCAAATTGTTTCAGAAAATATAGGGTGACTAGAGGGAGTAAATAATATAGGGACCTATAGGCTAATCCTTCCATTTTAAAAAATAGTGTCTCTAGGTTTCAAGACAGAAGAAAGTATTTCATTAGATTAGTTTTCATGTGGGAAAACTCCAAAACATATTTTAGTATATTTATTAAACAAATATTCACTGAGTGTGTGTGTGTATATGTGTGTGTGTGTGTGTGTGTGTGTATATATATGTGTGTGTGTATATATATATATATGTGTGTGTGTGTGTGTGTATATATATATATAGAGAGAGAGAGAGTTATATTCCTAAGGGAATTGAAAGGTGTCAAGGCACTGAGCTATTACAGTGTAATAGTAAAGTCAAATAGAGGATTATTTTTGATGCATCGTCGGGAATGAATTGGAGAGTGCTGAGACAAAGATGGGCAGGTTAATAATCACACTGCTGTCATGTACAAAACAGTTGCTAGTGTTTCACTAGGTAAATGGGAAATGGAACTGTGAAATGTAGACAAAAGTATGGAAGATTCATATTGACTTGGTGGTTGATTTGATGTAAAATTAGAGAGTAGGAGCAATCAATGATATGTCCAAGGTTTCTTAATTGACCTGGGTGCATAGTGATGATGTTAAATGACAGAGAGCCCCAGAAAAAAAAAAAGACGTGGTAAAAAATAATCTAAGTGAATATTAGGGTTTTATTTGAATTTCAAGCTGAATTGTCATCTGGCTACCTACTGAAGCTCAGGTGAATAAATGACATGAAGACACAGATTAAAATGAGTATGTCAAAGATTGTAATATTAATATAGGAGATTACCTGAACAAATATATAAAGTAATAAGAGGAGATAGAAGAAAGCTGCAGATAGAAGAAATTCTGAAAGCTGCAGATAGAAGAAACTCTGAAGTTCAAGGTGCAGCTGAAGAAGAATGCAAAAAAAAGGCTGGGGGATGAAGAAATAAAAATTGGCATATTGCCACATTTTCAAAGCTGAGGTAAACAATCATACATTGAGAAAGGAAAAGAAAGATCTAAATCTGTAGATTGTAATACAGTAATAATTTTAGTCATAAAAGAAGTTACAGTACTCCTTAGGTAAGAATTAAGCAACTTCAGGAAATATTCCTAATGACATCCTAATTAGAAATTATAATTTCCCTTTAAATTATATTTAGAAATTCAAGATAAAAGGCTTCAGGAAATTTTCTGTCTTATACTTATACCAACTCAAAAGTAAAGTGTATAATAACTTTTCCTAGATCAAAGACATTGGATTGAGAGTCAGATTTTGGATTAAGAGTCAGATTTTGAAGAAGGGTAGGGAAAATCATTCTATCATATTTTGGTTAGATGTTTATTGTTCTTAAATTTTCCTCACTATCACAGGATCTAGGAACACTGTACCATCATCTTTTCTGATGGAGACACATTACAGAGATTGTTTTTCCCATACTTCTCTGTGTGGTTCTTTAGAGTGAAAAAGTGCACATATCTTCTTGATGCTAATGGTCCAGTAAATTGTAGTTCCACAATTTAAGCATAAAGAGTAAACTGTATCCTCAGAAACCTTGTGAAATGGGGTGGGAGAAAGGTAGCAAAATGTAAATATAGGCTGAAAAGTTCACTAATGATGTTTACTTCATTACTTAGCTGCTATTAGATAGATTGAATCATTTAAAAATAGCATTTTCTGTTCAGCTTTAATAACAGGTTTTGTGTTCCTTATTTTATTGTATGCATGGTGCGAGGGTGTCAATTTCACAGTAAGCAGCTGGACTGATACTATTCATTAGCAATTGGACAATGCAACATAGGAAAAAGTAATGTTCCATTTTAAATATGAATTTCAAAACTTAAATTCCTCACTGAATCATTGTCTTATATCCAATATAAATAAATGGTGTTTTTATTAATAAGATAAAAATAAAAGCATTTTGAAATAACTTTAAAAACTTTAGGATAAACCTTTAAAAAGACAGCTGTGTGAAATCCTGTATATTACACTTCATGACTAGAGGGTAAAAAAATCCCTCTCGTTAGCTAGATTTCCTACTTAGCCCAGCTGGGCCATTCCAAGTGGTCTGGGGAGTCGAGGTGATCATGAGCCAATGATTATTCATTTGTATGAGCCGCCAGCATAACCTGCCAGTAATAGTTACCCACATTGAGCATCTGTGCATAGATACTGATAGGGGTAGTTGTTACGACAGCCAAAATGGCAAATCCCAGCATGCCCTTTGCTTGAACACAGTTATTTGAATGAAAGAACATTTTCAAATTTCCTGAACTGGCACAAATTCCCAAGAGAATTTGAACTATATAGTCAAGGGCAGATTATGGTTTTAAAGTTTGGCTCAGATCTACTCCAAATGGACTACCAATCTTATTAAGGAAAGTTGGATACAAAAACTAATGCAAATTTTGGGTATGTAAGCAGCAGGCAAAAATCTATGCTATTATGCTACCCTTTAGTCTTGCATGCATGCTGTTCATCTTCTTTGTTAGAAACTAGGGAAGTTTCTCATATACATATATATGTTTACATTGTATATACGTGTATGGTCAAATGTGTATATATAAGTATATGTGTTAATGGGAGATTAATAAGTAAACTTGGAGCTCTATTATGGTTTAAAATGAGATTTTTCCAATTACTTATGTTTTATTTATAATTTTTTTTTTTGGTAGTCTTGATTTCTTCTACCTATCCGTTCTCTATGAAGTAACACCACCCATTAAATTGTTAATCAAGTTAGCCTTTAAACAAATGTTTATTGAATAATTATGATGTTTAACCAATGTCAAAAATGGTTGACAGCATCTCTTGCAGAAATTGTGTCCCTGAGATTCCTGTGACTCGGACTTCATGTGTCCCACAGCTTAAGTCTATCGTTTTCAAAATACATTTTTTAAGAAGCACCTGGGTTGTTTCTTCAAGATATATATTTCTAGGCTGTATTAGAATATATTCTCATTCAGTACTTCTAAAATACAGTTCAAGTATCTGCTTTTTTCAATGTGTATTCCCGGATGATAGTGACAGACTTGATTGTCTACCTTTGGAGAGATATTGAGCTCTTTAATTTCTATGGTTTGTGTCCCCTCCAAAATTCATGTTGACACTTAATCCCCATTGTGGTCATATTAAGAGGTGAGGACTTTTGGAAACTGATTAAGTCACGAGAGATCAGCCTTCACAAATGGATTAATGTCCTATGAAAGGGCTAGAGAGAAGTTGCTTAGGCCTCTTTTTGTCCTTCTGTTCTTCCATGATGTGAAGACACAATGTTCAAAGACCCATCTTGAAAGCAAAGACTGAGGCCCTCACCAGACACTACACAGGCCCACAATTTGCTCTTGGACTTCTAAGACTTAACCGTTATGAGGAAATTGGTTTCTGTTCTTACACTTAGTCTCAGGTATTTTTATAGCAGCACAAACAGACTGACACTAAATAAATTACAACGCCCAGACAAAAGATGGTGAAAGAGAAAGAAATAAAGATGGGGAAAACATAATCTTAGGTTTGCATGAGATCAGGGATTAGAGATTCCATGTAGTATTTCCAGGAATGCCTCACTCTTCTTATTATAGGCACTCACTCAAATGTATTAAATATTTGTGTTTTTGAGTAAAAATGTTTGTTTTGTATATGTTTTAATTTACACAATGGATTTATGCTGAAGATTGAGTTCATTTCTACTTTTTTTCCAACAATAAAAATGAACATAATAAATTGCCTAACTGTTCAAAACATTTCTTTGTGTGCTCCTACTATATTTTATTTATTCATTTTAGCTATGTGGCCTTCAACATTCTTCTGCACAAAGATGCTATGTAGAGCATATCCTCCTATAAAGAGTTTGAGAGTTTCTCACTGTAGGTATGGAATGGCTGGTTCATAAGATATTATATTTTGTCTACTATATTTAACAATATCCTCATTAAGTGAATATGGTTGATGCACGATGCTGTTTGATTTTTTTCCCCCAAAAAGTTCATGTGCTGGAAACTTGAATGGCATGCTAAAAGAATTAAGAGGTGGGATCTTTGAGAGGTTATTAGGCCATGAGGGCAGAGCCATCATGAATGAATTAAGACCATTTTTTGTAAAAGTGGGCTCCTGATAAAAGAACAAGTTCAGCTCCAGTTTTCTCTCTGTCTTCCAGGCCCTTCCACTTCTTCCATAGAATGACACTTGCCAAATGCCAGCACCATGCTCTTGGACTTTCCGGCCTCCAGTAATATGATACCAGTAAACGTTTATTCTTTATAAATTACTGTCTGTCATATTCTGTTATAGCAGCCAAAAGATGACTAAAGCACAAAGTAAGTGCCAATCCTTATCCATTGTGCCATAATTTATAAAATCTAGCATTTAAGAATATTGTTAAAGAATGAGTAGAAACTTATATTGTTATGAAAGAGAGAAAGACATCCAAAAAGCAGGAATTCCGTATACAAAAGAGAGAAAAGTGAAAGGGCATGACTTGGGTCTCCAACATGTAAACAAGTATTGTATCTGAAAACTGGAAATGGTTAAAATTTCAAGGATGCAGTTGGAGAGGTAAGTGGAAACTGAATTGTAAAGAGCCTCATCAAAAAAAATATGTAACAGGCATGTAATTCTGCTTCACTAGAGTAAATATTTATGTTATATATGTTATATATGCTATATATATTCATGTTATATATTCATATGTTATATAAATTTAACATATATAATATATAAGTTATATAAATTTAACATATATTTATATATGTTATATGAATTTATATATAACATATATATGTTATATATACTTTAGCATGTTAAAATAATTAATTTATTTGTGCTAAATGAGAAGGTACGCTGAATGAGAAAAAAAGGTAATGGGTTGCATGCTGAGAATAACCTATGGATTAATATTTAAAGTTTATCAAGAGATGATGTAATAATAAAATCACTGGGACAGATAGTATAATAGAAATAACTATCGATAATTAAAATATTGACTATGTATACATGTAATGGTAAAAAACACAACTGACATTTATTGACCTTTCCTGACCTATACTGAACACATTTATTATCTCAATTAATCCTTCCTCTAACCCAGAAAGACAGCTATTACTTTGCAAATGAGAAAACAAATTCAGAGAAGTGAAGTGATGGTATCTGGGGGACACCAGGTGTTGTGGGACTTGTACAATTTATAAAGTGAAGGTCGCTTAATAAAGAAAAATGAATTAAATATGATAAATACAAAATTAGGTTTAAAACCAGTATGTATTTCTGATGAGAAAATCAAACAAAATAAATTATAAATATTATAAAACTAAAACATACATATGTATTCCCCAAATAAAAACATACTGCTTACATTAAATAAATTCTATATTTTATAATGCTAAATAAAAAATTATATACCCTAACAATCCCTTTCCTATATTTTGGGGAATATACAAGCTTTTATTTTTTCTTCAAATGAGAATTTTAAAATATTTTCTATAGAGATAAGATAATTTTTCTCACTTCTGGCATAATTGCTCAAAACAATTTGCTAAAAATTACTAATAGCATATAAAAATTTATTTCTGAACTGTAACAAATTTGTTTATGGTCAAATTGGGAAATCTGTATCAAATTTTTTTCAGTTGAGTTTTGTGATTTGAAAGTGCAAAAATTCAAATTGTTACTTTGCTATAACTCTATCTCTGTACCTTTTTATCATGATGCCGAGTAAGTCAGCTGTGGGGGATTGGAGGAAAACTCCTATAGTAGCAAGACTAGCAATAATATAAATGGAATTGACTACAAACCACATAACCATATCCCACCAAACCCTGATTAAATGTAACTCCAATTCAACTTTCCTCTCAGCTGTACACAAAAATTTAGTTCCTGCCACATGACACAATGAAAAATAAAACAGAAGTAAAGTCTGGATGAAAAAAAAGGCAATGGTTTAAACCAATTTTATTAAATTATCTTATTTGGGGAATTGCATATAAATGTATTGTGATATGGAACACATTGCTATGACCAGGACCTTGGAAATGTCTATGCAATTGATTGTTCTTGAAGCATAAGCTTCAGCAGCTTTATGGTAAATCTACTTCTGTTTGTAAGTAATTCCCTTGGTATCCCTTCAGGTATTTTAAGTTGTTCCATTGACCTAATTAAATCTATACCTAGGGATAATGGAATAGAATTAAATGCTTTTTCTCTCTTCCTAAATAGCATATTTATTATATTAGTAATCCTACTGGTAATATATTTGTTTGTCAATAAAAATTAAAAAGAGAAAGAAATATCATGGCTGGATTCTCTAGCCTTGATGTTCAGGTTGCTATTTCTACTAATCCTGAGGAGACAGGAAGCTTTATCTGCAACTTTCTTTCTCCTTAAGATAGCTTCCATACTATTATTATATCAATTTGATGCAAAATCATTGTTTGAGTTTTATCTTGCTGTTATTTTTAAACATCGAAATGACTATGTCATAATCACTTAGAATTAATTCTTAGTGAATTTCTTACATAGACAAGATGCTTGTTACTCAAATTGTGGTCCAAGCTTCCCAGCAACATGAACATCAACTGGGGACTTATTAGAGATACAGAATGTCACCCTGACTCCATTTAATCATAATTTGCATTTTAGATACTGATATGGTTTGGATATTTGTCTCCTCTAAATCTCACATTACAACGTAATCCCTAATGTGGAGTTGGGACCGGATGGGAGGTGTTTGGGTCTTGGAGGTAGGTCCCTCGTGAATGCTAGTTTCACAGTAATAAGTGAGCTCTTTCTTGGAGTTCATGTGAAATCTGGTTGTTTAAAATAGTGTGGCATGTCCCACCTCTATCTTCCTCTTGTTCCTGCTCTCACATTGTGATATGTCTGTCTCTCCATCACATTTCACCATGATTGCGAGCTTCCTAAAACCCCCACCAGAAGCAAATACTGGTACCATGTTTCTTGTACAGCCTACAGAATCATGAGCCAAAATAAACTTCCTTTCTTTATAAATTACCCAGACTCAGGTATTTCTTTATAGAAATGCAAAAAATGGGCTAACATGATACTAATTGGTACCGTGGAGTCAAGCATTGCTCTAAAGATTATACCTGAAGATCTGGAAGCAATTTTGGAATTGGGTAACAGGCAGAGTTTTGAAGAGTTTGGAAGGTTCAGCAGAAGACAGAAAGGTGAGGGAAAGTTTAGAAGTTCTTAGAGATTGGTTAAATAGTTGTGAACAAAATGGTGATAGAGAAATGGACAGTAAAGGCCAGACTGAAGAGGTCACAGATGGAAATGAGAAACTTATTGGAAAATGGAGTAAAGGTCACCCTTGTTTCACAGTAGCAAAGCATTTAGCTGCATTGTATCCATGTTCTAGAGTTTTGTGGAAGGGTGAACTTAAGCTTATGAATTAGGGTACCTGGTTGAAGAAATTTCTAAGTAGCAAGTGTTTGAAATGTGGCCTGCTTCTAACAGCTTATGATCAGTTATGAGAACAAATAAGTGACTTAAGTTGGAACTTGTTTCTAAAAGGGAGTCAGAGCATACAAAATTGCAGCCTGGCCTTGTAGTACAGAAAGAATCCAAGCAAGTTGTGGAGTAACCACTTGCTAGAGATTTGCATGACTACAAAGGAACTAAGCACTAACAGCCAAGACAATGGGAAAAAGACCTCACAGTCATTTCAGATATCTTCAGCACAGTCCCTTCCATCACAGGCCCGGAGGCCTAGGAGAAAAGAATGGTTTTAGGGGTCAGCCCTGCCACTCCAGGAGGCTGCACTTTACATCCTTACTCCTCCAGAGGGCATAAGCCATAAGGCTTGGTGGTTTCCACATGGTGTTAAGTCTGCAAGTGCACAGAATACAAGAATAGAGGAGACTTGGCAGCTTCCCCCTAGGTTTCAGAAGATGTATTGAAAAGGCTGGGGACCCAGGCTGAAGCTTGCTGCAGAGGCAGATCCCCCACAGAAAAACTCTCTCAGGGCAATGCTGAGAAGAAATGTGGTGTTGGAGGCTGCATACAGAGTCCCCACCAGGGCACTGCTTAATGGAGCTGTGGGAATGAGACTGCCACCCTCCAGACCCAAGAATGGTAGAACTACCAACAGCTTGCAACCTCAGCCTTGAAAAGCCACAGGCACTAGATTTCAACCCATCAGAACAGTAGCATTGGCTGCATTCAGCAAAACCACAGGAGCAAAGCTGCCCAAGGCTTTGGGAGTCTAACCCTCACACCAGGTATATTAGCCTGCTCTCACACTGCTAATAAAAGCATATCTGAGACTGGGTAATTTATAAAACTAGGGAGTTTAATTGACTCACAGTTCCACATGGCTGTGGAGGCCTCACAGTCATGGCAGAAGGCAAATGAGGAGCAAAGTCACGTCTTACGTAGTGGAAAGCAAAAGGGGTTGTGTAGGGAAACTCCCCTTTATAAAACCATCAGATCTGATGAGATGTATTCACTATCACAAGAAGAGCATGGGAAAGACTCACCCCCATGATTCAATTACCTCCCACCAGGTTCCTCCCACAACAAATGGGAATTATGGGAGCTACAATTCAAGATGAGATTTGGGTGGTTCATAGTCAAACCATATCACCTGGATACAGGACTTGGAGCCAAGGATAATTCTGGAGTTTAAGTTCTAATGTCTGCCCTGCTGGATTTTAGAGTTGCTTAGAGACTGTTGCCCCTTTCTTTTGACTGATTTATCCCTTTTGGTGTGGGAATGTTTACCCAATACCTGTACCACCATTGTATCTTGGAAATAAATGACTTTTTTTTTTTGATTTTACAAGACCATAGGTGGAATGAACGTGACTTGAGTATCAGACTAAACTTAGGACTTTGGACTTGGGATTTCTGAGTGATGCTGGAGTGAGGTAAGACTTTTTGGGACTATTGGGAAATAATTATTTTATTTTATAATGTGTGAAAAACATCAGATTTTGGGGGGCAGGGGCAAAATGATACAGTATGAATATTTCTCCTCTCCAAATCTTATGTTGAAATGTAATCGGCGATGTTAGAGGTGGGGCCTGCTGAGAGGTGTTTGTGTCATGGAGGTGAATTCTTCATGAATCGTTTCATACCATCTTTGTGGTAATGAGTGTATTCTTGCTCTGAGTTAATGTGAGATCTGGTTGTTTAAAAGAGTGTGACATCTCCTCCTATCTCTTGGTCCCATTCTCACTCTGTGGTGTGCCTGTTTCCCAGTCACCTTCTGCCATGATTGTAAGCTTCCTAACACCCCCACCAGAAGCAGATACTAGTACCATGTTTCTTGTACAGCCTGCAGAACCATGAGTCAAAATAAAACTGTTTATAAATTACCCAGCCTCAAGTATTGCTTTATAGTAACACAAAAATCTAAATACACAGATACCTAAGATAGTCTAGTGAATATTAAGATTTGGGAAGTACTGGACTTCATATGGTTAACCTATGGTCACCTCCATGAACATTTTGGTACACTCGATTATTTTCTCTTTGACTTTTTATCTTTTTTGTTGTTGTTTCTTTTGAGACAGGGTGTCACTCTGTTGTTCAGGCTAAAGTGCAGTGGCACGATCACAGCTGTCTGCAGCCCCGGCTTCCTGGGCTCAAGGAATCTTTCTGCCTCAGCCATCCTAGTAGCTGGGACCACAGTTATGTGTCATTATGCTGGCTAATTTTTACATTATGTGTAGAGATGTGAGTTCCCTATGTTGCACAAGCTGCACTTTCTATCTTTCATAGTTAAGAATGCATTATGACCTTGGGTATGTGAAGTAACACGCTCAGTAGTGAATAATCACACAAATTCCAAGCTTATTGCTTTGCTTCTACAACCCTTTTCAACTATCTGTTGAAATCTTCTGCTATTTGGCTATATGAGTTAACATGAGGCGTATCTTATTTTATTATAAAAGTGCTCTATTTTATTATAAAAGAAAATGTAGAAAAATAAATAATATATGTTATATAGTTACATATATTTACACATACATAATATATGTATATATGTATGCCCTCTAGCGATTGACCTATTATTGATGTTTAATAAATGAGTATATTATATATGTGGATAGCGTTCATACTTAACTTTGCACACAAGTATTTTTCCATATCACTGTAAGCTCTTTTTTAGAAGTTATAAAGGTTGTAGGAAGTATCATAAGTTTATAACCATTATCATAGTTTTTATATTAGTTTTTCTCAAGATATAACTGTGACAAACAAATTTGCTCAGAACTTTTTATATGTTTCAGGTTATTTCTTTAGAATAAATTCCTGCAGATGGAATTGCAGTGCAAGAAAGAAATGAATATTTCAACTGTTCTGATACAGATTTACCAATTACTTTATTTGATTTATTTTATTTTCTATTCTACTCATAGGTTATTCTCTAGCTATACCATTCACCTCAGTCTTCATAACCTCTGTCATCTTTAGCCACAGAAATGAAACTGGGATCTAATTTTCCAGAAAAATGTAGTTGTCCACCAAGCATAAAATCTCTAAAACATCAACTCTCCACTACTTTTATACTTAACTATTGTTATATCTTTGCTTCTAGTCTCAGGTGAGTGACTACTGCCCCTGCTCATGACCTGGACTCTTGATGCCATCATTTGACATCTTATCTGGAACTGCAATTCATCAATTATGTACTTTGCCTATTTTTGTTCAAAATGCTAAAGTAATAAACCATTCAATTTTAGCAAACCTGGCACACACCTGCAGTCTGCATCGTATCTATTTTTTATACACAAATATTACCAAAAAATAGTTACATTAATTTGATCCACTTGTCTTTTCCATTGAGTCCTCATTCTGCTTAAAATCAAACTGTTGCCCTCATATCTACCCAGAAAAATTCTCAGCATGGTTCCACTGGTATTCACTAATTGTCAAATGCAGTGATTTGGTTTTAGTCCTTTACCTGATTTGAGTAACTCCTTTCTACTGTCAGTGTGATTCATTCCAATACTGTCTTCTGTGAATGTTTTCTGGGTAGAGATGACTGCTTCTTTCATTGTACTGTTGCTGACTCCCAGGTCTTCCTGTAATATAGGATCCTTTACTCTATTTTGAATGTTTTATTTTCTCCTTAGACTGAAAGGACCTTGAACATGAGGACTATGTTGTTCCTCAGTTTCTCTACTACTTTGACAAGTCCTAGACACAATGCAATGTGCTTAACCAAAGTTGAATTGGACTGGGCTCATCTGAGGTCATCTGTGGGCTTTTGACCCTTTGATCACAGGAACTTCCTTTGACTTTTGGGACACTCTGAGTCCTGGAGCATTTCTTACTACATAGGTGATTTTATTTATCTCTGTTATTTGTCTACTACTTAATCCTAATAGCTACAGATGGATGCAGGATTATGAAAAGCTAATGAGAGTAATGCTTAGGGAAACAAAAGAAAACTGAATATTTATTATAACTCTTTAAGTAACCACTAGCTAGATTATACTATAATGTTGCTTGCATATAAATAATAGTGCCATACAAGAATTTATTTTTTTCATATCCAGCATGACTCTGGTTTAATTTTGCTCCATGTCATCTGGGCTTTTGGAGTTAAACTAAGGAAGCAACCTCTAGCTGCAACATTGTTTTCACGACAGAGAAATAAGAGAACTTCACAAGCCTTATGCTCACTCTTTTAAAGTTTCTCCTCACAAGTAACATTCCATGGCCCAAAGCCAGTCGTATATTCAACTCTGACGTCAGAGAGAAGCAGCAAGTATTTTTTTTTTAATAAAACATAACACAATGGTTATCACTGTATCCTATAATATAAGGTACTAAAATTATTAAATCAGTCTGAGGAATGGGAGTTTAAAAATACAACACTGTTAATCCTAGAATCATGGTTCATAAGTCACTTTGTCAGTTCAAGCTCTAGAAACAGCCTCAAAAACAGGTGGAAATTTATTGTCTGAAGATAAAAAAATTCACCAAGTATTATTTTCCATATTGGACACATATACTTCAGAATATCTGAAGAAGTTTGAATTTAGTTTGAAATTATCTTTCATTATTATTAAGTCTCTAGTCCAAGTTTATATCCACTTAATTATAATTTAATGAGTGTCATCGCTAATATTTACAGAACAAGAATAATATTCTGGAGCTATGCTAAAATTATTCTATTTATGTTGTTATTTTATATTCACAGCATCCTTTGAAGCTAAGCACTATTATTATCTCTATTTGATAAATGAGCAGACAGAGGCAGAGAGATGGAAAGTAACTAGCCCAAGGTAAGGTAGTCTTTATATAAAGTGGTTAAGAAAGTTTTAAAGTTTGAGTCTGTTGATTTATACTACTGTAGAACTTCCTATTACATATAACCTTAGCACTTAAAAATACTTTCAACTTATATTTTAGATTCAGAGGGTACAAGCGCAGGTTTGTTACATGGGTAAATTGTGTGTTGTTGAGGTTTGGGGTACAGATGATTACATCACCCCAGGTGGTGAGCATAGTACCCAATAGGTAATTTATCAGCCAACACACCCCTCTTTTCCTCCCACCTCTTGTAGTCCCCTGTGTCTACTGTTCCCATGTTTATATTCTTGTGTACTCAATAGTTAGCTCCCATTTGTAAATGAGAATATGTGATATTTAGTTTTCTGTTAACATGTTAATATGTTCAGAATAATGGCTTCTGGTTGCATCCAATTTGCTTCAAAGCAATGATTTTATTCTTTCTTAAGGCCGCATATTATTCCACAATGTGTTTCAACTGTTTTTTTTTTTCTTCATGCCATCTACCATTGGTGTGCACCTGGATAAATTCCATGTCTTTGCTATTGTGAATAGTGCTGCAATGAATATAACGAGTGCGTGTGTCTTTTTGGTAGAAAAAGTTATTTTCCTTTGGGTATATACCCAATAAAGATATTGCTTGGTTGAATGATAGTTCTGTTTTAAGTTGTTTGAGAAATCTCCAAACTGTTTTCCACAGTGGTTGAATTAACTTGCGTTCCCTGAAACAGTGTGCAAGCATTCTCTTTTCTCTGAAATCTCACCAGCATCTACTATTTTTTGACTTTTTAGCTATTCTTACTGGTGTGAGACAATATCTCATTGTGGTTTTGATCTGCATCTCTCTGAAATGCAATGATGAACATTTTTTTCATATATTCATTGACCTTATATATGTCTTCTTTTGAGAAGCTTCCATTCATGTCTTTTACCCAGTGTTTTTAAATGACGTTGTTTTTTGTTTGTTGATTTAAATTCCTTATAGATTCTGGATATTAGACCTATTTTGGATGTATAGTTTGTGAATATTTTCTCCGATTCTGTAAGTTTTCTGTTTATTGTGTTGGTAGTTTCTTTTGCTGTGTAGAATCTCTTTCGTTTAATTAGGTCTCACT
The DNA here is from genome assembly GCF_037993035.2 of Macaca fascicularis. Classification (NCBI taxonomy): domain Eukaryota; kingdom Metazoa; phylum Chordata; class Mammalia; order Primates; family Cercopithecidae; genus Macaca; species Macaca fascicularis. The sequence continues at coordinate 32,394,947 of NC_088379.1, read as the reverse complement.
TGTAAACTTTTTTGTTGCAATTGCTTTTGGGGACTTAGCCATAAATTCTTTGCAAAATGGGTAAAGAATGTCAACGTGGGTAAATCACGTCAAGAAGAATGTGAAGAAGAATAATTCCTAGGTTTTCTTCTAGAATTTTTATAATTCAGTGTCTTAAAATTAAATGTTTAATCTACCCTGAGTGAATTTTTCATACGGTGAAAGAGAGGGATCCATTTTCATTCTTCTGCCTATGGCTAGCCTGTTATCTAGCACCATTTATTGACTAGGAAATCCTTTCCTCATTGCTTATTTTGGTCAACTTTATTGAAGATCAGATAATCGTAGGTGTATGCCTTTGTTTCTGGATTCTGTATTTTGTTCCATTGGTCTATGTGTCTGTTTTTGTACAAGTACTGTGCTGTTTTGGTTTCTGTAGCTTTATATTAGAGTTTGCAATCTGATAATGTGATGGCTCCTGCTTGGTTCCTTTTTTCTTCATATTCCTTTGGCTAATCAGGCTCTTTCTAGGTTCCACATAGATTTCATAGATGTTTTCTAATTCTGTGAAAAATGACAATAGCAGTTTTATAGAAATACCATTGAATCTATACATTGCTTTGGGTTGTATGGCCATTTTAATGATATTGATTCTTCCATATTCATTCATTCCATGGAATGCCTTTCTGTTTAATTCTGTTGCTTCCAACTTCTCCCAGCAGTGTTTTGTAGCCTTCATCAAGAAGTTAGAGAGATCTCAAATTAATAATCTAACATTGCACCTAGAAGAGCTAAAAAATAAAACAGTCCCAAATCTAAGAGAAGAAAAGAAATAACTAAAATAAGGGAAGAACTGAACAAAATTGAAACATAAAAATCTATATAAAATATTAATAAAATTATGAGTTGATTCTCTAAATGCATAAACAATATTGATGGACCACTAGCTATATTCACAAAGGAAAAAAAAGAGAATATACAAATAAGCACAATCAGAAGTAACATTTATGACATAACAGTCAATCCCAAAGAAATATAAAATATCTGCAGGAAGTATTGTGAACACTTTGGTGGAGACAAATTAGAAAATCTAGAGGAAATGGATATATTCCTGAAAACACACATCCTCCCAAAATTGAACCAGGAAGAAAGTGAAAATGTAAACAGAACAATAACAAATTCTATTACTGAATTAGTAAGAAAAAACCTCCCAACCAAAAGAAACCCTGAACCAGATGGACTCACAGCCTAATTCTACCAAACATACAAAGAAGAGAATTGGCACAAATTCTACTGAAACTATTCCAAAACATCAAGGAAGAGAAGATTTTTCCCTAACTCATTCTGTGAAGCCAGCATCATCCTGATAAAAGAAAAATATAGTAAAGACACAATGAAAAAAAAAAAAAAAGCCACATCTACAAGTCAATATCCCTGATGAACATAGATTCAAAACTTCTTGACAAAATACTAGTAAATCAAATCGAGCAGCATATCAAATGTTAATTCACCATGATTAAGTAGGCTTCATTCCTAGGTTGCAACGTTTTTTCAACATATGCAAATCAATAAATGTGATTCACCACATATACAAAATTAAAAACAAAACCATAGGATTATCTCAATAGATGCAGAAACACTTTAGATAAAATCTGATATTCATTCAAAATGAAAAATCCTCAAAAGACTAGACATTGAAGGAAAATACTTCAAAATAATAAGAGCCATCTATGACAGATTCACAGTTAACATCATATTGAATGGGCAAAAGCTTGAAACAGTCACTTCATGAACTAGAATAAGACAGTGATGCCCACACTCACCACTCTTATTCAATCTAGTAATGAAAGTCCTAGCCAGAACAATGAGGCAAGAGAAAGAAATAGAAAGCATACAAATAGGCAAATAAGTAGTCAAACTATAGTTCTTTGCAAATAAGACAATTATACACATAGAAAAATCTTAAATACCCTGCCAAAGGCTTCTAGAACTAATAAGGTACTTCAGTAAAGTTTCAGTTAGCAAATAAATACACAATAATCATAACATTTCTGTACATCAATTACATTCTAGCTGAGAACCAAATCAAGAGCGGATCCCATATACAATAGCCACACACAAAAATGAAATACCTAGGAACACAGCTAATCAAGGAGTTAAAAGATCTCTGTAAGGAGAACTAGCACTTTTTTAATATATATAAATGAAATGCGCTTGGACTTTGCTTATTATGTACTTTTTTTGTTTTAAAGAGCCATAACATTATGTCAATAAGTAGCTTTTAAAATTAATATTATTTATGATGGATTCTGCAAAATTTAATGTTTTATCTTGATTCCTAGGATAAAAAAAAAATGTGTGCTGAAAACTTATTCATTCCATCACATTACCATATAGGTACCTGTTTTTCCAAAATTAACAACTGTTCATTATACATTAGTATTATTTTTTAAAGTAATATGGTCAAGTTTTCATGGTGACTGCATGATCCTTCCTCTCATTTGTGGGATGTTTTTTGCTGTTTGTAGCAAAATATAGGTATAGCTGATGCATTTTATGAGACTCTCTTATTGCAATGTAATTCTATTTCATACATGATGAAATTCAGTAATTGCTATTATGTATGTACATTTTTAATTTCACAAGATTTTTTCTCATGAGAGATGCTTATAATTTTTTTATCTCTTTGCTATAATGAATTTTATGTGCTTTAAAAGTATACACAATTCATAAAAATGTATACATTATTAAAATGTGCATTTTTCCTAAAATGCTATTCTCCTTATGAATTAGTTAACCCTTTCTAATTCCTCATTTTGTTGGATTTCTCCAGTTATCTCTGAGATCATTCTTCATTTTGCTAAAAGACTTAAGAAATTATTTTAACTTTATGACTTTTAAATACTTAATGAGAGCTTTAAAATTTAATGCTCTCTATATTAAGAAGGATGTTTTTACTTTTGAAAAATTGTTTACAATTTGGTCTTCTTTCTTTTATAGCAGGTTTTATATTTGAATCATTAATGTAGCCATTTTAGGATAATTTATTCTAGAACACTTTTAAACGTTAGTGTCATTCTATCTAACTATAAATATTTTGGATAAGTGGAGATATGTATAATTATCTCTTTTGAGTAGCACAAATATGTTTCTCATGTGCTACAAAGAAGCAGATTAACTTAGTACTGAGAAGCATGGATTTGAAAATTACCATGTACAAATTGTCTCATCTTGGTCAAGTGTGTTCAACTCTCTAAGCCTCAGTTACACCATTTGTAAGACAGCAGCCTACTACATGAGGATTCTGTGAGACAATTCTAAAAAAGTACCTGCCCAAGTCTGTGCATAAGATGTATACTCTCAATATAGGTAAACTATCTTTATAGATATAAGAATTCTATTTTAAATATTGAATGAAACAAATATAAGGAAACTTAATTAGGTGATATTAATAGAAGAATGCAAGCACAAATACAATCAATTAGGAAGACCTCTTTCAAGGCGTTGATACTTTGGCTTGTGACTGGGACATTCAAGAGGATAGTTTTACCTTCCACACACACACAAATGTATCCAGGATTTCAAAACTGTTATCTCATCTCGCTGCTCTTTCTGTATCCCAGCACTGTTTGCTTTTGTGCTGACTTCATTCTTCAGCAGGCTTATTCCACTTGATGCTAAAAAGGCACCAACACCTCCAGAGATACACGGTTCTTATTTTTTTGCTAAATTTTCTGTTTACTTCTCTCACTTAGACTGTATATTGTATGCATGAATGTATGTGTGTGCATGTATATGTGTGTGTTCATATAAATATATATAACATACGCACATACATGTGTGTGCATGTGTAGTGTGTGTGTGTGTGTGTGTGTGATAAACCGAATGGCTTTGCCAGACTCTGTTGTCCATGATTTGGATGAATCACTAGCAGGAGTACCCTGGTTAGTGTGCCACAGTGACCAGTCATGTATCACAAAGCCATACCTGCATCCAGAGGACAAGCAGACATTATGACGGACAGTACCACCAGTGCTGTGTGTATTGGGTCCCAGAAGGTTAAGGATGGCATACATTTATTAAAATATTACATTCTTATTACAATTTTTAAACCACTAACTACATCACTTAAAAACTTGTAACCGGGCCGGGCATGGTGGCTCATGCCTGTAATCCCAGCACTTTGGGAGTCTGAGGCGGGTGGATCACGAGGTCCAGAGTCCGAGACCAGCCTGGCCAATATGAAGAAACCCTGTCTCTACTAAAAATACAAAAATTAGCTGGGTATGGTGGCGAGCACCTGTAATCCCAGCTGCTCAGGAAGCTGAGGCAGGAGAATCGTTTGTACATGGGAGGTAGAAGTTGCAGTGAGCCAAGATTCCGCCATTTGCGAGACTCTGGAAAATAAAAAAATAAAAACAAAACAAACAAACAAACAAAAACCTTATAACCAGAATTTTGGTTAGTATGACCATTATTTTCTAACTCTAATATAGTCATTTACACAATTATGGTCCTAAGTGTCACCTGAGGGACATGGTAAAAATGCAAATTCTGAGTCTTCTACCAAACTTAGAGAAAAATGTGTTAGCAAAAGTCAAAGGCAAATATCCCTGAATTTGTTGCTTTATTACAGGGAATATAGAAAATCTGCACTTTGAAAACAACCTGCTTTCTTAAACTAGGTGCAGAAGGTGAAATTGAAAGTTGTTTATTAATGATGTGACCTAAAGTCACATGTTTCATAACATTACTTGTGACACTTGCAGTCTTGTTGCTTTCTGTGTTAAAGTATGACAAGATAAAGAGGAGCGTAGCTAATTTGACACGAATGCTGAATCAGAATTTATTATAAGACGCCTCCTGTGTGTTGGGCATCTATTCAGGTCATTTCTTTATGATTTGAGAAAGGCAGCCTCTCATTCTTGTGAAAGTGATAGCATTCTTGAAAAAAAAAATAAGGATTTGTCAATCTTAAAGCGGGGATGTTATTAAGATGAAAAAATAGCAGCAAAAGAAAAGCTGATGTCTTAATATTAAAATACTCAATGTCTTCAAGATGGCAGAAAATTAGCTTTCTAAATGTCATTATATATTTTACCATTTTTATTTAAAAGTGCATGAGTTTATATGTGTGTGGCAGAATGTGTCTGGGGATAGCTTGTTTAAATTGAGTTGCAAAGTCAAGCCATTTTGAGGAGCTTTGGGCTAAATGAAAAGAGATAACTGCAAACACTCAAGGAAGTGCTTTCTAGACAGAAAATGGCATAAGAAAGAAAGACACATGCCCAATATGTTTGGTAAATATAAAGAAGACACCATGCAGGAATTAGCTGATGAGGAAGATGGTGCATGATAAGGTCAGTGAGGTAAGCAAGTGGCAGATCATGTAGAATCTTATAGGCTAATGGAATGAATTGGGATTTCATTCAATGGCATGTGAGACAACTTTAGAGAATTTTAAATTCTATAGGGATCATAATCTTGGCAGGGTGCTCTCACCTGTAATCCCATCACTTTGGGAGGCCGAGACGGACGGATCACGAGGTCAGGAGATTGAGACCATCCTGGCTAAATAGGTGAAACCCCATCTCTACTAAAAATACAAAAAAATAGCTGGGCATGGTGGTGGGCGCCTGTAGTCCCAGCTATTCGGGAGGCTGAGGCAGGAGAATGGTGTGAACCCGGGAGGCGGAGGTTTCAGTGAGCCAAGATCACACCACTGCACTCCAGTCTGGGCAACAGAGCGAGACTCTGTCTCAGGAAAAAAAAAAAAAAAAAAAAAAGACTTGAATAAATAGCAGAGATGAAAAACATAGAAGAGTGGATTTTTTTTTGCAGATAAGATCATCTTGGTTCTGGAGGGACTATAGGGAAGGCGGGATCATAAAGAATGAAAAAATCAAGGCAGTATTTTTTGTGTGTGCTACTGAGCAGAGGGTGACACCAGAGCCTGGAAGAGAAACGGGCTGGAGAGGAACAAAACGCTTGACTGTGTTTTCATTTGAGATGCTTTTCATAGGTAATGTGAAGATAGTACAGACTGAGTGTGTAGTGGAGGTCATATATTGTATAAAATCTATTGTTAATGTGATCTGGATGGCATCTGGCCTCATGAGAATAAATAATATTACCTGGGAACAGAATGAGTAGAAAAGAGAAGCTGTATCTTTCCAGTGTTTAGAGGTGGAACAAAGAAGATAGAGCAAACAAAGAGAAATGAGAGAAGAAAAAAAAAATGCTGTGTAGGTGAAAAATTAGGCAAATGTTGTGTCATAGGAACCAAGAACAGAAAACTTTCAAGGTAATGGGAGAAAAAGAATCAGCTGGTACAAAGGTTATTGGTACCCTCGAGTGCGTGCAAGAGGGAAAAGAAGACGAGGAACATGTCCAGAGACAACTATTTTAATAATATTTTCTCTGGAAAGGACCGGGAAATTAGGTGGTAGTTGTGGGGAAACATGTGGCGGAAGGAAGATTTTGTGAGAATAGGGGGCATGCTTTATGTTAATGAAGGTATTCAAAAGAGAAGACAAATGAAAAGGAAAAAAGAGACACGTGAAGATGAAAACCTAAAGTGGTGAGAGGAGGGAGAATTTCAAACAGTAAGTCATATGTTGAAATTATTCTAATTTCAACAGATAATTATAATGATAATGAATCCCTCAATTCATTGCTTTACTATGGGGAGCACAGAAGTTTATGGGTCACTTATGCATGATGCAAAATAATCACTTTGTGTTGCTTTCCTACTACAACATATTCTTCTCATAGAAATTTTAAGGCTAGCTTTTAAAAAATGTATAAAGTTTTAAACAAAATTATATTTTAATATTAAAGAATTTACAATATATAATATTTCTAGAGACAGCTTTATTAAAAAAAGTAAAAAGATACAAGGCGAGTTTTTCCTTTCTTGTAAAAAAATATAAACAGTTATGTGGTACACCTTGACTAACTTTACTTCACAGCCAGATGCCATCCAGATTACATTAACAGTGATTTTATACAAAATATTTCCTCAAGTACACATTCAGTCTGTATTATCTCCGCATTACTTATGATAAGCAAACTTATCTAATATACATTATCTACAAAATATTACCATCCTCTGTTCTCTTTTTCACTGTTTTCTACTTAGACGGATTAGAGTTACCAACATACTATCTCTGTCTTAAATTTATACATTTGTTTAACAAATCATAATATGCTTTAAAACATAGTATTTGTTCCTCTTACCACTATTTAGGTGGGTTTCATTTTCAATGGGATATTTAGTACTGCATTATTTAGCACTCTCTTATTTGAATTATTTTTGTTGTTGTTGTTACTATAGAATTAATACATGGGAGCAATTTTTTAAGTGCAAAAATAACAAAGGGTGTAAGATAAACAATACATCTATTTACTTTTCCAGAACTGGCAAGGGATAACTTTCAACAATCATTTCACATGTACTCTTTCAAGAATTTTAGGTAAATAATGGTAAGGTTTCTTTCACAGTGTGAACAGGTGCCCTGAGCTTCAATTTCCTGCCTAATCTCCTGGATGCATCAGAGTTCCTTCCCTATTTCAGACTGCTCACCTTAGATATGTAGACATAGTTCTTTACTGTTTTGAGTGAAGTAAGCCAAAGTAGCACAATATTAGGAAAACAGATTCTTACTTACTAGAGTTAGAAAACCAGTGATTGAATTTTCTTAACCCCAGATTAAATTAAAAAAATATACAAGGCTGGTAGGCTGAAAGAGGAGGACTCTGTACAGAATAAGAGTGGGAAATCAACAGAAAAAAAAAAAAAAAAAACACGATCCATCACCAGGATTTGGGATTATGGGGAAGACAGGTTGGGATCTAATTTTCCTTTCTGCTGTCAGATGAGATCACCAATTGACAGAAGCCTTCACATTGCCTGTTAATCACCCAGCAGAGTTTGTACTCAAAGATATTTCACAGCCTTACACCAAATGGTAATAATCACTGCACAGCCTTCCACCTAACGATAATAATCATTAGCTGATCTACAGGATAGGGCCTAAGTGACTAGAGGAGGAATGAGTGAGCGATACAGAAGAAGATGAGGGCACCACGTGACCAGGGCCTTCAGGCCCGTTCCAACTTTCTTTTTCTATCACTCTTTCCCTGGCTCAGTCAGCTATGGTCATGGCAGCCTTCTTATGGTTATGCAAATATCTCTCCCGCTTGTTTCTTGATACTCTCTCAGGCTGGATCTCATGTATTTTTCGTTTCTAAAACCGCAACTAAAGCAGCATCAGCCTGAATTTCTTACCTTAGATATTCACATTACCAACCCCCTTATACATTTGAATTCAGGTTCACATTTAGCTTCCTTGAAATCTCTGCTGAACACTTAATCCAAAATAAAGTATCATCCCAATTCTTTATCATCTCATCTTGTCTTATTTATCTTAGTATCACTTGACATAAACTTATTTATTTGCTTGTTTCTATATCCTTTCACTAGGATGTAATTACAAGAAAACAAATACTTCAGTATATTCTGCGTAATATTGTGTCCTCATGTCTAGAATTTGGCATACAACAGTCACTAATTACAGAACTGAATTCATATGAAGTTCATATAGTAATAAAAATGATGAGTTACAATTAGATCCAGTAACAACTAAAAATATCCTTTCCTGCATTACTCTTTAATAATAGTTTGATTTGATTGTACTATTGTTCATATTTCTTTCAGAGAATCCATTTTCTTCCTCTGTTGAGTTACACTTTCCTAATTTACCTTTCACCTTTTCCTAAACTAAAAACATGCCCCAAACCTCTGTGTGTTATTCACCTACAACATAAGAAGTTTCTCCCTTTGGTGCCATTGAGAGTTGCATTGTTCACCCTCAGATTTATTTTGCATTGTAATCAATGAAATCTTATTTTCCTCTGATCATACGGTAATTTATTCACACATTTTAAATATATTTTCTGTGCACTAAAGGCATATTAGACTCTGTATTAAGTGATATACATGTGTAACTAGAAAAAGTCCACCCCAACACACACCTAGAAGTTAATTTTAGACAACAGTTGACAAATACAGACAATGGTTTTATTTATGAGAGAAGTATTTATTATAAAGGAAATCTTCAGAATACGAATTCTTACTTGATTTGAATATAACCAATAGGTAGTGTGTGTGTGTGTATGTGTGTGTATGTGTGTGTGTGTGTGTGTGTGTGTGTGTGTGTGTTTTGTCGCTGGTATTGTAGTTTGGTAATGCATTTTCATGGACTGGTTTTCTATCCAACAGTAAGCTTCTGAGCATGATCTTGAATCCACAGAGGGCAATTGACACAACTTTACCTAGGCATGTAAAATGCTATTTCCATTGCATTCGGAATACATATTTTAAGGTTATATCAACCTATTAAAAAAGAGAAGAAATACTTCTTTTCATACTTTTGATCTAACACAAACTGTCCTGTTTTTACATATCATTGTTGATTTCCCCTGTGATTGGGAGACAAGAAATAAGGTGAATGTTTTCAAGTCTCTCTTTTTTCCTTTTGTTAGAAGCAGTGGAGTTGCAGTTTGTCAGAGATGTAACACAGTATCTCAGCACCACGTGTGAGAGTGTTTCTGTGAACAGTGGCCATCACTTAGGTTTCTTTTGTTTTTATGGAACAGAAAATGCAAATCCAAAAGTAAAATGGGGTTTGTTGCTTCACACTAATGAAAAGCCCATAAAAGAATGCCTTCAGATATTGATAGATAAATATTCAAATAATAGTCCTAGGTTCCATTTACTGTCTCTCATTTTCAAGTCTCCTCACATTGGTTCTTATCTCATGGTCCCAGATGGTTGCAGAAAGCGCCTCTCTTACTCCCTCAGCTTCACTAAACATTAGACAGGTTTTGTTTCCTGACGATAGATGTCCCTGACCTGCTTTGGGTTAGGATATTTACTTTGGAAAAATTGCGGTAGTAATTTCTTTCTCTGCCCCTTTGAGATGTAAATCTTCTGACAGACTCTTGTCATTTTTCCAACCCAGAGATATTTCTCTTTAAGACCTAGAAGCGACCCATTTGAAACATAATCATCAACAAAGGCAGTGCCCTTCTTGACCAACAGCACTCCCTGAATGTTTTCCAGTACTTTAAGTGCTAGCTCATGCCAACATTTAAAAACTCTCACACCTTTGTTTCAGCGAAATGGAGTTTACTCTTTCCCCCATTGCAGTAATCACGAATAAAGTCTCTCTTACCATTTAACATGTCAAGTACAATTTTTTTTTGACAGAAAGCAGATTATATGTCTGTTAAAGACAGAGGAAAAAACACCCGCATTTTTGAATATTTTCCTGTATCTCAACTAGAAAGACACAAAAAGGAAGGAAGGAAGGAAGGAAGGAAGGAAGGAAGGAAGGAAGGAAGGAAGGAAGGAAGGAAGGAAGGAAGGAAGGAAGGAAGGAAGGAAGGAAGGAAGGAAGGACAAAATAAGGAGGGAGTGTAGAGGACTGTGTGCTCGCAAACGAGATGTTCCCGATAAGCCCTGCTCTTGCAAACAAAGCAGGACATTCCTTCTCTGCAAACAAGAAGGATAAAGAAGCCAGCTGTAAACAGCGGGCTCTGGGAACTGGTCAATGTTTACTGATCTTGCGAGTCAAGGAAAGGTCAGAGAAGCAACACATGTCCCGTGACTTGGCAACATTCCACAAACGGCTGGATAAAATAAAGCAGAGTGTGCCGTTCGGGGCAGCCGCCATGTATGTCTTGTCCTGTGTTGTCTTATGTGTTCATTCCTTTGTTTAGGAAACACGCGGACCCCAACAAGGGAGGGAGGGAGGGAGGGAGGGAGGGAGGGAGGAAGGAAGGAAGGAAGGAAGGAAGGAAGGAAGGAAGGAAGGAAGGAAGGAAGGAAGGAAGGAAGGAAGGAAGGAAGGGAGCAACCAAGAAAGAAGGAAAGAAAGAGAAAAAGAAAGAAGAAAAGAACAAAAGAAAAATAAAGATAAGAAAAAAGGAAGGAAAGAAAAAGAAAAAAGAAAGAAAGAGAAAGAAAAAAGAAAGACAAGAAAGATGAAAGAAAGAAAAATAAGGAGGAGGAGGAGGAAGGAAAGAAGGAAGGAAGGAAAAGGAAGGGAGGAGGGCAAAAAGGAAGGAATGAAGGAAAAAAGAAGGAAGGAGGGAGGGAGGGAGGGAGGAAGGAAGGAAGGAAAGAAAAAAGCAACCAAGAAAGACAGAAGGAAAGAGAGAAAAAAAGAAGAAAAGAAAGAAAAAGATAAGAAAGAAGGAAGGAAAGAAGAAAAAAGAAAGAGAAAAAAGAGAGACAGGAAAGAAAGGAGGGAAGGAAGGAAGGAAGGAGGGAAGGAAGGAAGGAAGGAAGGAAGGAAGGAAGGAAGGAAGGAAGGAAGGAAGGAAGGAAGGAAACGTATCATTCTTAGCAAAGATTTTTGGTGAGGTACAGACAGTAAGCTGAAGCCAGAAGAGTGGGCCATGGGAAGAGCCAGATGTAAGTCAGAGGGTGGGAATGGAGGGAGGTGGTCCAGTTTCCTTATACTTAGATTGTAACTTCACTGGTAAACTTGTAAGTAAATCTAAATGACTTGTTAGTTTTCCAACCAGTCCACCCTTCTTTTTCTCATGAGGACAAGAATGAGAAAGAAAGTAAGATAAGATGTCATAGTTCCCTTTATCTTTCTTTGTCTTTTTTAAGCTGTTATTGCTGCTTAGAAATAGGGATAGAGATACAAGGGTGTGAAATGATGGGAGATACATAAGTTAAAATGGGAATATGTAGGCTCCTTGTTAGTGCAATCTTTCATAAGTTAACTGGGAAAACAAATGGGGAGACTCTCTATATATTTTTTTATAAATCAATTCTAATTATTTGTAAGAAAACTAGACTTGTGATCTAAGCCTAAGAATAATGAAATAACAAAACTCAAAACAATCATCTTTCTATATATTTTTAATGTACTTAAAATCTTCTGTAATACAGTACCATGTTACAAATGTCTAATAGTAGATTACACCTACATCATGTTAAACTAGTGATATTTGTTTCAATCAGCACTATAAAAAAAACAGAAGATTGGGTATGTCTCTTGAGAGTTTTCTAATTCTGTTTGAGTTTATTATATTTGATATCTAGAACCTAAGGTATGCAGCAAAAAACACAGTAGTTTTTCTTATCCCACATTTGTTCTCTCAAAGAAACAAACATGCACGTTGTGCACATGTAGCCTAGAACTTAAAGTATAGTAATTTAAAAAAGTGCAAAAAAAAAAAAGAAGAAATCTCAGATGCACATGATTGAAGAGTTACAAATATGCAATTAGAATTTTCACATGCAATATCTTGTGATAACACTAATGTGTCTTAATTTACATTTCACTGTAAAAATAATTGTCTAATGAACAGAGTTTGGAATATGTTTTAATATTAATTAAGTGACCAGGCATGGAAAATATAAACAATCTATATCACAAGAAATGATATTAATCTTCCTTCCTAAGAATGGCTTCCTTAAAATAAAAGGGTCATTTTTACAATCTGTCTGCATATACCTTCGGTTAGAGATTTTAGCCAATCAAACTCTTCATCGTTAAAGTAATACTATGAAAATTTAGACAGCAATCTCCTCTAATTGATGATATATTTAAATTTTTTTAATGTAGAAATTTTCAGCTGTTGTGTTTCTTTTCCTACCTATGATAAATTGTCTTATGTTTTTCATTCCATGTAAGTAGAACTGGTAAAAATTGAAGGACGACCTCATTATCAATAATTCATGCTCAGTCATGTTGCCTCGCATCTGATGAAAGCATTGTGCTGTGTATTCTTTTTGACTTACTATCCCATAATGCTACAATTTGAATATGAGAATTAGGATTATTAGAAAAGAATAAACAGATCATACCCAGATGTACAATGATTTATTCCAATGGTACTATTAGGATTGTAAAGCTTTCAAAGACAATCATTAAAATTCCCAATCTGTGATACAAAAAAGAAAAAACAAAAAAAAAACATGTCTAGAAAGGAAAGCATTTTCAGGGGAACAAAACCATTTAAGGTATTTTCTAGGTAATTATTCTTTGTTGAACCACAATGCAATGTTGATGATTCTTTTCACCAGCATCATGGTGACAGAAGGTGCATGTAGGTTCAGAGAAAGGCATAATTTTGACTAATCTTGCCTCTTGGCAGACTTAATCACAGCAGGCACATTTTATACCTATATTTTAGGGCTATTTGAGGGATTTAATTGTATGGTACTGGCCACAGACACATTTCCAAGTTTTCTGCTATAACGTCATTGATTACTTATTCATGGAGCTCCATGAACTAAAACACTAGTTTTGATGTAGGATTTGTAGAATTATGCTAGCCACATCGGTGAACAAGGGAGGACTTTTTGAATGGCAGTTGGTAACTACAATTTGAGCTCTTTTCTTTGTTTCTCCTGTCCTTCTTTTTTTTTTTTTTTTTTTTTTTTTTTTTTTTTTTGAGGAATGGGGGGTTATTTTCTGATTCATTTTACTGCTTATTTTATCACCACATCTTCGTTTGGAATATGAGAATTGAAGTAAGTCATATTTTCTTTCCCTTTTTTTATCAAATCTTTCTGACTGACAGCTCCTGTTATCACATTAAAATTCATCTCACGCTAATTTTAGAAAGTTATTTAGCATATATTGTCTAATTTCACAACTCCATTGATGTCTTTGGGGAAGACATTATTCTTTTAGAGATGGAAGTTATGACACACAAGGGAACCTCAAAAACTTGTTGATTCATTTTAGCCTCTTGCTGTGTTAAAGAGAGCTGTGTATACTTTGTCCACCTTTAAATACACCCCAGTTTTGTTACTAGTGCTTCTCTCAAAATATTTTAATATTCTATGAATAGAAATTCTGAAACCACTCAAAAAGACATTGGATAATAACAATCTTGACCCAAGGGAGCCTCATTGGCCTTCCTCAAGGGAAAATATAAAATTCCTGATAGGTGATTTTGGTTAGTTAGGGAGCTGTGCACCTTCAGTTCAGCCTTGCACTTTTTCTGTTTTGTAGACAGTTGCACTTTAGAAAGCAGATGCTCTATGTCATGTTTTCCAAGGCATTCTGCCATGTTGGAAGACTGTCTAGAATTGTCTCCCTGAGACTGGATAATAATTCTTTCTGACTCTACGGTTAGAATTAGTAACGTTTGATTTGGTAGTTACCAGTAATAAAGATAATATACTTATCTCCATCTGTCTTCTCCTACTTTATCTCTTCATTGATTCAGAACTCAGGTGGAAAATAGTGTGACTTTATAAGACACAACGTCTTGGGCCTTTGATGTCTCTATAATGCTTTTGAGGAAACCACAAAACAAAGTACATATTGCTTAGGTTATTCCTGAACCAGCTTCCAGACATGAAATGGAGTGTTGGTAAGAATATTAAACGGAATCTGATAATTAAAGTATCTTTAAAATATTAATGATTTTAAAAGTCTGGGCATTGTGTGACCCATAGAATACTGTGTGAAATAAATGAGTCTTACAGTTATGTTGCCATTTCCACGACATTGATTTGTGTATAGAACAGTGAGTAGCTACATGTTAGAAGTAGCACCAAGGGAAGGGCAAATGACTGAGCTGTAAGACAGAGGAGTCTATACAAGACAATATCTTAGGGGTCAGCTGTGGTGGCTCATGCCAGTAATCCCAACACTTTGAGAGGCCAAGATGGACAGACCTCTTGAGGTAAGGAGTTTGAGACCAGCCTGGCCAAAATGGTGCAACCCCTTCTTTACTAAAAATACAAAAATTAACTGGGCATGGTGGCATGCACCTGTAATTCTAGTTGCTCAGGAGGCTGAGGCAGGAGAATCACTTGAGCCCTGGAGGTGGAAGTTTCAGTGAGCCAAGATCATGCCACTGCACTCTAGGCTGGACAACAGAATAAGACTCTTGGGACAAAGCCACCAGTAGGGCATGCAAGACCTTGGGGAAATAATTTTGTGGGGCCTCAGTCTATACAAACAATTTGAAGAAAAACTATATTTACAATTCATAAATCTATGTTAATTATAGATATTTGCCAATGAGGATTTTGAATAATGGGTAAAAAGGAGATTTTTTTTTTAATTCCAACCAGTGAAAGTGCCTCTGTAGCCAACTCTTTCTACTCCTGGGCCCAGGAATCAATTCTTTCTATTTGTTCCTGCCGTTTTTCATAATTCCTGGCCAATTTCATGTCTCCCTCTATAAGAAAAGATGGCAAAACTATTAATCACAAGTAGGTAGATCTTTGGAAGTAGCTTTTATTAAAATGAAATAGATCTTCTTATCTCTGTAGTTTATTTCTTGCTGGTTGTATCATTACTTGTACGATGATGCATCAAGATCCATTGGACCATCATGACTACTGGTTTGCAGTGACTCTTTCAAGGGTTGTCGTACATCACTGGTGAGGAATACAAATGCAAATCTTGCCTAGAGTATAAGGAAAAATGTGAACAAAAATTTATTTTTCCTCGGGATGTTAAATTAACCATCCAGAATGTCTTATTATAAATACAGAACAACACATGTTCTGTATCAGCTTTTGAATTATTTAGGCACTAAACATTGCATTCTAGAAAGTGATCTCTTTTAATATTGGCCATTTCACTGCCTTCCTCACAATACTTCCATTTGTACAAAGAATATCCTTCCCTCATCTGGCATGTCTCAATACCAACCAAGAAAAGCAAGAAATCTCCACATGGATCAAAATCAAGAGAGGACATCAACAATAAGGATCCATGGGCATTGAGGAGCAAAGCCATTGAAGTGATAGGAATGAGTTATTTCAGAAGCTACCTGATATATGGCATAAAGCCTGCAAATTTAGTAAGCTGACTCTCTTGCATGCCAGTGGTGGAGGCCCACAAGATCAAAGATGCTGTCTGTTTTCAAGACTTTTGGTGTAAGCCCTGTAGACTGGAGGTTCACCAATGACAGAACACAGATGGGCAAGAGGAAAGAGCTTCACTTAAGTACAAGGTGAATGATGCACTACATCTTAGAGAACTGCCGCATCCTATGTCTAAAATGACTAAACATGACTTCAAATCAGAATATCAGCACCATCCTGGTATTCCAATTTCAAATGATCCTGTGAAAGAAAGAACATACATAGTGAGAGATATCTGCTTTTCAGGCCATGCTGCTGGAACCAGAACTCCATTGGTGTGACTCTTCAGATATATGGACAACCTTAAAAAAAGGTGAGTGGGGCAAAGGAAGAAAATGATTTAAAAGTACCCTAAGTAAAAGAAACAGGACTGGTATCCACACATAAATGGCACCATGGACCATGGCATGCTCCAAGTCCCAGAAAGAGACATCCTTCAAAGAAAGCACTCCAAAGCTTCAAAACAGAAGAGGGAAACCCAGAGCCCATATGTCTAGCTTGATTTTAGAATGTCATTGATTTAGGTTTGAATCCTAAGTCTGTGGCTTATGAAATGTGCGAACTTAACCAGTTTTTTAATGTTCCAAAGACCTTTTTTTTTTCATATTTACAATAGAAATCACAACCACTGAGAAATTTGCTGCAAGAAAGAAATAAGAATTAAGTGGATTTGTGACAGTAGACCCTCATTAAATAATAATACGGTGATCCGCCAACCTTAGACAAAAAATAATGGTAAAACAGAAAAAGGATAGAAATTAAAAAATAATAATGACAAAACAAAATCATATTATTTGGTTACTTACAAGTGAGATTTGAGGAACACTTAAGCCAGGGAAAGAAAGAATACCATGAGGTAGATTGGAGGACGTCATTCGGGGTTTTGTTTAAAAAAACCCATTGGATACTGGAAATTTTTCTTATCTGTGGGTATCCAAGAGATGCTACATTCTGAGAAACTACAGGAAGCAGAAAGTATATCAGTCTGGCTGTTAGAATCATTTACGTGGTTGTGTTTTTTCCCATTAGGTCAAGGAGTTATAATCCCCATTTTGGAGAACTATAGCTTGCCTAGCTGCATTTTTACAAATTGAGGGTTCACATTTTGGCCTCAGGATAGCACACTGGTTGCTTATAGGAAATAGGACACTAGTTGTTTACAAGAGATAAAATTGCATAGTTTCTTAAAAGAAACATCATGGCAATGTCACCAAAATGTAAGGTATCTTTTTAGAGTATAGTGTAATGCAACACTACGTGTGCAATTACATCCTTTAAGCATCTCTATTGTGCTCCCTGGGAGGCTAATTGCTAGCGGACTTACAGTGAATGGATGCAGCCATTACCTATATGAAGACTTTATCTGCTATTTATCTTTCTTTGTGTGGGTGTGTGTATATAAATTATATATATGTGTGTGTGTGTGCGCGCGCGCATGTGTGTAATATATATGTGAATATATATGCTTATATATGTGTATATTTGTGTGTATATATATCCATATGTGTGTGTGTACACGTGTGAATAACTACATGGAAATAGCACTGCAAATGTTGTTTTCGAATAACAACAAAAACATCATTCATTTAGCCTTATTTCTCACTGCCTGAGGAGTCAGACAATCTATAGTAAAATACTGTCAGAGTACATTAGATGAATAGGTCCCCATTGTGTCTGTAAAGTAGAAGGAAAACTGTTGGCAAATATGTAGTTCATTAGGTTATACACCTAAGTGATTATTTTGTTTATTTACCACTATATATATATATATTTTGTTTTTGAATGTATTTATTTAGAACTGGCCAGGCAACACATGGCAATTTATTAGCTCACCTTTTTAGCTACCTCAGGTGCCTAAAGCAGAACATTGCAAATGGGATTGCCATGTCTGCTTAAAGATGTACAGCATAACACTATAGTTTTCATTTTATAAAATTCATTTCATTGTGTTTGAAAGTTTGGAAAGATATAAAATTTCCTAGTATAAATAAGTTCATATAAAAAGTAAAGGAAAATAAATTTAAAATATACTCATAGTTTTGACTACCTTCCATAAAGAAGTACACACTCTGGTAACACATGATTTGATCACCTTTTCAGGATTAGAGCCTGATTAGAGCTACAGAGGCTGAATTATTTGTATATTTCAAGTTATATTATGAGGATCCTTAAGTCTAGGTGATGTACATCCCTATATGCCACTAGAAATTGCTATGAGTGCTCATGATCTATCCTATATTTCTGACCATATGAAGTCTGGTCTACCTAGTTCTTCTCCTTTGCTAATTAAGGAAATGTAACAATATCCAAAGAGAGGAATATTTAGACTTTCATTCTTTCAACCTATCATTCATTCATTTAGTGACTACATTTTAAGTATGAACTATACATCATTGTGACAAGATGCTTACAATTCAGAGCAGCTATTCTTATCAAAGATATTGGTATACATTTATGTTTCAGGGATTAGTGAAAACAAAATTACAGTAGTAGTTTGTGTTCAGTAATAACAAATGTTAAAAATGGGATTATGAGGATAAAGAATTCTACTTTCCTGGTATGTAGATGTAATGAGATGATTAAGAATACCTTTCAAACTTATACATACACTGATGTCTATTTTTAAAAATACTATGAGAAGTTTTACATGTAAGGGAACAGAAGTTTGGTAAAGATCATGTATTTTTCCTCTAATTTATTTGATTGTATTGCTAACTTTAAAACACACTGTATCATTCATCCACTTGACCTGAGCACTCCCTTCTAGCTTTCACATTCAGTCTCTGTGTGTGTTTCAGTGTCTAGCTATCCTTCTCTTTCCTCCACAACTCTTTGTCTAATACCTACTGATCTTTCATGTCAACACAATTTCACATAAGCAGTAATTTTTAAATATGTTCTTAAAGGAAGCCTAGGTTTGAAATCAGGATGGTTTTGGAGAAGGAAGTTTCCACATAGGCACAGAGACAGGCCCAACATGAAGCATTTACTGATCCATCCCAGCTACAGTGTAAAGGTTGTCTCATGGAAGAAAAGAAAATATAAAGAATAGGTGAGCTATTAGCACACCATAAAAATTTAGTTTGATAATGTTTTAAACATAATTCAAATTAGATAGATGAAAAATGTGCAGTCAATTTTTATAACAATTCCAATTCTATACGTGAACTCTCCTATATTCAAAATCTCTTATTTCCAAAATTTTAATTCCAAAATATACCAAAAATATGTTATTACTTTAGCATTTTTTGTCTTTGTCATTTATTGATCTCTAAAATATTATTTAGAGTCTATTTTTCCTCCTCACTCAATAATCGCTTTTAATAAGCAATGTGTTTTTCAGTGCCTTTACCTAATAAAGATAATGAGCAAAAATATAATGAAAATGACAACAGCTGATGCAATGGCAAACCATCCAAATGCTTGATATTCTTTACTTAAACCTGCTGCTGCCATAAAAGCAACTATTAGCATACTGACAGATGGTGCCAGAAACCATTGTCTCTTTCAGCCTCTTTCTCTGTCCTTCCTCTTCTCTTTCCCATTCCATGTCTCTATTTGTGACAAAATCATCCTGCTTGGAAGTGTTAATTTTTTTGAACATTATGTTAGTAACATTGAAACTCATCATAGTTGAATATTTTAATGGATTGTCAATAACCAAAAAAGTAGTCTTTCAACATTGACTATTTCTCTTTTGTTACAATATGGAATGAATTCTCTTTTCTCACTAGTAACTAGGGTTTAGCATCCATTGGAGTAACTAAGAATGAAAGAATAAATGTATTTTTGTGGTTCCTTCACAACTGCTATTTTTCTCTCTGGGGCCTTAATGGAAAAGGAAAGCAGGTACTTTCTGTGCAATAAAATACTATATATGGTTCTTTTCCCAGAAAAGTATTCCCTTTTCCACAAAAGAACAATAAATTCACCAAAGTTGAAATGAAGGAAAAACTCTTAAGGGCAGCCAGAGAGAAAGGTCGGGGTACCTACAAAGGGAAGCCCATCAGACTAACAGCAGATCTCTCGGTAGAAACTCTACAAGCCAGAAGAGAGTGGGGGCCAATATTCAACATTCTTAAAGAAAAACATTTTCAACCCAGAATTTCACATCCAGCCAAACTAAGTTTCATAAGTGAAGGAGAAATAAAATCCTTTACAGATAAGCAAATGCTTAGAGATTTGGTCACCACCAGGCCTGCCTTACAAGAGACCATGAAGGAAGCACTAAATATGGAAAGGGACAACCGGTACCAGCCATTGCAAAAACATGCCAAAATGTAAAGACCATCGATGCTAGGAAGAAACTGCATCAACTAACGAGCAAAATAACCAGTTAATATCATAATAACAGGATCAAGTTCACACATAACAATATTAACCTTAAATGTAAATGGACTAAATGGTCCAATTAAAAGACACAGACTGGCAAATTAGATAAAGAGTCAAGACCCATCAGTTTGCTGTATTCAGGAAACCCATCTCACATGCAGAGACACACGTAGGCTCAAAATAAAGGGATGGAGGAAGATCTACCAAGCAAATGGAGGACAAAAAAAAGCAGGGGTTACAATACTAGTCTCTGATAAAACAGACTTTAAACCATCAAAGATCAAAAGAGACAAAGAAGGTCATTACATAATGGTAAAGGGATCAATTCAACAGGAAGAGCTAACTATCCTAAATATCTATGCACCCAATACAGGAGCACCCAGATTCATCAAGCAAGTCCTTAGAGACTTACAAAGAGACTTAGACTCCCATACAATAATAATGGGAGACTTCAACACCCCACTGTCAACATTAGGCAGATCAACGAGACAGAAAGTTAACAAGGATATCCAGGAATTGAACTCATCTCTGCAGCAAGCGGACCTAATAGACATCTACAGAACTCTCCACCCCAAATCAACAGAATGTACATTTTTCTTAGCACCACATCACACTTATTCCAAAATTGACCACATAATTGGAAGTAAAGCACTCCTCAGCAAATGTACAAGAACAGAAATTATAATAAACTGTCTCTCAGACCACAGTGCAATCAAACTAGAACTCAGGACTAAGAAACTCAATGAAAACCACTCAACTACATGGAAACTGAACAACCTGCTCCTGAATGACTACTGGGTACATAATGAAATGAAGGCAGAAATAAAGATGTTCATTGAAACCAATGAGAACAAAGATACAACATACCAGAATCTCTAGGACACATTTAAAGCAGTGTGTAGAGGGAAATTTATAGCGCTAAATGCCCACAAGAGAAAGCTGGAAAGATCTAAAATTGACACTCTAACATCACAATTAAAAGAACTAGAGAAGGAAGAGCAAACACATTCAAAAGCTAGAAGAAGGCAAGAAATAACTAAGATTACAGCAGAAATCAAGGAGATAGAGACACAAAAAACTCTCCAAAAAATCAATGAATCCAGGATTTTGTTTTTTGAAAAGATCAACAAAATTGATAGACTGCTAGCAAGACTAATAAAGAAGAAAAGAGAGAAGAATCAAATAGACGCAATAAAAAATGATAAAGGGGATATCACCACCAACCCCACAGAAATACAAACTACCATCAGAGAATACTATAAACACCTCTACTCAAATAAACTAGAAAATCTAGAAGAAATGGATAATTTCCTGGACACTTACACTCTCCCAAGACTAAACCAGGAAGAAGTTGAATCCCTGAATAAACCAATAGCAGGCTCTGAAATTGAGGCAATAATTAATAGCCTACCAACCAAAAAAAGTCCAGGACCAGATGGATTCACAGCTGACTTCTACCAGCAATACAAGGAGGAGCTGGTACCATTCCTTCTGAAACTATTCCAATCAATAGAAAAAGAGGGAATCCTCCCTAACTCATTTTATGAGACCAACATCATCCTGATACCAAAGCCTGGCAGAGACACAACAAAAAAAGAGAATTTTAGACCAATATCCCTGATGAACATCAATGCAAAAATCCTCAATAAAATACTGGCAAACCAAATCCAGCAGCACATCAAAAAGCTTATCCACCATGATCGAGTGGGCTTCATCCCTGGGATGCAAAGCTGGTTCAACATATGCAAATCAACAAACGTATTCTAGCATATAAACAGAACCAAAGACAAAAACCACATGATTATCTCAATAGATGCAGAAAAGGCTTTTGACAAAATTCAACAGCCCTTCATGCTAAAAACTCTCAATAAATTCGGTATTGATGGAACGTATCTCAAAATAATAAGAACTATTTATGACAAACCACAGCAAATATCATACTGAATAGACAAAAACTGGAAGCATTCCCTTTGAAAACTGGCACAAGACAGGGATGTCCTCTCTCACCACTCCTATTCAACATAGTGTTGGAAGTTCTGGCTAGGGCAGTCAGGCAAGATAAAGAAATCAAGGGTATTCAGTTAGGAAAAGAAGAAGTCAAATTGTTCCTGTTTGCAGATGACATGATTGTATATTTAGAAAACCCCATCATCTCAGCCCAAAATCACCTTAAGCTGATAAGAAACTTCAGCAAAGTCTCAGGATACAAAATTAATGTGCAAAAATCACAAGCATTCTTATACACCAGTAACAGACAAACACAGAGCCAAATCATGAATGCACTTCCATTCACAATAGCTTCAAAGAGAATAAAATACCTAGGAATCCAACTTACAAGGGCTGTAAAGGACCTCTTCAAGGAGAACTACAAACCACTGCTCAGTGAAATAAAAGAGAACACAAACAAATGGAAGAACATACCATGCTCCTGGATAGGAAGAATCAATATCGTAAAAATAGCTATACTGCCCAAGGCAATTTATAGATTCAATGCCATCCCTATCAAGCTACAAATGAGTTTCTTCACAGAATTGGAAAAAACTGCTTTAAAGTTCATATGGAACCAAAAAAGAGCCTGCATTGTCAAGACAATCCTAAGTCAAAAGAACAAAGCTGGAGGCATCACACTACCTGACTTCAAATTATATTACAAGGCTACAGTAACCAAAACAGCATGGTACTGGTACCAAAACAGAGATATAGACCAATGGAACAGAACAGAGTCCTCAGAAATAATACCACACATCCACAGCCATCTGATCTTTGATAAACCTGAGAAAAACAAGAAATGGGGAAAGGATTCCCTATTTAATAAATAGTGCTG
This sequence comes from Macaca fascicularis, assembly GCF_037993035.2. Lineage (NCBI taxonomy): Eukaryota > Metazoa > Chordata > Mammalia > Primates > Cercopithecidae > Macaca > Macaca fascicularis. The sequence continues at coordinate 32,371,890 of NC_088379.1, read as the reverse complement.
GGAAAATTGCTAGCCATAAGTAGAAAGCTGAAACTGGATCCTTTCCTTACTCCTTATATGAAAATTAATTCAAGATGGCTTAGAGACTTAAATGTTAGACCTAAAACCATAAAAATCCTAGAAAAAAAACTAGGTAATACCATTCAGGACATAGGCATGGGCAAGGACTTCATGTCTAAAACACCAAAAGCAATGGCAACAAAAGCCAAAATTGACAAGTGGGATTTAATTAAACTAAAGAGCTTCTGCACAGCAAAACAAACTGCCATCAGAGTGAACAGGCAACCTACAGAATGGGAGAAAATTTTTGCAATCTACTCAGCTGACAAAGGGCTAATATCCAGAACCTACAAAGAACTCAAACAAATTTACAAGAAAAAAACAAACAACTCCATCAAAAAGTGGGCAAAGGATATGAACAGACAGTTCTCAAAAGAAGACATTCATACAGCCAACAGACACATGAAAAAATGCTCATCATCACTGGCCATCAGAGAAATGCAAATCAAAACCACAATGAGATACCATCTCACACCAGTTAGAATGACGATCATTAAAAAGTCAGGAAACAACAGGTGCTGGAGAGGTTGTGGAAAAATAGGAACACTTTTATACTGTTGGTGGGATTGTAAACTAGTTCAACAATTATGGAAAACAGTATGGCGATTCTTCAAGGATCTAGACCTAGAAGTACCACATGACCCAGCCATCCCATTACTGGGTATATACTCAAAGGATTATAAATCATGCTGCTATAAAGACACATGCACACGTATGTTCATTGGGGCACTATTCACAATAGCAAAGACTTGGAATCAACCCAAATGGCCATCAGTGACAGACTGGATTAAGAAAATGTGGCACATATACACCATGGAATACTATGCAGCCATTAAAAAGGATGAGTTCGTGTCCTTTGTAGGGACATGGATGCAGCTGGAAACCATCATTCTCAGCAAACTATCACAAGAACAGAAAACCAAACACCGCATGTGCTCACTCGTAGGTGGGAACTGAACAATGAGATCCCTTGGACTTGGGAAGAGGAACATCACACATCGGGGCCTATTGTGGGGAGGGGGGAGGCGGGAGGGATTGCATTGGGAGTTATACCTGATGTAAATGACGAGTTGATGGGTGCAGCACACCAACATGGCACAAGTATACATATGTAACAAAACTGCACGTTATGCACATGTACCCTAGAACTTAAGGTATCATAATAATAAAAAATAAATAAATAATAATAATAATAAAGAATAATAATAACAACACAATGTCCCTAAACTTATATTTAAGAGCTTAGTGTATCCTACTTACATAAGCTTATTCACTAATGTTTTGGTTCAGTGTTCCCGTTGCCTCTGCAGTTGTAATAGTGTTCTGCCTTTATTCTTCTAGGTTAAGGAAATAGTTATAAAAATATTCCATCTGTTTACATAGTAACACATTGACAAAAATTTATTTTCCGTAAGTATAAGGTTATATTCTTCAATGCAAAATCAATGTGCAGGATAATTTTATCTGTATATGTATTAGATATCAACTACAGCTGTGTCAAATAATACAAACTTGGTAGCTTTATATAACACAAATATATTATTTGAAAGTTCTGGAGTTCATATATACAAAATAGGTTTTACTAGACTATTTTCAAGGTGTTGGCAAGGCTGCATTTCTTTTGGAGTTCTAGGAAAGAATTGATTTCCTTGCTTTTCCAGTTTATAGAGACTGTCTGCATTCCTTGGTTCATAGTCAGTTTCCATCTTCAAAGCCAGTAACGACCAATTGAGTCTTCTACATATTGCATCACTGTGATACTTACACTTCTGTATCCCTCTTATGCATTTGCAGGATCCTTGGGATTACATTTAAACCACTTAGATAAGCCGGTAAAATCTCCTCATCTTGAAGTCTACTGATTGATGACCTTACAAGTCATCAGTGACTATAATTCTAGCTTGCAACGTGAGATATTTACAAGTTCTGGGAATTAAAGAGTATAATGTTTTTGGTGGCAGTTATTCGGCATAGCACTATGAGTAAGAGAAGAAAACTTGAATACACACACACACACACAAACATTCTGTGCAAATTTATAAAGGCATCCTATTAGAGGGTCTGCAATAGGAATATCTAGATGATACAGACTGTCACAAATTTATTTATGTATGTGTAGCTGTGTACTTTACAATTTTGAGTTTCTTTGTATCCTTTCTACCCTCTGATCTACGTAATAATACTATAAATTGGCTGGGTAGATATCAGCCTGTTTTACTCATAAGGAATCATTCATAAATTGCTAAAAGTTTTGTAAAGATTACTCTTTTCACAATAGTCTTTCTACTGACAAATTATGTCTCTCCAATTCTTAGTCACTAAAGGCAAATATCCATCTTAAGGATCTCCAGTGATTTCTGTTAACTTATTATTTAAGCTTATTCACCCTCATTATGTCCATTACATATTAGCCAGATATGAAGGATGTACTTAAGTGTGGCACTGAAGAAGCTAAGGGCAAAATTTTCGTCACACATAGCTACTTTTCAACTTCTTAGTGAATAGTCAAACCTGTCAATGTCCATGCAGTTCATATATATTTAGAAATGCACCTTAAGTTTAGTGATGTTTTCCTAAAACATCTTAAAGGTAAATTAATGTACCTCTTTTATAATTAAACATTTTGTCTTTTGCTTGAAAGCCAATTATGCACAGTCTTCTTTTATTTTCTGTTTTAGACTATCTGATGATGGGCATAGGAGTAGACAAAAACCTTTTATTGGCCTCTGCTTCTGAATTTTCAATAATGAGAGAGGTGATGAGAGGCATGGGCTGTGGGGTCAGGCAGGCCAGAGCTGCCAGACCAACTTTGCAACCTTAGGAATACTTGCTAAATCATATTTTGTAACTTAGATTTCTTCTTGGTAAGATGGAAGAAAATAGTACTATCTTGTGCAGACAATCCTTATGAAAATAGTTACCCAGAAAACTATTTGCTCATCTGTTGTAGTGTTGCCTTGGTTAATTAATTTTCTTCCCTACCACGTCCCCGCAAAAACGTTGCGAAACTCTCCATTTGTAGCTACTCCTCCATTAAGGTAGATCTCTTGTAGTTAATATATTTTAATAGATACATGATGAAATAAATAAAAGTTCCCAACCTTACACTTTGGTAATTATGGAGGGCTAATTAAAGCAATAGTTATTTTTATTCACTCGGCAATTGTGGGGAGTAATTAAATTAGAGTAAAAGTGAACAGTAAACAAGCAGAAGAGAAGATGTTTCTAGGCCAGTGCATTGTTCTGTCCACAAATATAAATGGAACTGAAGTCAATTAGACCCATGCCAAGCCTGTGGCTTTGGGGGCACTATCACAGTTTCACCCACGTGCCCCAGATCCACTACTATTTTGAGGGCTCATGTGCTCCCAGCTTTTATTCCCAGCACCCATGCCTCCTACTAAAGAAGCTGTGCTCAAGCTGCCAGATGTGTTTGTCTGCACTTGGAGCCTGCAGTGCCTGAGTATGTGAGCCTTCCAGCTGGCAGTCTTCAACCAGCGACTAGTGAGTGGGAGCATAGATACTTCAGCTCCCTTGCCTCTGAGGCCAAAAGCTATGGGATGTGGCTTTCGTTGGTCTGAGCTCTCTTTTGAGACTGGGCCAAATTCACCTACATCTGATTTGATACCCACCCTCGATTGTTCTTTTTCCCTTTCTTTTCCACTTGTTTCTACTATTTTACACATACCTTTCTCAGGGCTAGCTCAGGGAAACTCAACTTATAATACCAATGCTGCTTCAGAGTCCTCAGTGTTTTTGTATTGCTGGCCATTCAGACAGAATTCCTGGCTCTTTGTGATTTGGCATTTTATGTTTAAGTAACATTGTAATCTGATGCAGACCTCCCAACCTGCCAAGTTTTCTGTCTGTCTTTATGCTGCCTCATCTTTCTGTGACGCCTTTTATTTTATTTTTTGCCCTAATACCACTGCATTCTTCAAGAATGAACTCATCTTTGAAAGCCTCCTTGCTACTTTCTAAACTTGAAGCTGACACCTTCCTTAGGTGTTCTTCCTTGGTGTCTCCATGGTAACTGCTCATAGCACTGATTATAGTGTAGTAAGCTCCATGTTGCCTCCTAGGGCCAGCACAGCATAGTTTTTAGACAACTATCTCAAGTCAGACTGTTTAAATTCCAGCTCAGCCATGAAAATTGGGTGAGATGCTTAATCCTTTTATATCACTATGACTGTATTTTTTAGGTGAGGCTTATGATAGTTTCCACTTAATAGAGGTGTGGTATAGATTAAATTAAATAATCTAATACAGCATGCTTAGAACAGTATTAATATATATATAACATGTAATATATATATAACATAATATATATGTAATAGAGTGTATATATATAACATGTAATAGAGTGTAATAATATATAATAAATATATAACATGTAATAGAGTGTAACAAATATAATAAAAATAAAGAAATGCACAAGAGTGTTGAGTGCTTAAGAAGATGAAAGAAGTGATTTTTAAACTGAGAAACTGGAAAATTTGAGTTTTTCAATCCTGTGAATGGGGAAGACTGTGGCTGAGGCAAATTTTTGGTGTAGGTGTAAGTTCAAGAATGTAGGTTTGGCTGTCTTTGAGAATAGAAGTCTGAGGCTGGCTCACAGAGGAAAGGTCTATGCTAGATAAAACTGTGAAGTGAAAGCAAATCCATAGTATTTAAATTAATGAATTCTCCAAGGCCTAAATCCTGTAACAGGAGGTGGGGGAGAAAACAAAGAACCAGCAAAAGGGATTGAGAAAAACTGTGGCCTGTAGATAAAAGGTCTACCACTAAGTGTATAATTTCATCTTATTCTCTACCAGGGGCAACATGGCCTTACTCCAAACTTCATATTTTCCCCTTGATACTCTAATAATGGAAGCAGAGTAAAATTTGTGTTGTATATCTCTTTTTTCCCACCCCTAGTGCTTGGCACAATGTGCAATACACACTAGACATTTAAATATATAAAATGGTATCATGTTGAAAGTATCTCAAATGTGACAGCATAGACCACTGATGTTGAATTGTGCTCTCAGTGATGAGAGTCATGCTTTACTTTAGAAACAAGTAAGAAATAATTCCATTGGTTTTCATGTACTTCTTCTGTTTTTAACTAGATCTAAAGCCTAGTATGTCTGTCAGTCTGCCTCAAGTTCCTACAATAGCTACTAGCAAGAAAGGGCCAATACAGAATACAACAGCAAAGAAGAACAATAAGTTTTTTCCCCTTTGTCCCATTTAGACACACGTATGTTTCTGCCAAAGTTTTATGCTGAGAAAATGTTCTTCAACAAATTTCTCCAATTGGAAATATCTACAGAAATGCTTCTTTTCTTTAGTCATGGTGTTTGCTATGGGAAAAGTGCTAGAAAAGTTATGTTAAAATACTTATTGGCAGAAGTATTTCAAAGCACCAAATGCTATGACCATGCTATAGTGCCATAGTTTTTTATATCATTTATGATAAGCCCTTTATTAAGAAGAGTTTTACTGGAGTTTATTAAGAAGAGTTACTGGAGTAAAATAGATACTATGCTCTGGGAACTGGAGTTCTAAGACTTGAATTGAAATTCCTATTATATCAAATACTACTTAGGTGACCCTGGGTGAGATATTAAGATTCTCCAAACTTCAACTAAGGAAGGGTAGGGTAGGAGCTAACGCTATGAGCTCTGTCATTAAATCTGGGTTTGATGCTTCTCTTTGTCAACTGTGTGACATAGGTGACACAGTATTCTCCTCTATCAGTGCAACTTTGCAAAAGTTATTTTACTTTTCTGTCCTTTGATTTTCTCATCTATCAAATTAGGATAATAATAACACCTACTTTAGAGGACTATTGGGAGTAGAGTATTAAATACATTAATACATGCAAATAGTACAGTGTCAGCCACTAATAAAGTACTCATTAAATATTAACTATTAGTGACAAGCATATGAATGAACATCTGAGATTAATCCATATAAATGTATAAATCACCTGAGAAAAGTAAAACCCTTTGCTATAAATAGAAACCCTGCATGAGTAAAAAAGCTTGGAAGGACATATTAAAGGGTTACTGAAGACTATACTTCTTGAATTTGAACTTTCTGGATTTAAAATACTTTTCCATTAATAGTATAAAATATACTCTGTATCTATAGCTATAAAATATATATGCAAATGTAAAAACAAGTTAGGAGAAAGGTAACACTTAACATGAAACTACTGGAGCAGCAATGCATTTAGTGCATCAAATAGTTGAAAGGAAGTGTTGTTTTATTAGAGTGCCTTTAAAAGCCATTAGACTATTTAAAGACAGTTCATTTCTTTAAGTGTACAGAGACTGATGCACTATGGAAAGTCCAAGCAAAACCTCTTCAACCACTTTCTTAATGCCACTTTTATTCCTAAATAGATTATTTTTTCTGAAAAATGCCAGAGGCTTAAAAGCCAACTATTACATCTTCTTAGTTGATAAGATTAAGGATTTTCCTTAAGATAGAAAGAAGATTATTCCAAAATATTGGAAATATACTTCAAAATGAAAGAATTATTGCTGTCAAAATCTCTGTGTGGATTGCATCTTGGTATGAAATACTTTATTGGATATTTCCTGAGGTTGAATACTTCTTTTATGTCCAGGAGAATGTTAAAAATAAGCTCCTTATTGTAAAGAAGAATAATAAAAAAATTGTCTACTATCAATTTTGAAGAATAGCAACTGAAAAACATGTTGAAACCAAAATGATGAATGACTGGCAGGGGAGAAGAATCTAGAAATGGATGTAGCAGAATGATCTGCCATAATGAAGGGCCTTAAAAGTGAGTGAACATTAGATCATGTCATTAGGGAGAAGTGTTGCCTAATTTGCTCTGGTTCTCCATCCAGTGCTCGAATATAATGAGAAGAGTATGGTTGAAGCAAAGAATATTGTAAATGAGATAAGACACTTACAGTGTGATGGGCTCATATAAGTTATTAATTCTGTATCAACAAAAATGAATTGGACATCAGAAAACAAAAGTTCAAATTCTAAGAGAAGTCCTTTGTTGGGTGTTCTCATCAAATGCTATGATGTTTAAGGCAAGACTCAAACTTAAGATAAAAACTCATAAAGACTAAAGATACCCAGACAGAAGCCCTATTTGAAATACTGTATGAAAATGACAAAGGATGAATCACTGCTAAGGGAATGAAACTTGGCAAGGACAAAATGGTAAGGATAACAACTGCAACTTTGTTAGCTTGTAGGTATCTCTGAACCATAACAATACCATGGGAGAGAATGGAGCTCAAAATAATGCCTCCAAATTTGTTAGGATTGGCTAGGTACCCAGGTTGGACTGGTTCAGAAGGAGGAATGTATCAGAATTTGGAGTGAGATAAATAATTTGGAGCAAGGTGCCCAACACAAAATGAAATTTTTGTCTGAGTTAGTGCTGTCACCAGACTATCTGCATCTTTCTATGGACATTATTGAAACTATACTCTCATCTTTTGCAATACATAAAAATTAGATCACAAAGAATCATCAGATATTGTAGATAATTCCTAGAATATTCTGGCCAGCTGCTTTACTAAAGGCTTACTCCTCTTACAGCTGTGATGGTATGCATAATGATCTTGCATTGGGTCAGACACTCTTGTCATGAAAGAAAAGTGACCTTTATGACACTTACAATTCTGAAATGTTATAATGTCCCAATACTCTGAATGCATAATATTTTCTCCTTTACTTGCCATGGTCAGAATATGTTTTCTCTTTGCCAGAATGAAATCTGCAATCATAATCATATGGGTAGTTACAGCCAAGGCATCCCCAGAGATTCTGGCCATCACAGGAACAGCTGCCCTTCTGACTATATACAGAAGCTGGGCAAAGATTTAACAGTTCTGCTTAGATAATTTTATCTTATTTTGTGTTGGCTCAGGTGCCTCACAAACCGAAGGGTAAGGCACAAATCCCTATGGACTGGAGTAGATGGGGAGCAATTTTTTCCACCTGATGAAATAATGCTGCCTTTGCTTGCCCCCTTTATGGGAAATAAGGTGGTAGGAGGACAGCTAAACTAAAGCAAGGCTTGTTTAAATAGCCACTAGGTAAGGTGTTACAAGTCCCCAATGTGATAGAGAGAAAGTGTATTTCACTATGTGGAAGTTAAGAGCCTGTTGAAGTCTATCTGAGTGTGAATCTCAGCTCCATTCTGTCTAGTTACATAATGTCTGGCAAATCATTTGGACTCTCTAAAATTCAGTTTTCCCCTCTGAAAGCAGGAAGTAATTATAATAGTTGCTTTATGGAGTTATTATGAGGCAAAAGGATAAATAAGTCATAAGCATGCTAGGCACAGTGCCTGATGCAGAATACACACTCAACTAAAGCAGCCTTTTATTCTTGTGACTCATCTGGGTGTTGTTATTCCTTCCCTTGATAATTAGGAGTAGAGTATATTTTGAATGTGGTAGTGAATGCTGGAGGACAAGCCTGAAGAAATCCTGCACTGATGCAGGTCTAAGCCTCTTAGTTTCAACTGTCTTGTTCCGCCAATAAATTATAGAAGTCTTATTCCTGATTAGAAATATTATTGCTCCAATGATTATAAAAACTTTGAAAAGAGAATTATACTCATGTACATTTATGCTTCACATAGTGGACAATTGATCAATAATTGCTGAGTCAGGAATTTCTAGTGGGCACTGTAAACTTTCAACAGTTTCCTATGCAACTGAGAATAATTGAGAGTAACTGTGTTTAAACAATATAAATGATATAAACTGTTAAGAAAAAATTTACTATTACATATTCTAATAGGCTTCAAGCAAAATTATTTTCGCACGATGTTGAAAAATAGATTTTTGAACAAGAATAAAGCACTTAGTAAACATAAAGTGGTAGATAAATGCCAGAAATATGCAAAATTTACAAAGGAATGTTTTGAGTAGTCTCTCATCTATCAACAATACACATCATTATACATTATAACTTAATGGTGCTTTTCATTAAACACCCTGCTTCTTTGAAAAATGACAACATTATAAGGTTAAACTCCCAGCGTAGAGCAGATCTGGTGATGTGTGCTAATTAACTATTTTTTAATCAGTGCACTCAAAAAGAAGGAAGCGAAAAAATGTCTTGCCTGCTTCTCAATTAGTGTATTTTGCTCCTTGCCATTTGTTCCCAACTGTCTGTTTTGACTAAACCTTGCATTTCTCTTGCGAGCTTTATTTTTCCTCTTAATGCTGGTTTAAATTAACCTTTTCTCTTCTGTTGTTAGCAATACAACACAACAGTTTTTTTGTTTTTTTTTTAATTTTTTTTATTTTTTTATTTTTTTTTTTTGAGACGGAGTCTCGCTGTGTCGCCCAGGCTGGAGTGCAGTGGCCGGATCTCAGCTCATTGCAAGCTCCGCCTCCCGGGTTTTTACGCCATTCTCCTGCCTCAGCCTCCCGAGTAGCTGGGACTACAGGCGCCTACCACCTCGCCCAGCTAGTTTTTTGTATTTTTTAGTAGAGACGGGGTTTCACCGTGTTAGCCAGGATGGTCTCGAACTCCTGACGTCGTGATCCGCCCGTCTCGGCCTCCCAAAGTGCTGGGATTACAGGCTTGAGCCACCGCGCCCGGCAACACAACAGTTTAATGTTGGGAAACTAAATAACCACATATATGAAAAACAAGTTATTCATAGCTAGCCCAAGCACATGACAAATGATTGTGCAATGGAAATGCATTTTATTTGCTGTAGCATTTTCATTAGTTTGAGTATTGAATCAAATTGAAAACCAAAGAATAAAACTATCTCATATAATCAAAGATCGTTTTTATTGCAGTGACTATTGCCCCTTTTCCTGTCATGTCTTCTGGCTAATATAAAATCATGTACTGTTATACATAAATGGAGATTTGTGAAATTGCAAAGCTTGTTAACAGTAACTACTTTCTTAGTTTGAGATCAACCAACACATACTTTCTTTTCCTTGACTATATTTTTGACATACTCCTGTCATTCGGTAGAAGAACATTTGGATGGAAAAGTCTTAGAAACTGGCATCATATTTTGTATTTTACATTCTTTTTGACATAATGAACAATTTCCCCCTCTTTTGCTGAAATCAGCACTGGAAAAGAGCAAATGCAGCAAAGTCTTTTAACAGTTTAAAATTGCCCCTGTCATTATCTTGTCAGTTACATGAGACCTTGAATGTGCAGGGCTATGGAAATCTTTCAAGACAAATTTTCTAGAAGCAATGCCAGGGATAACTGTTTGTAAAATCTAAGAATTCTAATCATTAGAAAGTATGTAGATACCAAAAGTATTAGTTATTGATGGCCAGGAAGCACTGTGACTTGGTTTTCCAAGCATGGTCACTCAAAGAGAGTTTTGGCAACTCAGTCTCTTTATCACATTTTATTTTTATCATCCTCAACTTTTTCTTCATGTCCACCTATAGTTTTAATAACCTGTTCATAAGGCACTCATCTCCATTAAACATGGATTAACCTTTTTTCCTTCAGACTATTCCATCTGTGTTACCTTTGCTATAATTGCTGGAGAAAATAAACAGGATTTTGAGATAGAGTGAGGATAAGTTCAGAATCTTCATAATATTTACTTGTTATGTGATCTTAGACAACTTCTTCTCCTTAAAACCCATGCCCTCTTTCTACCTGGCACAATTTACATGCTCAGTAAATAGTATTATTTCTAGTTTCTAAGTCTGATCAAAATTCAGAGTTCCGTGTTACTAACCTGCTTTTGAAAATGTGCTGTATGTAATATAGTACATTTATATACACTTACATTTCCTTCAGTTAATCTAAGCTCATATTACAGCTATCACTTCTCTAGTGATACCTCAGCAAGTAGATTTTTTAGCTTGATGAATCCATTTCTACACTTCCACATCTGGAAAAATAAGTTTACACTTAAAAGACTAAATGTTGTCTCAAAATCCAAACACCAATAGCTCATGTTTTACTTCTAAGTAAATATGCTTCTCGACTTCCACAAATGTGTTAAGTAACACTATTATTGTTCTCTTGTTTGCCAGAGTTCTTAGGAGCAAGACTTCAGATTTTTATTTTTCCTTTGTCTCCTATATTAACTGTATTGTTCTGTAATGTAAGACAGCCTGTTCTTGCACGCTATCTCCTGGATGACTACAGTCACCTTTGCATTCAATGCTACATTTGTCTGGATTTTCATCACTGTGGATCTAATTTAGGGAAATAGTCTTGTAATCACTCATCTTCATCTCATTGAACTTTTTCTGCATTCAAACATTGGGCGGTTTTTCCAATTTACCACTTTCATTATTTAATTATCTTGCTTAATACCTATTAATAATAATTATACCAATTTTTAACTTGTGAGAATAATTAGTAGGTAATATCTTAATGTGTTCATTCAGGAAATTCCTTTTAAAGACACTCTGTGCCAGGAGCTGGGGACAGAGAATAAACAAGATACATTGTCTGTTTTAAAGAGCCCACAGTATTTTGGAGAAGACCAGTAACTGTTGGATTTTCAAAAGATAACGTATCATCTACTAAGGGAGCACCTGGTGGGTGAGAATGAACTGGTCATTGCTAACCAAAGACAGCTTCTTACTTCTAAATAATATATTTTTAATATTTTTTACATCCTTGCATGAACTAAAATCAAACTCCAGAATTATATAATTTATCATATTTTATTTCAAGCTATAAGTTATTGAGTGTTTACTATCAACTAGGTATTAACTCTCTTCAAATCTTAAGTAATTCAACATTTGTAATAACATTATGAAATATAAAATACTGATAACCTTTTACAGAAAAGAGATGGAGGCCATAACAACTAAAATAGCTGTTCGATTTAACCAAGTAATAAATATCAGAAATTACATTCAAATTTAGGTCTACATAATTATAAAGTTTACTCTTAAACCTAACAAGCTTGCTCACCTACCGTGCCTTTCTGTTCTCTTGCTTCTGTCTAAGCCATATCTGTTTCACATGCCACCCTGTCCAGGAATCCTGAAATTCTTAAGTGGCATTGATTTCTCCATTCTCTAACTATTTGACTTCATATTATTTGACAGATTTGAGAGAGATTGGTGGGCGCAGAACTAGTAATTTACTCTATTTTGGAAAATATTAAAAGCAGGAATGAGCTTGAAGCAACTCTGAAAACAGAGCAGGTAGAAAGAGACAGCATAAGAGCAATTTACATCCCACCAGTGGAACACATAGGCAAATGGCTATGCTGGGTTAGACGTAGGCTCCGTGGAATGTACCCGAGGCTAGAGTCATCAGAAAAGGACACCTTCACCAAAAGATTCACGCAAAAAAATGAGGTGTTTCCAACATAAAGAATCTGTACAAAGTAGACCACTGAGATCCAAGGACTGAGATGGAGGTCAGAGGTCAGATGTCTAGCAAAAGGAAAGTCAGGTGGTAAATACCTCCAAGAATAAACACTACACAAACACAGCACACACATACAACACACACATACACACACACACACACACACACACACACACACCCCAGAGGAGAAAGAAAGAGCCAATATTTAAAATTCTGTCATGTTTGAGAGCGTTCCACAGCTGGGATAGTATTGGCAATGCATCTACTATATAAATATTGTTATGGATTCTTAATTCCTCATTTCCCTACACCTCTAAAATATACAAAGATCAACCTTGCAGAAGAGAGAAAGAGCAGCTAATGAGCAGGGGGAATGCAACGTGAGAAAGAGAAATCAAGGCTGATAATGCGTTTTTCCTACTGGAGGCTTCTAGACCTGAGTCAGGCCCAAGCGTGGGAAGAAGATATTAATAGTGTAGGATGATTTGAGACTTGGATTGACCTGGACTTCTGAATGCCTGAAAAATCAGATTATTAGTTCATATTTAATGGTGGCCATTAAAGCTGAGATTTGGTGCAGATTTCCTCTAGGGTTGGGAACTGAAGATTCAGAAGAATGAGTTTATTTGAGATAGTGACTCAGCAGATACTAATATTTGTGGTTTTTATCAAGCTTCAAAGAGTTTAAGATTTTCTTTTCTAAAAGGCTCCTCTTTAATTTGTTTCAGAGAGGCAGGTTTGTTTTCCTTAAATTGGAGGTCATCATGGACTGGGGACTGGCAGTGACTAAGGAAACATGAAGATAAAGGTATGCAGATTGAGGTAGCATGTTCTTCCAGAATTCGTTGGGCAAAGATATGTGTTTTTCCATAGATCAGCAGTGACTCTGCAAGAGAGAAAGCTGGTATGGGATTGTCCAGTGCCCTGTCCAAAAGATTCAGAGAGACTCCAACATCAAGAAACCGGTGGTGAATGCCAAATTACTGGGAACTGAAAAAGCAGACTAAATAGATATGTATCTACTCTGGACAAAAGAAGTATAAGAAACAGATGTCCAGAGATGGGACTCTCTGAAGAATCCATGAGAAAGAGACTATTTTAACCACTATCAGGCCAGGAGAGGATACAGCCAAGCAATCCATATCTCATCCCTTCCCCACCTACAATGAGAAAAGACGTAACCAGGAAGAGAAGACAAAAAGAACTATATGTCTTTCTCAAATGCCAAGAGCTAACAATTTCAGTCCTTCACATTGGGAAGAGAATGTGTTTGCTGGGAGATTTCTTGTAATTAAATGACTATCAATTACCATCTTCAACAATATAATATAATTTCTGATTGGGGACCTGGTTTGCATCATAAAGAAATAATAGTATTGCCTACTTTCAATAATTTGGGAAGCTTTTTGAAGTTTCCATTCAGTGGCATGGGGGTTACACTCGTGAATAAATTTTAAAGGGTCAGTGAGACTGTAAATAAATACAAAAATAAATAGAATTGTATTTCACTCTCATTCTGAGACTTTTGTGTTTACACTGGAATAGCAGTGATCTGTCATTATGCCACATTTTTTTCTGTTTTCAATGCCCTGATTTCCTCTCACTCACCACTGACCTATGCCTACTTTATATATGATGAGGTACCTTCAGTCACTTTCTAATGAGCTTGGCAATATGTGGTCTTAGGCAGAGACTTTTTCAGTGTTACTCAAAGCCTGCTGTCAAAGGTTTCACAGCTGGCCACATGGCAAACGCCCGTATTTCTACTATCATCAGTGAAAGAGTGGCTTATTTCCTTTGAGACTTTTCAGGCATGAACTAAGTACAGTTTTCTTTGTCCCCTTAATTTTGGAGCACGCATGTAGGTTTTCATAATTATTCTTTTAAAACATTGCTGTTAACCTTTTTCATACTCAGTGACCACTTTTATAGATCCTGGGGTTGAATAATTGACTAAATGTGGTTGTATTTGGTACAGGATCTGATAGCACTTGTAATTCCCAAACTGTGGGACTTTTGTAAGGAAAAAAAAAAAGTTGTTACTGATACAAGGACTTAAAGGCTCCTGTATATCTTTCTGAATTTATTTCTTACTACTGTAATTTAAGTTATTTCACACAGTCCCACTAGATTTACTTTTTCCTGGAAAACCTCAATCATGCTTCATCAGGGCTTGAGGTTTTTTGGATGCTTTTGTCTGTAATGTTCTTCCACTGGGTCCTTAATTAAGTGTCATACTTACATCCTGTGAACAGGGATGGCCCTCAGAATCTCTTAATTCTAAAGATGGAAGCCAGATTTGGTTGAGGTTACTGTAAGGTGCCCAATGTCACCCATTAAGGCTTCTGACTAAAGAGCCAGAACTACATGTCAGATGTGCTTAATTATATTCTGTGACTGCATTCAGAGATAACAAGTCAATACCTGAATGAGATTTAGCAAGAACTGATGACAATGTGCATATATAATTTTGTACCGTGAAATTCATATACATCTTTGAATATAAAAAGGCACATTTACATTTATCCCTTCTCTTGATTCTGACAGAATCAGTATCTAATTAGTATCTACATTTAGCAGAAGAACTTGAGGCCAAATGTAGTTAGCGACTTCTCCAACGTCAAACAAAATGTAAGTAGTGGAGGTGGAACAGGTTGCTTCACTTGAAATCTCATGTTCTTTCCATTTCTAGCTGGGCTGACATAGAATTCATGAATTTATTCTTGACATACCAGCATATTTGTCCCAAATATTATAATTTGGGTTGAGAAACTAATAATTGAAGAAAAACTATAAAATCCAAATAGAAGACCTCAAACTCCTTTTTTTTTAAGGCCCATGGTAATCTTTTTTATCCCAAAAAGGTGCACATATGCAAGGATATTGTAATCAGAACAGCCAGTGGAATTGATGCACTCATTAAACTCCTCAAGCGGAGAGCAATATAAACTAACACAGTGGAAATAAGGTCAGTGAACATAAGGACTGAAACACCTTACAAAGGGAAATTGGTGTGCAGACTTGAAATCCTCATTTTCTACAGCTTGAGAACATGGTGTCTAGCTGCTAGTTTAGATTAGTGCTGTGTGTCTGTGGTCATGGCATTCAGAAGGTGAGAAGATCACAACTGGATAAGTCAGTAAAAGGCACAGATGTGTCAAAAGAATAGGTTAGATGTTAATAAAAGTACTCATTCTCCAATTACCAGTTGTTTTCTTCTGTTCTGGTACTCCTTATAAACTAAAATCCCAACTTGCTACTCCTCACCCCCTGAAATACTGGCCACTGGCCACAAACACACACACACACACACACACACACACACACACAGAGCCAACTCTGTATATGAATTATAAATACATGGGCACCCTGTGGTGAGGGGTTGACATAATATGAAAAGTGTTTTGTGATTTGTAAAGTGTTAGAAGTTTTAATTCGCGAATGGTTCCACCCTTCCACAAAATGTATTAGGTAGCTATTAGGTGCTGCACACTCTGATATCACTGGGAAAGGAGAGGTTTCAAATGAGCTTCCTGCCCTTAAGGGGTCTACTGGGTGAAACAGAAGAAAATTGCAGAAGAGTTTGGCAAAACTTCAAGAGTGATATGAACAATGTGCTGTAGGAGCACAGATTTACCCCTAAGGGGATGAGAGAGTTGTCACTGACAGGCATCGTTTGAGATGAGGGATGGCTAATGATAGGACCTGGATGTACTGGGAAGCAGGGAATACCCAGTAGCAATAACAAAGGCAAAGAGTTGTGAAATATCATCATATGTGCAGAGATTAATGAATTCTGTGTGATTGTGACATGGGCTGTAAAGATCGCTGATGAACCTGGAGAAGCAAGTGGTAGCCAGGCTGCAAAGTTCAATAGACCACACTGCAAAAGTTACGCTCTGCTAAGCAGAAACTTACTGATCTTCCAGAAAGGGAGCTATTTGATTATGTTTGTTATTTTATGGTAACTGGGGAAAATAAAGGGAACATGGATAGGAATGGGAGAAGACTAGTTGCAAAGAACTAACTTTAAAAATCAATCCATATGAATTTTATTATTGGAAACATTCTAAGACCAACTCCCCAAATGATCTCTTATGCCTTCTTCAATTTTGCAGATATTTTATTGGAGTAAGGCTTAGGTTTAGGGTTGATCTATGTTACAATGTGAATATTGACAGGTATTGTAGCAGTAGAAAACCAAATTGATCTCTTTGAGTCTCAGGTATCTCATCTGCAAATAAGGGTTTTAGGCCAAATAATTTCTGAAGACCTGCTTGTTCAAATATTTTATAAGTTACAGTTTTTTAAGGGAACTTAGCACAGTATCACAAATTGTTGTGCAGGTTTATTTAAATACACCCCAGGAGAAATAGATTTTGTCTGTGGGCACGTGAGCGGAGCACAGTGAGGACAGCTGAGTAACAATGTCTTGTCCTATCTTCAATTTTGTGCAAGAAGCTAACAGAAAATGAAGAATACCTTCCACTTTGGAAAATTCATATTCTTATTAAAAATAAATAAAACTATGCATTTTCATTCAAATAGTTGTACTGATCTCAAGCTGATTTTCCTTAACAATGACTTCTTCCTAGGATGGTCCAGTTAGTTACAATCATATAGAATATCATCTTATGAATAAGAGGGCTTCACTAGGATTCAGATTAGATTCTAAGCTTTACCTTTGAGGAGATGGGTGTACTTTAGAGCTGTAATTTTATGATTTCTCCTTAGTACATTGTGCCTCAATTTGCTCAATTGTGAGATAAGAATGATGTCTGCCATACCTAATTTCAAGAGTGGGTGTCTTTGTGAATATACCTTGAGAAAATGCCGAAAGTCTTAAGTTTTTATTACTGGTAAAATTTTCACAGTTCTGTACTTTTTCCCTGGAAAATGTCAAGGCATCAGGGAATCACATAAGGGAATCAGATACAAGTTACATACACATAAGGGAATCAGATACAAGTTAGAGATACAAGGGAATATGTTAGATATAATTAGTGCCCACAAAGACTTTCAGAATTCTTCACCTTTCTTCTACAAGCTTTCTTAAGTCAGCAGGATTGTGTGACCTACTGTGACCAAAGAAATTAATGGGGAAAAGTTTGTGTATCACTTCCATCCCAAGCACATCCTTCCTTAGGCAAAACCCACCAGCATTTTCTTTCTCTGCTACATCATTCGAGAAAGTCTCATGTTCCAGATGACACGATGACGAAAGTTGCATGGCCAGCTGCCACGTAGCAGCGTGAACAGTAACCTTTTAGGGTTAGAAAGTGGCCTGGATCATCAGAAACATTTGTGTAAGCTTAAAAAAATACCAAGAATATTTTGATTTCTTTCCACATTAAACCAACATGACCTTACTCTTGCCTATTCTGAGAGATATTGGGATCCTTTGAGAGCCCAGTTAGTTTGCCTAATTTTCTAAGTGAGAAACTGATTTCCAGAAATAAATAAATAAATAACTGTAAAGTCACATGTCTACCTAGGAGTAAATTTATAACCAACAGTAATATCTGTCTACTAATCTACTGGCTTTTCGCTGATGAAGAACTTATAATTTCTTCAACACAGTCCTCTTACAGTTTAAGATAAAAAAATATTTTGTTATAAGGCTTGTACCACATGTTTCATAAAACAGAAAATATATACTATTGTGCATGTTTTAAATATAAGAGAACTTATTTAACTACAATTTTCAAAGCAATCATTTATCAGAGAGGACATTTCTGTTTGTATTCAACCATAAACAAAGCCAAATGAGTATCAAACTCCTTTCATTGGTCTCATTTACATGGTGCTTCAAACTAACTGGGAAAAATAAACTTAATGTTACATATCATTGGACAGATACCAAGTGAAGTAATTAATGATTCAATATCAAAGCAGGAGGAAATGATTTGTTTGACTGTAATAAGCTGAGAAATATATATATATATCTATCTACTAAAGTAAAAATTAATGTCTTACTAAAGTTCCAGAATTAATATGATGTATTTTCACTTATGCTAAAGTCAATAGACATGAATCATCATTTTAAATTAAATCCAATGTTGTTGTGCTATTTTAAAGTTTTTTTAATATGCTTTAAGAAAACTTGGTTTGATATACCAGCATTTTGGCTGGATTAAGAATTAAACTAGATTTATCAAAATTGCCAACTTTAGAGTCAAATCTGCTGAGATATTATCACCATTTTCTAATAAACCTTAGATGATATCTTGCTGCTAAAAATATAATTAATCAGAATGATAATTATAATAATGTTTTATCTGAAATGTTCTATATGTATTAATGAAAGTGAATAAAGTAAGACTCTTGTGATAACTTTTAACTTACTCTGTTTCAATAAGTACCCAACTTATTCTTCTTTGAAAATATAAAGGTCAGAAATCCTCTTGTATTTCTTGAGTAATAAAAATTATTTGTCCTTATCAGGTCTAAGACACCAATCATAACTGCTATTGTTTTAAAATTTTATATATTAACTTGAAAACTGTGGATTAAAATGTGGTGCTTATATAAGCAAAGCGTACATGCTCTGATTTATAGTTGGAATAAGTACTCTACTAAATGCATCTGTATATTTTCGTTGTCTTATCCAGATGTTAAAATTGGAGGAAAAATCTCTAAATTTTCTACCTTGCTAAATCTAAGAATTTGAAAAGTTGTAATAGAAAAAGTTAGTAACTCTGTTTTCTTGCTGTTTTTTTTCTTTTTCTCTCCCCCCTTTTTTCTCTCTTTCATCTATCATGTATGTATAAATATATATATTATTTTCATATTTTTAAAATAACTGTTGTGTGCTGCCCCTATTGTTCTTAGATATGATTAGCTTTCCATCTGAAAATACAATGTTCAATAATTCCTCTGTGGTTCTTCACTTTGACACATGCACTCTTAGAAAAGTGTGCTATATAATCAGACTCTGTGCTAAATAATCTATAGAACAAAGATGTCTTCTGTAGGACATTCCAAGGCCACCAAGGCTGAAGTTCATGGAGTATAAAGCACTTTTCTTTCCTCAGAAGACTAACACACAAAAATCAACATTGAATGAACTATTTACGTGTAAATCTTATTCAAGCATAGTTCTCCCAGGAACAATCATTGAGATTCTTTGTACACGTTTCTGCAGGCAATATATTAAGGCCAACTAGTTACTAAAGTTGTCGATTTCTTTACCTTGGCAGAAAAATACCAGAGGTAAGATTTCTGTTTAAAAAAATATCCTGAAGCAGGAGTTATGTTGTCTTAAACTATTTCAATGTCCCTGTGGATCTGCATATAATGATACCTCATTTACTTAGTTCTCTAGTAATGAAGCTACATTATAACAGTCACCTGACAAAAAGAAAGAAAGAAAGAAAGAAAGAAAGAAAGAAAGAAAGAAAGAAAGAAAGAAAGAAAGAAAGAAAGAAAGAAAGAAAGAAAGAAAGAAAGAAAGAAAGAGAAGGAAGAAAGAAAGAAGGAGAGGGAGAGAGGGAGGGAGGGAGGGAGGGAGGGAGGGAGGGAGGGAGGGAGGGAGGGAGGGAAAGAAAGAAAATAAAAGAAACCAGCACATTTTTTTAGAAATTAAATAGCCTGGGAGTTGAGTAGATTGAGGGAGTGTAAGGAGTGGTATTTTTTTTCTACTTAATGCAACTCCTGACATATAACACCAAGGAAATATACCTGGAAATCTAAATAGGTCAAAATCAGCTTCCAGATGTTTAGCAAAGCAGAAAGCCTAAACTCCACAACACAAGCAGTTGCAAAGCCTCCTAAAGTGACACAGTTCACCTGAAGATGAGAAGTGCTCAGAATCCAGAGTCCTCACCCTGTCTTCTCATCTTCAATACTCAAAACCATTATTGCTTCAAAGACGTAAGTAAGCATTACTCACATAAACTTTACCATATCTCAATTTTAATATTTGTATTATTTGTAACTCACGTAGTTCTATCAAACCATAAGACATTAGTATATAATCACTCTATGGTTGACAGTGAAAATCAATCACATTTGATAATCTGGGTAACAATAAATAATTCTGTGTAGAGTAAAATGTAATGCGTTTAGAATCAGATTTTTCTTTGAATTTCCCTCTGGTAGAAACTGAAAAGCGTTTACTTAAAATTCTTCATGCTCCGTTTCTACCTCGGGAAAATTGGTATAATAAAAGTTACCTGAGTTTTCTTTTTTTAAAAACATTTATGGAAAAAAAATCTGTATAAAGTTTTACTATTGTTATCAGTATCAGGTTCTCTATGCATTGTAACAGTCTATATATACATATACACACACACACACATATATATATATAAATATATAAATAATAAGTGGCCTCCTTTTTGGACTTAATGAAAGCTTATGAATCTGGGCAGTGGTTGAACTGTTTTCTGCATGTCAGGCAGAATTCTAAGAATATTCAGCAATAGCCTCAGTCTTGAGTAAGCCCCTCCCTTTGGAATGTGTCTGGCACTAGTAAATACAATGGAAATTGATTCCTGTGATTATATTGTGTAATATCATTGAACTTAAGATAGGAAAATCATCTAGGTGGGCCTGACGTAGTCGGATTAATGCCGATCAGTGGGTATAAAATTACAGTTTTTGTGAGATTGATAAATTCTAGAGATCTGCCGTAATGCATTATCTCTACAGTTCATAATACTGTATCGTACACTTGAAAATGTTCAGCGAGTACATCTCATCTTCACCATTCTTAACACAATTAAACAAATTATTTTTAAAAGCAGAGAATGTTCTCTGGCTGATGCTAGCAGGGGAATGGGAAATGTAAACCTAAGAGTAGTAATGTTAAAACACTGGTAAGTAATGAATTCCTCTAAATTCCCCTGACTCATATTCCTCTTCATTGTAAAATTGCAAAATTTTTCACCAGCCAAAATCACCTAAGTCTCATTCATTTAACCAAATCAAAGACCATCACATAAAAATTAAAGAGTGAGTTAAAAGCTGTGTGTGGTGTCTCATGTGCTGCATATATCCTTAAAAATAGTTTTGAGATCTATATTTAGAAAGGTGCACTGATTTTTCACGTACTCCTCCTGGTTGTGATTTAGGCTTGATAAAGATTGATTATATGCATGATATCTGTTTTTTCCCTCTGTGGATCCTCATCTTAGTTATTTTAAGCCCTTATTTTCCCTTTCAAATTAAACTGAGAGTATGCTGGGTTTATCTTTTATGTCCAGTCCTATAAGTTTACTTTGTTATTTCTAGCAAATACTTTTTTTTGTTTTTTTGCAGGGGGTGACGAGGGGTAAATACATCCCTCTGCAACAAAGCCTTCTGGAAATCCTGGTAAGGATGTAAGATGTTCACTTGTGGTTTTTATAAATCTTTATAATTACCTTGTGAACAATGCAAAGAAGTAACTTTCTATTTCAGGAGACAAAAAGTTTAGGTAAAGTTCAGAAAGGCCTCACATATCAAATATAAGACATGCAAGGAACCTAAATAAACCTTTTGATTTCGGCTTTTCTTATTGTAAAATATGACATCATATCGGTTTACCAATGTTGCAAGGGAATTTCAGAGAGGTTAAATCAGACTTTTCACTGCTGCTGTATCATTTGATGTAAAGAGTAGAAAGTAGAGGATAGAAATGACATACTGTGATTATTTAAAAAAAAAATAATCTGCAACAACACACAGAAAATTCAGAAGCCTGTGCCATTGTGGCAGTATTTAAAACAATGTGATGAACATCTGTGTACCTATCTTTTGCAAAATCCTGTGCTAAGTACAGAGAATAGTAAGATAAAGATGAACACAAATAGATCCTTGTTCCAACAAGTTCATTGGTATTAGGATAAAATAAATCAGCATGATGACTCAATTATTTGATAGCAAGTGATAAATGACCTGCGAGAGAGAAAACAGGCAATAGGTTCAGAGTTAATTTGGAACAATTCTTGCTACAGTGGCCAGGAAAGGACTCAAAGGAAAAGGAAAATTTGGTATAGTGCCATGAAAGTTGGAAAAATAATAAATAGAGAAGAATGAAAGTACCCATGAACAAGTTAACTTCTTGACCACTATCTCTATTTACGTAGTAAAGTATTAGATTCTTCAGGCTAATGTGTCACTTAAGGACAAAGGCTTTTCATTGACAGGAATCATTATAATGAGATCATGTTTTCTGATTTCTGAATAGTCTGGCTTAATATTTATGATATCTTGTGTTTATTTTTCACACAACAATGATGTTTCTCCTCTATTTCCAGAATAAGAAGTCTGTGAAACTCATCATGTAACAATGATGACAATAATAATACCAAACAAGTAGCATGGATTTACTACACACCAGCCTTTCTTTGAGCTAAGCACTCTACATGAATTCTGTCTTCATGTGTTTAAACAACACCTGGGCTTTGAGAATTTCAAGACTTTAGCAATGTTGATGCTGCAGTTAGGACTCAAATCCAATATTTCTGATAAGAACACAAGGCATGTTCTCACTACTTTTATAAATAAAGCTATTTAATTTGAATACCTGTGGGCCTCTCTGAAAAATGGGTAAACTTAAGAGATAAAAAAAGTTGAAAATAATCCAGTCCAGTGGTTTTCTAACTACTGTAGGGAGCAGGAATGGGAGAAATGCATGGGCAAGAGCCCAGACTGAATCATGTTTCATGACACAGATTTATCCATGTTACTCCCACATGCAAGTCACATCCATTCTCTCCTACGGTTCCCGCAAATCTCATCCCAGTATGTATCAGATCAAAGTCCAAAAATCTCATCATTTAAATCAGTTTCTGGCACAGATAATGTTCCTGAGTGTAACTACTCAAGTACAGTTCCTGGGACAAAAATTCTTTTTATTTTCAGACATATGAAGAGCCTCACCACTATGTAATGGCAGGGAAGGCATAGGATATGAGTTAAAAACCATCTAGTTTAATAATTGAGAAATAGGAAGCAAAAATAAGCCCCTATTTAATAACAGATCTGAAATCCATTTAAAATAAGGTTGAAAATTCCTTATTAGAGCCCCAGGCTTAAGAAAAATTCTCTATGGCTCTCCACTCCACCTTCTGTTCTCTTGGTTCTAGCTTCTGAGTCATCTTTCCTTTTATAAAAGTGAGCATGCCCGCCGAGCGTGGTGGCTCACTCCTGTAATGCCAGCACTTTGGGAGGCCTCGAATGGCAGATCACAAGGTCAGGAGATCAAGACCATCCTGGCTAACATGGTGAAACCCTGTCTCTACTAAAAATACAAAAAAATTAGCCTGGCGTGGTGGTGGTCACTGTAGTACCAGCTACTCAGGAGGTTGAGGCAGGAGAATGGTGTGAACCCGGGAGGTGCAGCTTGCAGTGAGCCAAGGTTGTGCCACTGCACTCCAGCCTGGGAGACACAGCCAGACTCTCTCAAAAAAAAAAAAAAAAAAAAAAAAATGTCAGCTTTTGTTTCCATCTGAGCAGGTGATCAGTGTGCTTTCTGCCAGTAGAATTTTGGGGACTCCACAGCCTCCTTTTATTTTGTACTTTTTCTGTATCATTCAGTCCAACCTTCTGAAATCATTTTCTCAAAGACCTTATGGATCTCTTGTAGATTTCAATGAAGTTTAATTCATTAGGCAAAAGTCGCAGCAACAGTTAATTTTGAGATAATCTCTCCCTACTTGTTCAAATTGCTGAAGGACAAGGCTTTCAATCTTGAGGCTGATTGAGAGACTAAGAGAAGCTTGTTAGTTATGTTATCAATTTATTTATAGATCATTTGTGTGACTAAATATTCTGACCTTTTGATCTTTCTGAGGTCATGGTAAAATATTTTATAGTTGCACCCTTAGGTCTGCTCCATGCCATACTTTTGGAAGACATTTCTGCACTTTAGCTTTCATTGCCTTCTGAAAATAATTTGTATTTTCAAAAACATCAAGATATGGCTTTTTAAACTTCTTTTTAAAGTTATTCTCTCAGATTATCTCTCTCCTTTCATATTTTACTATATCTAGCAAGAAAAATGAAATCAGTTGGTACCTTCCACACTTTGCTTGAAAATCTCCTTAGCTAGATAAATAAGTTCATCTTTTTTGTTGTTGTTGTTGTTGTTGTTGAGACAGAGTCTCGCTCTATTGCCCAGGCTGGAGTGCAGTAGCCGGATCTCAGCTCACTGCAAGCTCTGCCTCCCGGGTTTACGCCATTCTCCTGCCTCAGCCTCCCGAGTAGCTGGGACTACAGGAGCCCACCACCTCGCCCGGCTAGTTTTTTGTATTTTTTTAGTAGAGACGGAGTTTCACTGTGTTCACCAGGATGGTCTCGATCTCCTGACCTTGTGATCCGCCCATCTCGGCCTCCCAAAGTGCTGGGATTACAAGCTTGAGCCACCGCGCCCGGCAATAAGTTCATCTTAACACATTTTTCTATTCACATAACTGCAAGAGGCAATTTTGGTAAGCTTTCTGTCACTGTATTACAAGGATTCCTCAATTGATTTTTGAACCTCAAGCATCCTAAAGTCCATACTTACACTAACATGTTCAAGGCAACTTAGAATACTCCTCAAAAGTTTTCCAGAATTTTCCCCTTGCCCAATTCTAATGCCACCATCACGATCTTAGATATTTGTTACAGCAGGACCTTCCAAGTACCAAAATGTGTATTAGTTTTAAATTGCTGTGTAACAAATCACCACAAATATAGTAGTATAAAACAGCATCCATTTCTTATCTCATTCTTTCTGTGAGTCAAGAATCTGAAAAAGTCTTACTTTAGTCTTTTGATTTGAATTTCACAAAGTGGCAATTAAAGTGTCAGCTCGGGCCAGGATTTCTTCTGAATTCTAGATTAAAAAAGGATCTGCTTCCCCATTCATGTGGTTATTGGCAGCATTGCACTCTATGCCACTGTAGGATTCACGGTAAACACATTGCTGATTCCTTTAGTTTATTTTGGTCTTTGCTCAGGTGTTACCTCATTATAAAAGGTTTTAGAAATTACCCTATCTAAAACATGCTTCCTAATAGTTTTTATCATTTTATGCTGCTTTTTTTTTTTTATTCATAGCACTCACCACTTCTTTCCATCATATTATAGTTTAACTTATCAAATTATTTATCATATATATTTACCTATCAGAAAGTAAATTCTGTTAGGGTAGGGTTTTATTGTTGCTTTGGTGGTATTAGTTCATTGCTTTTGGCCTTACCTTCTAAGAGGATGACTCTCACATTCATATGATTTGACTGTATCTCCACCCAAATCTCATGTTTAATTGTGATCCCAGGGTTGAAAGTGGGGCCTAGTAGGAGGTGAATGAATCATGGGGGTGATATCTAATGGCTCAGTCTCATCCCCCTAGTGGTGTCTCATGATAGAGTTCTCATGAGATCTGGTTGTTTGACAGCGTGTAGCACCCCATTGCCCTTCATGGAATCTCTCTCTCCTGCTGGCCATGTGAAGATATGCCTGCTTCCCCTTTGCCTTCTGCCATGATTGTAAATTTCCTGAGGCCTCCACAGCTATGCCTCCTGTACAGCCTGTGGAACTCTGAATCAAGTGAACCTCTTCTCTTTTAAATTACCCAGTCTCCACTAGTTCTTTATACCAGTGTAAGAATAAATACACAAATGCCATGGACACAAAACTATTTATTGGATACATAAATAAAAATTAGTCTCCCAATTTTGTGAAGCAGGTTCATTTTGCACTGATTACCAACATGTTCAGCAAAACAGAACACTCACACTCACAAGCTACATGAAATTGATTTATTAGTTACAAACACACCATAAGGGACAACAGAAACCTAAGATTCATTGTGAGCTTGTCCCCCAAGGCTGTAAAAAGCATTCTGGGGAAAATGGAGTCTCATCTGTGCATGCCTCATTTGCACCACAGCTGAGGGACACCAGAAAGCAGCCCACCCTAGCTTTTATTTCCTAGGGCAAGTAGCTTGCTGAACTAAAGAAATTAATGACATCCTGTTTCTAGGGGGCATCCAACCAGTCCTCCACCATCTTAAAATATTGCATTCTCAGCGTGTTTTACAATTATTCTTGAGAGTTACAAGCAGGAAATGAGACAGAAATGGGTCAGTCCAAGGCCAGTAAGATCATTTTCCTGCAGATGTCTGGTTAGTGAATTATTAGATTAAAAACTGTAACAAGAAAATACTTAAAAATTTAAAAAAAGAATGTTCCTGTATTAAAATTAAGTAAATTTAGACAGTTGTATTTGGAGGTAAATTTATAGAAATACATCCCATTATTTTTTAAGGTAGAGTATTACAAATATTTAACAAAAATGGTTAAATGAAGAAGAGACATAAATTATTATTAATAAACCTATTAGTTGTGAAAAAACATATTCGGCCTTTATAAAATATTTTATGTCTTAAAGTACATTCACTATCCTTGAACAAAAGAAAACAACTATTATGTATTCAGATTTTACTAAATTATCTTCCTTTAGCACAAAATACAAAAGATGTACCCAGGAACACAAATGGGTAGTAAGGAGTCTAGAAAAACAAAACAAAACACAAAATTTGCAGTGTCTATCAGCAGGTAGCTAGCATATGAGTTCATTTAAAATTCTTTAGTTTTCTGTATTTTAAAATTTTGTATTAAATTATTATACATCAAAGTTTATTAATCACATATAATACCTAAATACCTATGTTTCCTTCACATTGCACCTAATTTCTGTAGGGCACATATGTCATTTAAACACTGAATTGTGCTCATGTATGTATGTATTTGTGTTTATGGATGTATAATTGATTCAAAAATCCTGAGACATGATAGCAGATGTAATAATAATTACTGTATTTAGACAACAGCAATTTATTTTACTCTTTTGACAGAGTACAGCATGCCTACCATTCTAAAATTTGAAATTTATTTTATGATATATGAGTATAAAATATTTAGTGTTAAAAAATACCTGCAGCAAACACTTTGAACCTGTGAACTAATAATATAACTTGACAATAAAATTTTTATTAGCCTTTTTTCTAGCTGGTGGTCAACAATATTAATAAGTTCCAGTGTTTTATAGAAGCAATGACAAAAACAATGCATTTAGTGTGCAAATTTCATTCACTTTTCTTTATTAGAGGCTTGTTTAATATTCCAGCTCAAGTGGAAGACCATTCATGACAAAATGGATAGTAAGTAGGATGACACGTTTCCAGTTTGGACTGTTATGCTGTCTTGTTGGATAAACTTTTGACCACTTAACCTGTCTGGTTTTAAATGATTTCCCCTTTTAACAATGGCATCAGACTGGTTGTACTATATATTTCCTTCCTGCTCCATTATTGTAAGCATTCATAGAAATATTTATTCTTTCTGAATTAAATCTTATTTGGCAATTATACTCAATGACTCATGGAGTATAGCTTAAAATAGATTTTTATTTGAAACAGGAAAAACTTGAAACATTCTAGCACAGAACCATACTGGTTTCAAATTACATTTCCATATGGAATTAGGTTACTAGTTTTAGTAAGACATTTCAATATTTTTGGACATATCATCACCCTTGAATTAAACAGCAAATTAAAACTCTCTGGAATGATTTTTTTTATATGTAAGGATATTAAAACCATAGTAAGTACAAATAATGTCAGAATTATTTTAAAGAAGTCAGAGTCTTTTTAAAGTTGAGAAACCCACAACATAATTATTAACTTTTCTAAGCATAGATAAAGAAAAGTGGATAGTAGAATTAGGTTTGAAAAAAAGTCAGGACAGTTATCCAATAAGAGATTTTGCTTCCTGAGCATCAATGTAAATTCTCAGTATAAGATTACAATAAAACTCTCAACATCTTAACTTACATTTGTCATGTGGGAAGTGACATACAGATGTTAAGTTGTTTGTGTTTTAAAATAGAGCTGAAGCTTTACTCCATTGTAAGTAACTCATGCTATTTTGAGTAGCAAATTTCCATATTTAAGTTTCTCTTTATTTTTCACAATTAGAAGTATTATGTACAGGCTCACCTAAATAATACTTGGTTATGATCATTTAAAAAATTAAAATCGGCATTATTAATAGTGGTAACTTCTTTAATATCACATATTTAAAGAGGTATTTTAATTAATGTATTATTATCAAGTGACAGATATGAAATCAAAGTAGATGGAATTTGAAAGCTGATGATTTGGTTAGACATAATCTAGGCTACATTGACAGTTTTATTTAGTGTTAACAAACTCTAACATAATACTTACTATATGCCAGCCACTGTTTTGAGTGCTTTGCAATATTAGCTCATTTAATCTGCAAATTAA
Source organism: Macaca fascicularis (assembly GCF_037993035.2). Taxonomy (NCBI): domain Eukaryota; kingdom Metazoa; phylum Chordata; class Mammalia; order Primates; family Cercopithecidae; genus Macaca; species Macaca fascicularis. Next base: position 32,343,236 of record NC_088379.1, on the reverse strand, counting down.
CCCTAGGAGTGAGATGCTACTGTGATCATCTCCATTGGATAGATGCAGATGCCAAGGCCCAGAGGCTTTAGGTGCCTTGCACTAGGTCTCAAAACGAAAGCCACGGTCAGTCTTCAAACCCAGGCAGTCTGACACTTCACTCTGTGCTCTTAAAATCTATACTAGATATTTCTTTAACAGAAAAGACAAATGAAGCTCACGAAGGCTCTATGCCTTACTTAGAGCCTCATAGCTATTACTGAAAACAGCTTGAACAAGATTGTCTCAAATTACATTAATATGTAATGAGCTGGGGAATAGCACACTAAAATAATTAAGGAAAATCCAACATTTTCATGATGTAAAGTATCTCCTGTTTTCTGTTTACATTTTACTGCAGTTTCCTAGAGTTAGAAAAGAAATGCCCTCTTTTTTCTTAAACTCTGTTAGCTGTTTTACTCAGTATTTGCTGAATGATACTACTCTGTTTATACACAATGTTCTACTTTAACTCGAGCTGAAGAAAGAAGGAACAATGAAGATTGGGGTGGTGGTGGAGGGGAGGTTAGAAACAGTGAGGCATACTAAAGAACAAATGTGGGATTTTCATTTCATAAACATAAAAATAACTGATGACAGTGTTGTAAGAGTTTCTCCATTAGGTGTTTTCAAGACAGGATCCCAACTAGTACTTATGTAAATCTGTCCCCCCTTCAAAAAGATATACTGCGTTTGTGTTCTTCCATAATAAAGGCATTATAGATGAAGAATAACAAACACAAATGCCTCCCAAATATCATATATTCATTGTACAAGTATTAAATTAGGAAATACAGTGTAGCTGTGGCAAACTGCTGCACCTCTGTCTCATCCATTTAAAGGGAGTGAAACATTTACCACCTAAGCCCAGGAAATTGCTGCCCTTTAAGAATATGGCCTAGGTGGTACAAGATCTCTGATTTTGACTTTTATGCAAAATTGTTTAAAGTTAAAATGTTGATCCCTTTTTGTGTGTGGGGGATAAAATAAGCATATCCAGATACCAGCTCCAGATGACTTTTTCAGGCAATTTTCAACCTCTGCCATAAATAGTCACAGAGAAAGCCTTGACTGTGTAAATTTATTGGTTGGAAAGTGACCAAATGTATCTATGAAACTGTGTTTAAAATCATCAAGTTCTGTTTCTTAGTGAAGCCTCTTGGAGTGGTGAGGGCATGACAACTTTCATTACATTCTTTATAGTTGGAAAGTAGACACATATTTTATTTGTATAGTCCTAAAAATAGATGAAATATGTTTTTGCTTGAAGTAATTACACTATTGTGCACTCACATTTACCTAAATTAATATTTAAAGTCGGAACTAGTTGAAAGTGAAATTGAATTAAACTAAGGTATCATATTGCATAGTGTGCTAATGGTTTGTACTTGATCAGATATGTAAATGTCAATCTATAAATATAATAAGCTGTGCATACAAAATGGATCAAGTATAAGATGCTTAAGACAACATAACATGTCTTTAGAATATAAAATGTGGCATAAAAAGATTGAGCTCAATTGCTTAATAAATAATGCAATAAAATGTAATAGCTTTTAGAGGGTATTTTTGGGATGAAATTGGAAAACTCGTAGAAATAACAATTCATATAAATGTGTCCTATACATTTGAAAACTCAAAAGCTTCACAGTTCGGGAACAAGTCAGTGTCTTAATTAGTAACAGAATTAACGTTGGTAATTGGTGTTGGATAGCTTACCTGCACACAATTCTTACCTCTGGATGTTAATATCATCCTGGCTACATAACTTTGTGCTGTTTAAATATTTCTGAGCTGAATCTATATAAAGTGCTGTATATAAGCCTCAAACGCATTCTTCATGGAGTTATAAGTCTCAAATGTACTCTTTACACTTGGAGAAAGCTCTACCATTTCTGGATGCTGAATTTTTTAACTCCCACCCCTCATTTTATCTTTTTCCTCACTCCAGAAAGGCAAACAATATGAGAAAGATATCTTAGCAGTGGAAACAAATATGACTTTTCTAGGAATATATGTCTGGAAATGGAGGCTGCTTAGAATTTTGCTGGCACTTAGGATCATGACTAAAATCCAATTGTTCTATTGCTGAAGTAGAATGAACATCATTGTTCAGCATGTGAGCCTGAGCTAGAAATCTGGCTGTTATATCCCAGGTCCTGCACTACAAGCCATTATCTTGTTCAGCTATTATAATGGGCTATATTTAGTGATGAAAATCAGAGGCACAATATGTCATACAGATCCTGAATGAGAATCAGCACTCAGACATATCAAGGCTGTAGTTTCTTCATTTGTTCTAAGAATTGTGTAGCATATAAAATATCTATAGGACAGTATATGACCCTCAGTAGGCTTTCTAAAAATTATTCCAAATGCTGAATGCCAATGCAACAAAGAACAGAAGGGAGCAGGGAGTCCCAGCTAAGAAATCTTGTGGGATAATCTGAAAGCGGAGAAGAGATGTCTGAAATAGGAGGTGAAATTAGATTTATTTTATATTTAGAGGGTGGTCAAACACAGTTTTAAATTTAGTTCAAGACCCGACTTCATAAGACTGTGACATAAATGAATATTATTGTCATCTTCATTTCATGTCTATATTAGTAATGCCAGTTACCCAACTGGTAGATACGAATAATACCTCTCAAATAGGGTTGAATTATTAAAAATAATCTCCTATTTTGCATTTTTAAAAGTTTCAACAGGTTTACAGTAAGTAAGCAGATGGGTAGAAATTTATTACACTTCCTTACAGTTGTTCTATGCCTTAATATTTTGTTTTTATTTAAATTTGTACATAAAGGATCTGAAGGACTACTAACTCTTCAGCGCTTTGACCCAGTGTTTCTTTGAAATCTAACGCTTTTCTCTTTATCACAATTTTCTCCATCCCAATGGGTTCTTTTAGGATGTAAAAGACCAGAATATCTGAGACAATGAATCAGTAGGAATGCATTTCTGGCATGTGTTGTAAAAGAATTATCTCTGGAAAGGCAAGAATGTCTTCCTTCTTTGGAAGAACACTTTGCTGCCTAAGCCATACCCTATCAGGAAGAGCCTTTGGATAAAACCCTTTCCTGGAAAAGCAGTGACAACCAGAGGTGTCCAGTGCATTCTGGATTTTGTCAGAGACTGGAAAACAACATGGGTAAGGCCACATCTTCAGGAATTATAATACATTTCTCCAGTAGAAAGCAAAAATATTTTTCCAAATTGTTGATCTTCCCTCTGAGGTTCTTTGAAAATTTGAAGTTACTGCTGAAAATAAAGTTTGCTTCTACTGCATTTATCAAGCATCATAGCTTCAATTAAATGCTGTACATTGTACCATGGAGACATTATATACCATAGAATTCTTCGAACAAATGAGGCCACCATAGCCTTAATGTTCAAATAGGGGATCAATAGAATATAGTTGTTAAATAATGCTATAGCAAATGGAAAGGTATACAAAATATAGTTCTTATTTTTAAGGAACTTGTGAAGAGGGAAAAATGAATGCTGTACTTGTAGAGAAATACACATGGAATTCTTTGACATCTTGGAGGGAAGAGAGAATACACTAGGATTAGGAAACTCTGAAGGGTTTGGAGAAGAAAAGACAGTGTTTGAATTGCTTCGTGCTAAGAATCTCCATTCTGTGAAGGACAAAGCATCGCCACTGGAAGTTGTTTCAGAAAGAATAAAATAGGGGTTCAGAGGTCTGAAGGATATACTCCTGATATGTTTTTCTCTTTGCAGAAGAGGTGAAATGACAGTGGTGACAGGACCATCTATTGTGGTCTTAAGCTTTTAAACAGTAACACTAGGGTGTGTTATTACACTCAGGAGGGATGTCTAAAAGTGTGTCATAGGAAGCAGCATAAGGTCAGTGTCTACTGTGCTTTAGGGAACATTTTGTATGACAATTAAGCTAGAATTAGCTCTATTCTTGCCAAAAGTCACAATCCCTTGAGGTATTATTAAAGAAAGCTACCTGACTAATCAACCAAACTAACATTGTGGCCAACATTCTGGTGCCCCAAGTGGGTTGAACCAAGTAATCAGTGAACTTACATAGTGGGATCTGCTTGCAGCCTAAGTTGGCCAGCATGGTTCTTATGTTGAAATTTCTCCAAATTGGAAGAAAACAGAATTAGGTTTGTTTTTGCTTGCTGGCTTCTGTAGCATTTTGCATTCATTTTGCTTTTTGCTTTTGTTTTCTGTTTGCTTTCTTCCTTTTTAAAATCTTCTCGCAGGGGCTAGGGAAAAAATTGTTTACTTAACATATTTTCTGGATTACTTCCTAATATTGTACTGATTTTTTTCTCTAGTATCCTCCTTAATTTCTAGCCCCAGACCTGAACAGTCCTAGACTTCTATGAGCAATAATAAACTAATGCGAAAGAAGAATGGAAAGTGAGAACTACAGATGGATACAAGTAAATGGAAATATAGAAATCTGAATAGCCATGTGATGGGCCTGTCACGAGTAAAGGCTTGAAGTCACTGAGTAAGCCCAAATGCCTTATTGGATTATCCAGTGCACTTCACAGCTGGCCTTGACCTCAGGTAACTAGAGTATGACTGAATGCCTGTTTAAGGCTGCCAATTATTTTTTAACTTCTATCATGTTTCAGGAATTATGCAGATGAATAATGTATGGTCTGTCCCCTCATGTTGCCTATAGTATAATTTAAGTCAGGCAGATTGACTAAAGCAGGCAATGTTAAGGAAGTGCAATGATAGCGCTATATATAGGACAGTTCTGTAGCCTTGAGGAAAGGGCTCAGAAATGTTCCAAGAGAGGGGATTACCTAAGCCGAGATAAAATAGTAGGGTGACTCAACTAGATTTACCTCCACTGAAGTTAACAGTATCAAGTCAGAATGCGTCCCTTGATGTATCCTTGTGCATACATAATATATATACTGTATTTGTATGTATACAAATATGTACGTGTGTATGTGTCAAATGTACATTATGTGTATGCATTTGAATATTTGTGTGTATTTGTAATATACACACACTTTGCATTATTTTTAGAGTTTAATTGAAACGTTGATTTTAGGAAATAATGGAATAACCTAGTGTAACCTGGATCTTGCTTTATCTAATTATCCCTGTGCACTAATGTGACAGGGAGAAGTCATAGGAGAACAATTTTAAGGCTTCCCGCGAGCCTCCAAAGTCTTTTATAAGTTATGTTCCACTTAATGTTGTAGCCAAATGGGGCCAAGGGTTAACTCGAAACGTGCTATCAGATGGCATATAATCTAGGCAGCACAGAACAAGTTTTTCTTTCTTTTTTTTTTTTTTTTTTTTTTCAAGGACTGTGTTGCCCTGTGGCCACCACCAGAGGGCTCGGCAGGAATTGTTCTTTGAACAACACTCTAGAGGACTTCACTGAAACAGCAGCTTTAAAGTGTTTTGCCAGAGAAGGGTCTAGGGAGAAGATGAGGTTTTAAAAGGATGTCATTAGGAGCATTCACTAGGAAGTTACTACTGAATAAAGCAAATGTCAACTTTTGAAAGCCCCTGTGTTGACAGTTGCTGCTGCACGTGTGTGTCACGAGGAGCATCAGCTAAGTTCAGGGACACTGTCCTCCCAGCACGGGAAGAAACAGCCATCCAGGAGGTGCAGCCAGCCATTCATTTTTATCATCCTGACATACACGCTTGAAAACCAATGGGAAGGTTGAATGTGCAATGTTTCATTATATTTGTTACTAAGGGTAAGTGATTTCCCAATAGGAAAGATTGGAATAAGCAGAATTTTCAGGAGGAAAGATAGGGTTGCAGATAGACAGAGTAGAGATGAAGCCTGTTATTTGTTAGATTTGTGCCTACAGTTGTCCATCTGTAAAATAAGGACAGCAAATTTTACCTTATTGTGGTGTTTTGAGTGTATAATTAGATTGTGTTTCTTAAGGACTGTATGGTAGACGGAATTATGATCCTTCAAAGATGTCCACATTCTACTCCCCAGAATCTGTGATGATATTATTTTACATGGCAAAAGAGAAATTTCAGGCATGATTAAGTTAAGAATGTTGAGACAGGGAGATTAATTTGGATTATGTAAGTGCTCCCCATGTAATCACAAGAATCATTATGAGAGGGAAGCAAGCAAGTCAAGATAGAGGAAAGAGAATATGACCAAAGAGTCTAAGGTTGCAATGATGCACTTTGAAGATAGAAGAAGGGACCATGAGCCAAGGGATACAGGTCTGCATCCAAAAGCTGCAAAAGACAAAGACAAAGATTTTTGCTTGTTGTTTCCAGAAGGAAGGCAGCTTTGCCCACACCTCCATTTTATCACTATAAAGCTCATTTTAGAATTATGACCTTTAGGATTGTAAGATAATTAGTTCGTGTTAAGTTTTAGAAAAGCCTAATAGGAAAGTAATACAGATTATTACAATATCATAGAGGAACTTCCATAAATAAATATTATATTATTAGTAATTACTTGATATTTTACAATATATTTTTTTAAATACTTAAGACTCAGTAACACATTTAGTGTTTATTAGCTACTCTTTATGAGAGTACCAATACTGTGGACAGTACTTTGTATATATAATTTGTATACATCGCACTAGTATAATCAATGTCACTAGCATTTTTCTCATTTGTGATTGGCAACATCATATTTACTCTGAATAAAAAAGTTATTCATAAGTCATGTAATCGTTAAAAATATGTAAAACCATTCATTTTAATGAATTATCTCTTGTGCAACCAACATCATATGTAATAATTTTAACTTCAATCAAGTTACCATTTATTTAGTTCCTGTTCTTGCAGATAATATTGTAGGTATTTGACATATGTGATTTCTGTATCACCCATTCTTTTAACACAGACTAGATATTATTCCTATATTTTTTCCCATTTGTTATTTAGAATCACTATGAGCAACAAAATCTGTTTCGGTTGCAAGATGGAAGCAATACTGAGCTTCTGTGAAGAAGAGCCTTTCTTCTCACTCTTGGTATTCTGCATTTAGTTCCCTCCCCCCCCGCCGCCCCAAGTAGTTCTGGACTTCATTTAATGATAGCAATGTATTTGCCTTCAGTGCTTTTAATTTACTCATGGTCATGCCATGGCTTCTTAAAGGAAAAGATCCTTGTTCTTTCTAAATATTTTCAATTTATGTAACAGAAAAAGATGTACATTAGACAAAGTTAAACAGTTCTATTTATATAGTACATATAGACAGTGTGTTACAAAGCTCTTGACCAGCTGGAGATTAACATATGGCATGCATAATGATTGTAACCATCCTGTAATTCATAAACCAGTGCTTGGAGCCTCATTGTAGCCTATTTCCATAATGACAACTTTTTTTTTAACTAGAAATTGACTGATATCATGTGATAATTTTTTTTTTCAAATTGCAAATTTATTTTTATGGAAAGTTTTCCAAAGATAAATGCATTAATTTGCAAAAGTAACTTCCACATTGACATGTCTCTTTAATTGTACCATTGTGCTATCCTCCATTCTGTTAACCTCTGCTGTAAGCTCTATGAAGGTCAAGACAGTTTGTTCATTTTTCTGTTTACAGTACTTAACAACATATTAGCCTATGGAAGAACTCAATACATAGATGTAAAACAAACTTAGTAAATCACATTACTGTAGGAAATACAATGGTATGGAAGAGGATGAGCCATCATAAAACAATCAAGACAAAAGTTATTTCTATGGAAATGAATGCTGCATTAATAGTTATTTATTAGCTACTAATTATTGAATTTACTTTTAAGTCTAAGGGAGTTAATTATCTGGTGCTAGTCCCTGTCATTTATTCAGACATCTAAATAAACACGTACAATTGTCATGGTCTGTTGAGACACTTTATCAATCACTTTTTAGTTCTAAGTTTGTTCCCTTATCTATAATTTTGCTTAGATTCTTTCTTATGTGGATAAGCTTCTGTCTACTCATTTTTTTTGTTTTGTTTTGTTTTAAAGTCTGTCCAAGTATGTATGGTATTGTTTCTCAGCTTCTACTTTTCTAGAATACCTTCCCCAATCCTATTGAACACCTTGATCTATTTGTCCTTGAGCTTATGTTTTTGTGTAATATGCCCTTTATAATTACATGTCTGATTTCTTGGTTGTCTGTTGCTGTGTTATTTACTCTTAACTGCTTTCCATCAGCAAATTCTTAGCTCCTATTTTAATAAGCCAGGTGGCTCAAGAATAAGAAAAATGTTTTGTTCTCCTTTCTTATGAAATTCTCATGCTTAGTAACCACATATGTTTAATAAGGTCTGGATTTTATCTACTATATTCATCAAAAGCATTACAAAATAGAAATTCAGTAAATATTTGTGAAATCTGTGAAGTTGTCGATTATGCTATTAACTAGCATTTATTCAATATAATTTTTGAGAGTTTAGGTTAGCTCTACTGTAGCAAATATAGAAATCTTCACAAGTGTACATATGTTTCCATTTTAGGAGAAATACACTCCAGAATTATGCCTTGGCCCCATCTCTAGCAACAAGTCTATCTAGGTTTCAAGATCTACTGCTTGATTTGGCCCATGGGGAAAAAAAAAAAAAAATTAAAGTGTGCTAAGAAACCAGACTGCTTGGCACTGGCAGGAAAGGATATGCATACACATCGTAAGAGACTAGAAAACAGTAGCTCAGGAACTGAATGAAAATACATACTCTTGGAATTTCCTACTTAAAAGCAAATTACTCTTTTAAAACCTGTAATTGTTTTATAACTTACAATCTAAAAGCGGAAGAACCTAAATCATTTTCTTAAAGATTATAAAGATGCTGTGTTTACTATGGAAGATTGGACACATCCAAAAGCAGTTTTCTTGAACAAAATGTAAAATTGCCGTTTAATTGCTTTTATTTATAAACAAAGAACCTGGCTCCACTATGTTCAATCTGAATCAAAATATTTTAGCAATGTGAACTTATGAAAAATCATCTCTCTAATATGATCGTTAAGTCTTAGAAACTTGTAGGGCCTTGGCCCCTCGTGAGTATGTAAGTTCATATCTAATGAACCTTCTTGATGCTAAAACTAAACCTCATTTATCATACTTGACTCATATATAAGGATTATATTTTCACAATTGACATTAAGAAAATGATCACAGTTTTTTTATTTTTTACAGAAAACTTGACAATAAGAAGGACATTTATTATATGACTCTGATTTAATAGGTTAAATTTGCTCAAAATCATGAGGAAAATAATTTAACTCTTTAAATAAGTATAAGGTTACAGAATGTAAAGGAATTGATGTTGCTTTGTTCAGTCGTCTGTCCAACTTAATCAAATGATTCGAAGGTGATCTATCTGTTGATTATAACTGTTCTCTTATTTGAAGACATGAAGAGTGAGGAATGGACCCATTTGCCCCAAAACTCTGTCTGTGTTTCAAAGCTCTTATCTAAAACCATGTTCATATATGCTGAACAAAATGTTTCTTAAATGAACCTATGTTGACTGCTGTTTCTAAATTAATTTAAATATTTTTTTATTCAAAAATGACCAAAAAAAAATTTAGATAATTGCTGAAAGAATGTAGATCATGGGAAAAAAGCTATCTTCTTGATTCCTCTGGTAGCATACATGCGTTTTAACAAAAAAAGTTAAATGAGTCTCCTTGTTTAACCAACAAATGTGTCTCTAAGACAAATTAGATATTGTCATTATTTCCTGTGGTAAAACTTAAAAATGTATAAAACTAACTAACTAGGAGCTCTCCGGTGTAGAATGATAGTACTCTGTATATGTCTAGTGTTCTTCATTATTACTTAGGTTTATTATTTACTTGGTTGAGTGTTGTCTCTCCACACTTTTCCATTTTGCACTATGTATTTGTTTGTGTTTTTCTTTTTTAATATCCTGAGGTTTCTTTCAGATCCCCTGCAGATTGAGAAATTATCTTTACCTTTGCCATTGCTATTTGTTGTTGTTGTTGTCACGGTTGTCATTGCTGTTTTTAACCTCATAACAGTTGCTTTAGAGTCAGGTTGATGACTTTATAAAAGCAGCTGAAATTATCAGCTAGGTTACGATAAAGAAAAGGTAATCATTTTACATAAACTTTAAGAAGTTTTCATTATCAGTTTCTAATTTTTAGAACCAATAAAACATTTCGGACATTAACTATTTATTTGAAATACTTAAAATCATAATTTTTAAACTTATTACAAACTTTAAGGATTTGATAGTTGCAGCTTCTTCTGTTATAGACATGGAAATACTATATGGGCCTTAAAAAGCTAAGGACTTGTTAATTACCAGCGTATGCTTTAAAAACTAAAATCCTGCTTCTCTGTCTAAATTTTTCCTTAAAATATGCTTTGAAATGGCTATTGTTGCATGAGTCACTTAGCAGAGATAATACTACATGTTCCACCTTTCTTGGTGGTATGAGAAACTTGAGTATTTTGAAAATAACTGACAACCTTTAAAATGATAATTACAGAAATGGGAAGAAACTTTTTTGAAAGTAAAGTCTTCTGTTATATATATGTTTAGTTATATGAAATCATTAGCACAGGCTAAGACTGGCCTTTTTAAAAATTATTTAACAAGTAGAATACTTAACATCTGATTTTTTTCCTATCTTTCCATTAGAAACAATAGAATTTTTACCAGTGAAAGAAAAGCCAGATTTAACTGAACAAAAGCAAGAGATGTTTTATAACAGAACCTAGTTGTCTACATCATACATCATTACAATGAAAGGATGTGGGCTTTCTTTTACTTACCCTTCTGTTCACAACTGCTCTGATAATTAAGATGTTTTCATTATTTTAAAATACTCTAAATATATTCCTTTGTGGGGTTCGGGTGGGGTGGGAAATTAAGCACCAGGTGCATAAATTAAGTTGTAGTCAAGAATCTTTTGAGATTGCAGGTTTAAAACACTTGATATCCTCTGCGGCGAAGATATAATACATTCAATTCAGCCCATATGTTTTTTTTTTTTTTTTTTAAAGTTCGTTTTTAAAAGCTGATATCATCTGATATTCTGCCATTCCTATTCCAGTTGATAGAGGATAGACAGTGATGTGTAGGATTGAAAAGTGAACTCTTAAATTAAAGGTGATAAAGCAGCTTTTAGTTTAACCCTTCCCCCATTTGCTCAAAGAATACTGCCTGGCGGCACTTCCAGCTGCCGCGTTTACCCTGAGATAACTTTGCGAGGAAATATCTCACTTTCATTATTATTTTTGCATCTCCCGAGTTTATCAACTTTTGAAACAAAAGACATCATTCTATTTATTGCTTTCTGGTTTTGGTAGTGATCTTTCCATTTATAAAATTTAGTAATTCTCCATCACTGAAAATGTCAAATCCTAGAAAACACCATTCCTACACGTGATGTTAACATCGTTTTTCGAACAGTTTTTGGTCCAAGATTCATTTGACGAATACGATTTTTCCAAAATAGACAATTCTGATCTTGGTTCTACTTAGAAATAACTTCAAGAACAGTTTTTATACTTTATTTCACATTGCAAATGAGCCAGTTTTGCTTCAGCCACAAAAAACGTGTTTATGTAAAATTAAATGAGTGCTGGAAGCAAATGGCACTTTTTTTTTTTTTTCCTTCTAATTGAAATAAAGTCGTATTATTTTGTTCAACTCAGTCTTTTAGTCTGTGTTCAGTCTTTCAGGATTTCTCAACTTTCTATCCTCCATTCCTCTCAACATGGGAAAGTGTGTGCAGGCAAGAATACTTCTTCATGAGAAAGTTTATGCAGGCAAGAATACTTTTCCAATGGCTATATTCATGTAATTTCTGATTAGTTGAAACTGACAAGTATACATATACATATTATGTATATAAATCAGTAACACATATATAGTACATATTCTACTTAAAAATAAATGTAGCTGAATATAGTCAGGGGTTAATTAGCGAGGTAAAGAGATGTGACTTTTAAAAATTATTAAATAGTACTCTAAGCAGTATGGATCTAAACTGGTATCCAGAGTAATCACAGGTAGAGACAGATAGCACTCTGTGTCATGGTTCAGGAACAGTTATAAATGAAAGATAGAGTTCTGTATTTCACATATGGATTGAATTAGGTAGAGCAGTAATTCCTGCTAGGAAAAGAAACAGCATTTTATTGTGTGAGAGGAAATGCACCATCTTTTATGTCTCAAGTCACATACGGCTAGCATAGGGAAGAGGTAAAACAAAATGGTAGATGCTCTATAATGCGAAAGAAAAGTGCAAATATAATATTATTCATTGATATGAATAAAGAAAGCTCAGGTGGAACTATTTGTGTGGGGAAGGATAATCTATGAAGAAGGAAGGTAACCTGAGCTTAGTTGTCACAGACTTGGGGATTTTTATGGTTCAAGGGATATTACTTGTTTCAATCATAACATTAAAAAATGGTGATTTCAGAGAAGTGGGTTCATAGCCATTTCTTATTTTTCTGTTGAGAAATATGCATACATTATTTTGTTTTCTAAAATTTTTTTTCTTTTCCTTGTCATTTTTTCTTTTTCAAAAATCATTTACCAACCCTTTACTTTTAATTTTATGTCTTCAAATATGTTATTTTTTTCTGGTTTCATCATGGCATCATAGGAGTTTAGGTTATATTAATTAATTAAAATATTCTGCCTGTTGTTTTTCAATGTATTGTTTGTTTCCTTTTCTTTTCTTTCTTTCTTTTTTTTTCTTTTTTTGGAAGGGAAAGTGGTGGCAAAGAAAAAACAAAGTTGGGCGCTGTTTAAATTGGTAAGGACAAATTTTAACCATTAATGTACTATTGCCACAGAGAAAAGAGTACAGTATGAATTTAACTCAACTTTGATTTTTACAAATGTTACTGGGCATTTTAAAGAGAAAATTAGGTTGTAGATAAGGGTGTAAGTGGGACTCAGTAGAGTCAGGGAAGTACAAAATTACAAAAAGGGGGAAGGAAGTTTGGTCCATAAGAAACCCATCAGGTTTCCTAACTGGCCCTATTGAATTTACACTGCTGCCCTCCCATAGAATCTGAGACAGGGATCCTGTCTTCAGGCATTGGCTGTAACAAACAGCAAATTCTTTTGGCAACCCGAGTTTTCTCTGGCAGATACTTTACAGAGGGCTATGATCATTCTAGGGAAGTAGCGTTGACCTATTAGAACTGAGGTTGTGTTTTGTTAAAGTCTTTTTAGGACAAGTAGAGGCCTAGTGACTAAAGCGCTCAGAGGAGCCTGGGTTAGAGTTTGGCCAAAGGGGGAGTTTCTGTCAGTGGTTTATGAAATAACTGTAGAAGGAGTTTGTTAAGGATAGTGCCAAACTACCATTATCATGGTTAATTTTATGTGTCAACTTGTGTCAACTTTTCTAGGCTGTGGTGCTCAGTTGTTTTGCCAAACACTAGATGTTGTGAATTTTTGTACTGTGATTAACATTTACAATCAGTTGACTTTAAGTAGATTAAGTTGTCTCTTGAACAACTTTAGGGTCGGGGTGCCACCCCTACCCCCACACAGTAAAAAGAAAATCCAAGTATAGCATTTGACTCCCTCAAAACTTAACTACAAATAGCCTACTATAGACCAGGAGTCTTACCGATAACATAAACCATGGATTAACATGTATTTTATATGTTACATATATTGTAAAGTCTGCTTTTACAATGAAGTAAGTTAGATAAAAGGAAATGTTATTAAGAAAATCACAAGGAAGAAAAAATATTTTTATTAGTCATTGAGTGGAAGTGGATCTTCATTGGTTGGAGTCTTCATCCATATCTTCTTCATGATAAGCAGTCTGAAGAGAAGGAGGAAGAGCAAAGGTTAGCCTTATTTTCTTAAGAGTGGCAGAGGCAGAAGAAAACTCATGTATAAATGGACCCTCACAGTTGAAGCCCGTGTTATTCAAGAATTGTGTGTGTGCACATGTGTGTGTGTGTGTGTGTGGTATACACATTATAATATGTTGGTTTTATTTTTCTGGAAAATCCTTAACTGATACAACCCATTTTAATTGCCTCAAGATATTGGCCAAAATTATAATAAAAGCCAGCTTCCAGTTTTGCAATCAGATGAATTAACACAAACAATAGAATTAGATTAGAAAGATATTGTGTGATACCTTGCCAACAGCATACAAAGTGTTAAGGGTTACCGGCTATGCTCAGTTCTTCATGCAAATTTCAATTCAGGTTTCTGTTTGTGCTAAGGGAGTGAGGCAGTAGGGGAAACTGTTTAATGTTAAAAAAGTATTTGTTCTAAGAAAACTGAAACTAATTCAAAGATATAAAAAAGAGAAGGGGAAAACATACCAATGTAAAACTGACTTCTCTTAGATCCCTTCCAATTTTGATCTGCTGTTTACTCTCCCCAGGTTTCTGCCACTGCCTACCTCCTGTTTCTCCTCATCAGCACCACTAAAGCTTCATAAATGTCCTCTTTCATTTTTCAATTTATTGAATGTCAGTCAAGGTACTGCGGGGTTATTGCTCCTAAAGGACTTTGCAAAATGTTGAGCTTTAAGACAAATATGCCACACAAAATAATTCCATCTTAGTCTCGGAAATCAATAAAAATGGAGCACAAAAACGGTGGATAGTTTACAGCGAGTAATGTGCATTTACTATACCCCACAATAGATAAACCATTTTCTTCAAGTTTGTTTGCTCTCTCAAGCCATATCCTAAATTTTTCTATTATTTTGTCAATTTCATTTGCTGTAAGCAAAATCCCACTATAGTATTCATATATCATTAATTGACACTTTGCACAAAAATAGGTAAAGATATAAGTTAAGATGAAACAAAGCATAAAGTCATTAAACTATTTGACGTATGAAGATACTTTGTTTTCCAAAGTCTCAACCAAAAGAATTTTATTCTATTTCCCCAAAGAGCCAATTTTAAGCTATAAATGTCTGTAATTTAAGGTAAACAACTAAAAAGAATGACATATGGTCACAAGGAAACATTAGGCAATGACATGTATTCATTTGTTGTCTATTATTTTAATGTTATATTAACTCTGTACCAGCAAATTCAGAATTATACAAGTGTATCAATTATTCCACAGTTGATGTTTTCATTTATCTAAGTTCCCCCTCAAGGGGTAGAAGCTGTCTAGATACTTTTTTCTTTAAAAATTACCAATTAGTGTCAACATTTGTAATTCACATAAATTCAACCCAGCTTAAGCAGAAATATTGAAAGAATAATGAGTTTTGTCTTTGAAGCATTTCAAAACTCTGAATTCATGAAGCGAATCTAAAAACACCCAAACAGGATATAAGAAAACAGCCTTGCACACAAGCACACTAAAAGGCATGAAGCTATATTGAGAGTGAAAATGGACTTATTGTGGGCAGGTAAACGTTTCTTTTAAAAAATACATATCATATCACCTCCATTGTATTTATTTTTTTTCCTAATGATAAACCTTACATGAGATATTCTAATACTGTAAGAATTGAAAAAATGAAAAAGAACAAGTTACAGTAAATTTCATTAATTTCAAGGCAATAATTAAACACTTAACAAAGCAGCAGATAAACATATTTTATCTAATGACATTTAGGCACAGCATGTATCTTATTATTATGAAAAACGAGTTTTCTAAATTGAAAGAACTTGCCATATTAGAGTTGGTTTGGCATAAAGATAATTTTGGAATTCAGTTTTCAGAATCATGATCAAGGAGAATTTTGCTGCCAGAAGGCTTATTAAGTGTTCTATTGAATTAGAGAATGTTACATCTGCAAAAATTCCTTGAGATCATCACAAATTTCCAGGATACGGAATCTGAATCTCATTATTGCACATTTTTGTTTATTTTTACCTAAAAATTATTTGAGACAGAGTCTTACTCTGTTACTTAGGCTGGAGTGCAGTGGTGCAATCATAGCTCACTGAAGCCTCAGGCTTATGGCCATGAGTGCTCATTTTTAAAACAAATATATTTATCCGTCAGGGTTCTCCAGAAAAACAGAACCAATAGGACATATACAGATATATAACAGGAGATATATTATGGGAACTGGCTTATACAATTATGGAGTTTGAAAAATCCCATGCTAATTTGTGTGCAAGCCAGAGAACCAGGAAAGCTAGTGGTATAATTCATTCCAAGTCTGAAGTCCTGAGAACCAGGGGACCACTGGTGTAGTCCTTAGAGTCCAAAGGCCTGAGAGCCGAGAGTTGTGATGTCTTAGGGCAGGAGAAGATGAAAGCTTCAGCTCATGAAGATGGTGAATTCATCCTTCTTCTGCCTTGTTGTTTTATTTGGACCCTCAATGGATTGAATGATGCCTGCCTGTGCTGGTGAGGATGAATTGTTTCTTAAGTCTACTGATTCAAAAGCACAAATCTTCTAGAATTAATCTCACAGACACACAAAGAAATATTGTTTTATCAGCATTCTAAACATCCCTTAGCAAAATCAAGTTGACACATAAAATTAACCATCACTTTAACATAAATGCAGAATTTTAGAAAATACCAGAATAGTACCCTCAAAATTTCATATGGTCTTATAGCTTCCCTGTTATGGTAGTACTACATTTGCTTTATCCTTTGTATGTTCTCTCTGTGTGTAACTATGTATGTGTCTCTGTGTATACCATTATTTTTCTGAATTACTGGCCAGTGAGTTGCAAACATAATGGTCTTTTAGCCCTATTTACCTTATGTGAATTTTCTAAAAACAGAGACATTCTGTTACATAATTATCAAAATTAAATAAAAATGTAACATTGATAGATATAGTATTATAATTTAAGGAAAGTTTATATTCAGATTTTGTTAATTAACAAAACAATATGCTTTATAAGTAAAATTAAATCTAAGATAATATATCACATGTATAATCTAAAACAGTTTCTGGATCTTTCTTTGTACCTTGTACATTGAATATTTTCAAGTTCAGAATAGTCATTTTATAGAATGTTCTTCAACTTGGGTTTATCTGATATTCCTTCATGACTAGATTCAGGTTATGCACATTTGGGAGAGGAATACAGAAGTGATGTTATAACCTTCTTGGTGCCTCATATCAATAGGCACAAAATATTTGTCTGTTAAAATATTGAGGATATTAAATTTAATACTTGGTTAAATTGCTATCATTTAAATTTCTTCACTGTAAGTTACAGTATTTGTTTGTTTCCTGTTTGTTTGTTTGTTTGTTTGAGACAGAGTCTTGTTCTGTGGCCAGGCTGGAGTGCTGTGGCACAATCTGGGCTCACTGCAACCTCTGCCTCTCGGGTTCAAGCGATTCTCCTGCCTCGGCCCCCAAGTAACTGGGACTACAGGCGTCCGCCACCATGCCCAGTTAATTTTTGTATTTTTAGTAGAGATAGGTTTTTACCATGCTGGCCAAGATAGTCTCAATCTCTTGACCTCATGATCCGCCCTCCTCAGCCTACCAAAATGTCAGGATTACAGGCGTGAGCCATACCTGAAACTTGGTAGTTTTTAAAGAAAATGAATTTATTTCTTATAGTCATGAAGGCTTAGAGGTCCAAGGTTGAGGGACTGCATCTGGTAACAGTCTCCTTGCTGGTGGGGTCTTGCTGCAGAGTCCTGAGAAAGCAAATGGCTTCACATGGCAGGGGCCTGAGTGTGCTCTCTCAAGTCTCTCTTCCTCTTCTTGGAAAGCCACCAGTCCCATTTCCCTAATAAAACTTAATCAATTAACAAATTAATCAATTTAATACATGAAATTATCCATTCATAAAGGCATGATTAATTTCTCAGGGTACAGTCACCACTTAATGACCCCACCTTTCCATACTGCCCCACTAGGGATTAAGTTTTCAACACATGTAATTTAGGGGATACATTCAAACCACAGCAGTTACCATTTAACTTTTTAAATTGAATAAATATGTTTTGGAGGGATACTTTGAAATCATGTAAATATCTTGTTATTCCTCAAAATTCCACCCTTTAGTTTTTGCATCTATTTGAAAACTGATGCTTGACTCGATATTTATTACTGTGGTTGACAAAATAAGATTCATTTTGTAATTTGATTACTCCTTTTATATTTGTTAGTCGGGTTTCTGTCAAAAGGAAGAACTTTTTGTTTTAGTTTATTTATCTACCTATTCATTTATTTATTATCAGTCTGGATCCTTGAATTATTTTATTGAAAGTATTAGAATTCTTATTGTCATTATTTATTCTGAGTCTCAAATTGTCCAAGATCTCAGCAGGATAAGGCCTTCAAGCTGACTCTTCTGTGTCCTTTGTTATAACACTTTCTTATTTACTCACACACCCACATGTTTCAGGATTATTTTCTTATGTTTCAGCCCTAAGAAACATAGACCTAGATTCAGGCGTTTCTTCACGGTCCCCTCCCCTCCCCTCCCCTTCCCTCCCCTCTCCTCCCCTTTCCTCCCCTCTCCTTTGCTTTCCTCTCCCCTCCCCTCCTTTCCTTTTTTGAGAGGGAGTCTCGGTCTTTCCCCAGGCTGGAGTGCAGTGGCGCAGTCTCGGCTCACTGTCACCTCTTCCTCCCAGGTTCAAGTGATTCGCCTGCCTCAGCCTCCTGAGTAGCTGGGACTACAGGTGCGCACCACCGTGCTCAGCTAATTTTTGTATTTTTAGTACAGACCGGGTTTCACCATATTAACCAGGATGGTCTCAATCTCTTTGACCTCATGATCTGCCCACCTCAGCCTCCCAAAGCGCTGGGATTACTGACTTGAACCACTGTGCCTGGCCCACAGTTTTCTTACTGGGGAGAATGGTATTAAGAAACCAAGATCTGGCCGGGAGCGGTGGCTCACGCCTGTTATCCCAGCGCTTTGGGAGGCCGAGGCAGGCGGATCACGAAGTCAGATCCAGACTATCCTGGCTAACACGGTGAAACCCCGTCTCTACTAAAAATAAAAAAAAAAAATTAACTAAGGTGTGGTGGCGGGCACCTGTAGTCCCAGCTACTCGGGAGGCTGAGGCAGGAGAACGGTGTGAATCCGGGAGGCGGAGCTTACAGTGAGCCCAGATCGCACCACTGCACTCCAGCCTGTGTGACAGAGCTAGACTGTCTCAAAAAGAAAGAAAAAAAAAAAAGAAGAAAAGAAACCAAGATCTGGGTTCTATGTGCCCATTGCTTCTGGGTTTTCATTGCTTGTGAGTTGTCTGATAATAGAGGTGGGAAGTTCTACACACACATCTGTTTCTACCTCTAGAGCTAATCACTCACATACATTCGAGTCTAGGATTTCACAATGATTATCCCGATTCCAATTCAGCATCACATGGTTTATTCTGTTCTTCTCCACTTCCATTACTGTCTTCTCTGACAATGACAACACTGGTTCTCATTATCCACAATATATCTACTTATTTGCTTAGTTCTAAGATTTATAGACAAAGTAGTTTCAAAATTGCTAACCTATGTCACTGGGAAAAATAAATGTCTACTAACGAATTCAATTATATAGTAATTATTTTTTTTAACCCGAGTTTACATTGTCCAATAATATATTCAAAGTCCATTTGGGCTAGTTCTTTCTTCCTATCCACTCTTCAGTGAGATTATGCTGTTTACTTGAAATACAAAGTGGTTTTTTTTTGTTTTGTTTTGTTTTGTTTTTTAGCATTTTTCCATTTTTATTCAATATCGGGGGTTTCTTCCAAGCTTTTTTATTTTAAATTTTATCTTTTTGGGTATGTAAGATATTAGAATTTTTAAAATTAGGATTTTACAAAAAGGATAAACCTGGAGATGTGACCCCAACACAGGTTATTTTGCATTTCTTTATTCTTATCCGTATCTTACAGGTAACCAATCTTACTAATCTTCAGTTTATCCTTCTGGTATTTCAATTGCTGTGCAATTTTAATAGCTAATTTTAGTTTTCCTGATGCTCAATTTCACTCTGTTTTACCACTAAAACCGGTGGTTTCAATTCATTGAAGGATTCTGTTATTATTATTATTATGGTGTAGATGGTGTAGATGGAAACACACTTTTTTGGGAATGAGCAGAACACCCGAGTTGGATTTATTATTTTCATTATGAATTGTTCAAGATTCTTAGCTTTTCTGACATACTTTTTAAAAAGAGAACATTATCAATCTTACAAAGTTACGTGTATGTGGAAAATAATCTATATAATTTGCCAATTTATAACTTTCAACTTATAAACACTCAACACTGAGTATTTATAAGTTTCTCAATAATTTACAACTGCCATTACTTCCAGTACTAAGATGACCTTTCACAAACTAATGATTTGCTTTTTACAAACACATAATATTCATTAGCTAATCAATATAAAAGTCTACTAATAAGTTGCTATTGAATTCTTAAAATGTTTCTGATTTTATTGATGAAAAATCTGAGGTTCAAACAATTGTGTGGAAGATTTAAGAACACCATGTTAACGTAAGATCCAGGGATCAATCATGAATTCCTTTTAACCTGGGGAGCCTTCCACTAAATATTGGTAACATTTCACTAGGAGATAAAATGGCTTTTTGTTCAATGTCGAGAATTAGACTACCGTAAAATAACTCCCTGGCTTCTTTTCATTTAAGGAATTTGGAATCTACATGGAAAAACAGGAAAAACACACATATATTTGCCCCCTATATGTACACCATAAATGTTAAACAGTTTTCACTCAAAAATAAGACAAATTTCATGAAGGGGGAATTCAAGTCTACTTCCAAAAAAGGAAAACAAATTCGAAAACTTTTCTTATGTGGAAAATCATAAGGTCATTTTGAAAATATGATTTTAGTATTCAGTTAAAATGTCCTTGCAATTAAGTGTACTCATAGAATATAACATTGCTAACAGGGTATCTGAATGTTCTATTTATTTTATATAGTACACAATTTATATCTTAGTCTCTGTAGTTGACTCTAGAATGTAGAAGTAACCACTTGACTGAAACATCTTTGAAACTTCAGGCGATTTTCTCCTTTAATTTTTGAAGGACATTTGTAAGAGAGGTAAAGTCACTTGAATCCCACGTTGCATTTTTATTAGTAGAAGCATTCAGGTCAGCCACTGACAATTTTTCTCAATTAGGAAACACAAAATAAGGCATGCAAGTAACATGTACTTGAGGAAAAGTACATTCTGCTCTGGTCATGCAAGCTCTAATAACATTTTAAGTAGAAAAGTTGAAGGAATCAAGTACATTTTGGAGTAATTTTGTAAGCTGGAGTAAGACCAATCCATTCTGCAACAAGAAAATTCTAGACTTATAGAAAAAATAGAAGCAGTTTATAAAAATGATGTAACACTACAAAAATCTGTGATCAGTCTAGAGAAAGCACTTCAATGTTGCTGAGGATATTTCACCTAACTTTCTACTATGTGGGTGTGAGTGCATGTGTTAATGAAATAATTTTCTGGAGATTAATGAAGCGGAGTAATTAGCTTGCTTTGTATCCTTGCCCTAGATCTTCAGCCATGAATAAGAATCTTGCTTAGTTTCAGTGGACAATGGTTCATTCTTTCCCTCTTGATATATACATAAATACATATATATAAAATACATGTAATATATATGATATATTATATATAATACATATAATATAAAATATATATATGTATAACACTGACAGTATATGAATAAATCTGAAGAATCTGGTGATTGGAGCATTTGGTCTCCAAAGAGCATTGTATTTTTTTCCCAAGCAAGACCCTTCCTTTCTTCTCAGCATTAGGTAAACTGAATAGGCAACCCAAGGCACCCAGCTTTTTATATAGCAAGATTAGGACTTGAAATTGTACATCAGTTACTGGCTAATGTTCCTTCCAATGTGAGTCTACATGCTTTTCATGTGTTTTTCATTTATAGAACACAAGTCAAAATTCATATTAGGAAGCAGTTTTTAGCTAGAAGAAAATATATTTAATACATACTTATCATAAAAGGTCATTTTCATATTTTCCATTTTCAATGAAAAATATAAGCAAGCAATGATTTGGCAGAATTGAAAAGCTTTCTGAAACCCATGGTTAGTGAAAAACTAAATCCTGCTGCCCTGGGGCACATGTTTACAAAAACAATTAACAAGATTTTTTCCCCTACAATTAGATTTTGCTATTTAATGAAAAATAATTCATGCAGATTCAATCAACCAAAATATAATAGTGTTTACATAGCTATTACCCTTAAAAGTGGTTTTAGACCTTGAATAGAAACAGTCTTGAGTCAGGAAAATTTGAATCCCAGGGGTACATTTTAGGAAATGTCACTCTGAAAACTAAGTTAAAATTATTTTGGTTCATGAAGTGCACTTTGATCATTAACCTGGAACCCTTGTCACAAGAAAATCCAATATTCAAAGCAATATTGGGGAGAAATGAAATAAAAAGGAAATAACACTACTCCATTTGCAGTGAATTGCTAGCATTTGGTACACACTAAAAACCATCCTCATTCTGAATCTTTTATTTTCTTTTATCTCCCATGGGATTATTATATTAGCAGTTGCACTGTGCATGCAGGGTTTGTAAAATGATTGCTCCTAGTGACAAATTATTTTCTTGGTAATGAATTGACAGGGAGGATGGCTGCTAATTCTCACTGGACACTGGAGAGTACACAGGGCATATTATTATTGAAAAGTCCATTTGTTCCAATCTCTCTCTCTCTCTGTCACCCTCTCCTTTCTCTCTGTCTCCCTCTGTGCGTCTCTGTGTCCATGTGTGCCTGTGTGTGTGTCTGTATGTGTGTCACATTCCTTCATTCCTGATGGCAGTTACATTTCAGAAGGCTCTTTGCAGTGTGAGTGAGTGGAAAGAAAATGGAAAGTACAGATTTCCATCCTAAATACATTTCCTGCTAGTTGTGCGATTTCAGTAATATTCACTTTGTGGTGGTTTCCTCATCTTTTAAATGGGAGATGGTAATTACTTCCCAATATTTTCATGAGACCAATTTGAAATAACATATATGAAATTTTTAGCACAGATTTGTTTAAAAACTTAGCTCCATTTCTTTCTCCTTAACATAGCAACGAACCCTGGAAAATATATCACCAACTTTCCTAAGCTTCATTGGGTTTCAAAGACTTGCAAGTTTATAATATGTATATGTTGATTTTCATCCTTGATTTTTTGTTGTTGTTGTGGTGTCTCTTTGCTCTTCCAAATCTTCAGGAACACAGTCTGAGATCCTCATACTGCTTGTCTGAGAAGAGTCAACCTGCCTTAACCATATTGTTCTATACCTAATTCAGTTTCCAGGAAAGCACTGTATTAAAAAATCAGGAAGTACCTTTAGGTTTCTTTTGCTTATTTATATTTATGCAATTTTACACACTTTACAAAAAGAAAACTTTTGTTTTATCATTAAAGTACAATGACATTAGAAGTTGTCAGTGTCTTTTTAAACATTTTACAACTACTCATATTCTTTAGAATTTTAACATTTTTTATAATATTCTCTATTTTGTTTTCTCCTTGTCATCTAATCTCATCTATGCCAATGACCTTGAGTGATTCTTATCTCTTTACATGTGGCCACATTTGCAAGGCTATGATTAGAAAATCCTCTTTTCCCCTAGAGAGACACAAGAATAGGAAATTTAAAAACGTTGAAAAAGGAATGGTGATCAAAAATTAAAATGCAAATAAAGCCTGTATTTATGCCTATCACAGGCTTTGAAACTATTGCGATTACAAAATTGTTAGTGAAGATACTGTGTCCGGAATCGGTGGGTTCTTGGTCTCACTGACTTCAAGAATGAAGCCGCGGACCCTCGTGGTGTTACAGTTCTTAAAGATGGTGTGTCTGGCGTTTGTTCCTTCAGATATTCAGATGTGTCTGGAGCTTCTTCCTTCTGGTGGGTTTGTGGTCTCAACTGTCAGGAGTGAAGCTGCAGACCTTCCTGGTGAGTGTTACAGCTCTTAAAGGCAGCAGGTCTGGAGTTGTTTGTTCTTCCTCGTAGGTTTGTGGTCTTGTTGGCTTCAGGAGTGAAGGTGTAGACCTTGGTGGTGAGTGTTACAGTTCAGAAAGGCAGCAAGGACCCAAAGAGTGAGCAGCAGCAAGCTTTATTGCAAAGAGCAAAAGAACAAAGCTTTCACAGCATGGAAGGTGACCACAGCCCGTTGCTGTGACTTTGGCAGCCTGCTTTTATTCCCTTATCTGGCCCCGCCCACATCCTGCTGATTGGCCTGTTTTATACAGCTGATTGGTCCGTTTTGACAGAGTGCTGATTGGTGCATTTACAATCCTTGAGCTAGACACAGGGTCACAGAGTGCTAGTCCTCCAAGTCTCCCCTAGGTTAGCTAGACACAGAGTACCAATTGGTGCAGTCACAAACCCTGAGCTGGACACAGAGTGCTGATTGGTGTAATTACAAACCTTGAGCTAGACAGAGTGCTGATTGGCCCACTTACAATCCTTGAGGTAGACACAGAGTTCTAGACGGAAAGTTCTCCAAGTCCCCGCTAGGTTAGCTAGATACAGAGTGCTGATTGGTGTACATAGCATCCTTCCGGCTAGATACAAAAGTTCTCCAAGCCCCCATCCAGTTCAGGAGCCCAGCTGACTTCACCCAGTGGATCCTGCACCAGGGCTTCAGGCAGAGCTGCCCGGCAGTCCCGAGCCGCGCCTGCACTCCTCAGCCCTTGGACTGCTGATGGGATCAGGCGCCACGGAGCAGGGGGCGGCGCCCGCTGGGGAGGCTCAGGCTACCCGGGAGCCCACCGCAGGGGGAGGAGCTCAGACATGACGGGCTGCAGGTCCCCAGCCCTGCCCCGCGGGGAGGCAGCTAAGGCCCAGCGAGAATGCCGCGCCGGCGGGCCGGCAATACTGGGGGACCTGGCACAACCTCCGCAGCTGCTGGCCCGGGTGTTAAGCCCCTCACTGCCTTGGGTTGGTGGCGCGGCTGGTCGCTCCGTGTGCAGGGCCCGCCGAGCCCGAGCCCGAGCCCGAGCCCGCCGGAACTCACACTGGCCCGCGAGCACAACCCAGCTTCCGGGCCAGGACTCTCCCTCCACACCTCCCCACAAGCAGGAGTGGGAGGTTCCGGTCTCAGCAGTCCCAGAGAGGGGCTTCCACAGTGCTGTGGTGGGCTGAAGGACTCCTCAAGCGCTGCCAGAGTGGACGACAAGACCGGAGGCCGAGGAGGCGCTGAGAGTGAGGGCTGCTAGCACATTGTCACCTCTCAATATGAGTTATAAGCTGGTAAGGGGAAAATATTAAATTGATATGACTTCTTTTCTCACCTTGTTTACAAAGTTACAGTTCAGTTATCAAGTCAAGCCTCTATGCCTGTGCTTGGCTCTCAGGAATGAGAATATTATTTTAGAAATCGTCTATAAATTGTTTCTGTACTCCAAACACATAATTATAAAATTGCATACAAATACACACTAAATAATCATTGAACCTGTTAAACACGATGATTAAGGAAATCTGAACTTGTGTGGTTAAAATGCTATTTGTAGTGCAGATTATATTCTTATTTTATTTGAACATTGATTTACTCTTTATGAGGATAGCATTCCACCTCTTCTTGATTTCAACTTTACAAAGTGAGTTAATGAAGATTATTTCTTAAAAATAGATTTCTTATAACTAGATTGTCTGTATACCTCATATATTGAAAACTTCATCAGGATATAGCCTCAAATTAGAAAATTCTTACTTTTAAAAATCAAGACATTCTTGCACAAGCTCCACCTACTTTTTTTCTGGCAATTAGCCCTCTTCAAAGTATCTGTCGGTTAGACCTAAAAGTCCCCCTAGAGGTGTCTTATATATAACTCTCATTTAGAGTGTTTTCATGGAATATTTCACCTTCCTTTTTTTCTTCTCAGTTACCCATTTGTCATTTTGCACAACCTCCTTGCGGCATTTGCTTTCCATTAGAGTGGCATTGTCCATGCCACGGGTGGTGACTACAGTTGTTTCTACAGATTCCAGTTCTCAAGGTGTTCTGATGTTGCTGAGTTCATTCCAAAAGCTAGAGAATGGCCTGTTTCCCATCTAGAAGAATATATTTTGCCATATGTACGTTGAAATAGCTCTCCCTATATGAATAAAATATTATAACTTCACTCATTAAAAAAGTTTCTTTTAGTTTCACATATACTTTATATTTACAGATGTTTAATCCCAGTTCAGTTGAAAACCATGCTTCCTTTCCAGTTTTACTCAGTTATTAGTTTAGACAAACATCAATGTTGTTGATGACAGGAGCAATATAAGTCAATGACTATAAAAATTAATTTGTAAAAAAACATAGATAAAGCATGTTGGGATAGGAAAAAATGCTTTTTCATTAACAATTACTGATATCTATTTTATTAAATGTAAAAAATGCCTTTAGAAATAGCCAAGTCCTATTTAACTAAAACTGTTTATAAAAGATATGAATTTCTTAAAAATTTTATCTATTAATTTCATTTTTAATGACTAAAACATTTGGCATTAATCACCTCTCTCCTTTTGAATCATTATACCATAATTTTATTCCCTAAATCCTAATTTCCTTCTGCCTTTTCTTTGATGATCACTGCTGACATTCAGATAAACAAATCGTAGTAGTTGATGTGATTGGTTAATGTTTTGTTTTGTTTTGTTTTGTTTTGTTTGAGATGGAGTCTTGCTCTGTCACCCAGGCTGGAGTGCACTGAGGGGATCTCTGCTCACTGCAGCCTCTTCCTCTGGGGTTCAAGCGATCCACCCACCTCAGCCTCCAGAGTAGCTGGGACTACAGGCATCTGCCACCATGCCCGACTAATTTTTGTATTTTTAGTAGAGATGGGGTTGCACCATGTTGCCCAGGCTTGTCTCAGACTCCTGGCTTCAGGTGATCTGCTCACCTCACCTTCCCTAAAATGCTGAGGTTACAGACATGAGCCATCACACCCAGTCAATCCGTGAATTTTTTACAGTCACACTATCTCTAGAATCCGTTTTGTCTCCAAATGACTTTTTATATTTTGGTTCAGGTCCTAAACTCATGTGAAAATAGAATTCCACTGTGCTAACCTTTCCTTGTTTCAATCACTCTTTCGGAATTCTGTGAGATCATTTTTAACCAAGCTATTGGCATGTTGGAATTTATGAGTTTTGGTGTTAAGATTCAGGTACTGACAAGGTTTGGAAAGTGGTCATTAAGTACGGGTTGCTGAAGCAGTAGAAATATTTGACCTTTAAAATGAGTTTGTTGAAGTCGCCTTTGATTTTGATATTAATTGTTGATTAAAAAAGAATAATCCAGGTTCTAGAATGGCATTCTCCACTCTATCAGATGTTGAGCCAACTGTGTCCATAGATTAACTTCTTTCACAAAGTACAGACTTCCTTAAATGATATTTCACATATTATTTATTATTGTAGTATTATTGTAGATAAGTCTTATCTTAAGATAAGACTACAATAATACTTTTACACATTTACATGAATAAATGTAAATGATCATCAGGGGAGAATAAAGATTATAACTGAATTGAGTGTACAACCCAGATTACCCAGGATATTTTGTGTTTATGCCACTACGTGGAATAATTTTTATTGCACCTATTTAACTCCCCAAATTGCCCAGTATTGCTTAATAAATTTTATGGCCACCTAGTTATAACCTATATTTCTGAGTGAAACCTTGTAACTTTTTCTTACTTTGCCATATTATGTTATTCCAAATTTTGAGTAGATTACTTAAACATGTATATGAGTAAAAATATATCATAAATGAATAAACAAGTCACATCCAGATTCAGAAACTGCTATTGCTATGGGTCCTCAGATACTGGTTCAAGTACACTGTATACTGTTATTTGCAATGAGTATGCTTAAAATACCAGTTACATTTTTCTAAACCTACAATCTGGATGGCTATAGGTGAATTATAATTTATTTATGATTATAAATATATATTAAATGAAAGAAAAAATGGCAAGTAAGTGAAAACTGTGTGAAGAATAAAGTTAAGAAGGTGGCCATTTATACTGATAATTTGCCTGTGACAAATTCTTCTAGTGTCTAAATATATTCACTAAGATTAATCCTTCCATTCAAGATTGGACAGGATGTATTCAGTCAATTATATGTTAGGTTTTTATTTTGTCCTATATAATTGTAAATACTGACATGATAGAAGTCTCTACCCTATGTGCCTCAGTCTTTTAAAGGCAGAAAGAGAAGTCTTGTAGTTTTCAATATAAGGTAGAGGTTATTTCCTCAATCTGAACTCCAGTAGCACGCTGTATCCAACAAAGCACTTTATGTCTGCGTGACTTCTATTTGCTTTTGAAAAAGCACTGATTCAGGTTATAGAGAATTTTCACCTCTCTTTATAATTATATTCTACTTCATTTGAAATCACACAATACTTTTATATTGTAAAACATTAGAAAAGGCAGATAAATGACACATTTTTAAAAGTTACCAAACAGAAGGAAGCATTGATGTTATTATTTTAATAGTGAATCCTTTCAGATATCTCTCTCTGTTTATATGATATATAATGACAATGGACCAAAACCCTCAATGCAGATGACCATTCAAATCTCCGATCCACCACTTACTAGCTATGTGACACTGGGCACATGACACAGTCTCCCAGAGGATCAATTTCCTAAGCAATGCAATGGGAATCACAACTGTATGATTATGTGTACATGTATACCTCATGTGGCTTTTGCAAATTAATACGTATAAAAACTTGTATGTGTTTGTAAAACAAAATGTTAAATGTATGTTGATTGATCATTATATTGAGACATATTTTATATAATCATGTATGTGGAAATTATGTGTAATAGTCTAATGTAAGTATTACCTAGAGTAGATCTTTATTGATTGCTATATCATATTTTTTTGTATGAATATTCTATATTTTATTGATCCATATTGTTGAAACCATTTTAAAAGTTTTTTTTCTTAAATCATAAAATCTATGTCTATTGTAACAAATAAACTTTAAAACATTAAGTATAAAAACTCACAAAGTATATGTATGCAGAAACAGATAAAATTTCAGATACTAGACTTCTCTTAGTCTATACTATAACTGAAATGTATTTTGTAACTCTATCTCACCAAGATCCTATTTCAGTGGACATTTTGCTATATCCATTCATCACTCTATACTCACGGTCCATCATCAAAATCATTCATTTGCAATCCCATCCCATTCCGCATGCTGCTCTCATTTTCCTTTTTTTTGGACTGGCAAATCTAAAATCTTGGTAGAACTATTATTTTATCTATCTATGCTCTCTGTACATATACCCAAGCAATTGGACATTACAGCAAATATCACAAAACCAGCCTAAGTACTTTTATTTAAATTTACTCTAAAACATAGACCTAAAATAATCTCTCAACACCACCTGAATATTTTATTGTTTGCCTTGTAAAGTCACTTTCTGTCTCTTCAAGCTGATGGCTATCTTCCTTTCTCCTGAAAACTCTTAACAGTTTCTTCTCCTAACTTACTTGAAGGCAATAGAATCATATTAGTCTTCACTGTGGAGAGGAAGAGGACATAGAAAACACCTCATCTTCTTATCAGTGAATCTACACAGAAACTTGACTCAATGACTAAATCATCCACTGTCGCTTTTGTTAAGATTCTTTAACCTCAAAGACCAGGTCTTTATCTTATGCTTTGGATGCTAGATGATCCTTTTTTTCAAGGATTCTATTTCAGCTCTGCTTTATTCACCAGTGTTAATCTTTTTAACTCAACTCAATCATTCCCATGGCCTAAACATGTCCTTATTTATTTATTTTTACCTTTATTTTTAAAAATTAACTCTTTAACTGTATTCCCTGTAGATACCAACCATTCCTCTAAGCCACTTCTCAAAATAAGGAAAAAGTATTATACAAAGGATAGTCTCCACTTGTTTTTGTAATATTCTACAATCCTAATAGCCTTCACCTTCTCTAATCTGCTTTCTGTTCCCACCAATAGACTAAAACTTTTTTCTCCTCTCCTTAAAGTCACCTTTCAGGATCATTCCAGGTGCCAATCACTTGCCTTTTTTGAAACACATTTTCTTCTAAATTTCTCTAAATGCTTGTTCTCCTGCTTTATCCTTTACCCAATGGATACTTCTCATTCTCTGCTCCTGCTTTTTCTCTACTACTGGGGCACTAAATGTTGAAAAGTCTTAAGACTCAACCCTTGCTGTTAACTTGCAAATTCTATCTCCAAGTCTAAACTTTTCTGTAAGTTCAGGTGTTGTAAGGAGAACCGGTTTCTCGTCACATGACCAGGAAAGATTAGGCTCACAGACACTTTGAAAGGTGAGGAGGAACAGGATTTATTGGGTGAAAAGGAAAAAACTCAGCAAAGTGAGAGGGGTTCCTGTTAACAGGCCCCCATCTCATAGATTGAATCCCACGTTAGCACACAGGAACAGGAGAGGCCAGGCTCCTCCCCGCTGCAAACAGCACGAACTTCCCAAGTCCCCACTCCATCCTCCTAGTGAGCAGACTGGTCTGAGATTGCCTGGACCAGCAGTCCTGTTTTTCAGCCTTCATGCTGTTTTAGACTTGAAGGCGAGGTTTCCAGGGGGACTCTTGCCTGCCTCCTGTCTCTGTTACTATATTTGCATACATAACGACCTATTTGATATTTACTATGAGATTTATATATCCTAAGTAGAACTTACTACTTATGATAATCACAACTTGTTTTTCTCACATTATTGTCACAGCTTTTCACACAAAGGAAGCAAAAAGCAAGCAGCAAAACAGGCAAAACAAAACAAAACAAAAATCCCATTAGATATTATCCTCAACCACACCTTGTTTTTAATTTGAGCTTTCAAGTCAGCAGTAAAATCCCTCTTGCCTCTAAAACCTAGTTCATTTCAGTCTACTTATTTTATTTTCTTTGCTACTCTCTTTGTCTTTACAATGATTATCCCTCACCTATACCACGAATAATTTCATAAAGGACTTCTCTACCCACTTTCTTCCGTCCTATCATATATTATTTAAATAGTATCTAGAATGCTATTTTAAAAGCATGATTACAAAAAGTGTTTAGAAATTAACGTAAGAGAATACTTTAAGACACAAAAAGCCATAACCCAAAGGAAAAAAAATAGCAATGAAATAGTTTAAGACCTAATATTGAAAAGTTGTCATGAAAAAATGAAAAGATAAGTCTATTGTGGGGAATATCTGTACTGTTTATAAATCATACGAAGGACTCACAAACAGTTCATTAACAAAAATATAATAATAAAATATAAGAAAATAAAAATATAAGAAATATAAATAAAATATAATAAAATATAAATAAAATCTCAATAAAAAATCTCAAAAATATAAGAAAATGCACAGTCCAATTAAAAATGGAAACATGGACTCAATAATAGCATATCTATATTATCAAATAACATATAAAGAGATGCTTATTATAATTGGAAAAATAAAATTTAAAGTTACATGAGGTATCACTATCACATAGCCAAAAATGAAAGGACTGATAATATCATGTATTATCAAGGATATGGAGCAACTGAAACTCCCATACGCTGCAAACAGTAGTATACATTTGATAACTGATTTGCAAAACCTCATAGCAAAGTAAAAATATGACCCAATAATCCACTATTGATAGACACTTTGCGTGTACCAAAAGACATTAAAGGAATGTAATAGTGGTAATAGTAATAGAAGCTCCAACATGGAAATAACAAAAGAGTCCAATTAAAATTAATAAATTATAATAATGGAATGGTATATAGCCATAAAAACCTATAGCTTTACAAATCACACAGTTGAATTACATAAACATAATACTGATGATATTGACAAATCAGGGTTATTTGAATGCAAGCTAAAAGAACTATGTAAAAAAGATTTTCTGAGGAAGGAGAAAGAAATAGAAAATGTAAAAAATACCTTTCTGTTTATGTCTCATAGTTTTTAATGTATTCTGCCTATTTGGCACAGCTCATAACAGAGGTTATGAAATATGATATAAATTAATTCATACTGCATATAAATTAGTGTATGCAATTATGTCCACTGGTGTTACAGTGAGAATTTCATATCAGATTATGACAAATGGGCAACCTGGTTATTTAGTTTCACTGATGTTCTGAATTTTCAAATTTATTTTGAAATATTCTATTTTATTGCATGATTTTGAGAGGTTGTATCTATCTGGGACTGCTCTAAAAGTGACCATATTTTCCTTAATTTTATATAAGTAAACAATATGTTAAGGAAGTTAAACCAAGCACATACAACCAGAAGATGTCAGGCTGAAATAACTACATTCAAAGATAAAGTCTATCATATCTTATTGCAAATATTTATTTTTGTAGAACAAACCACCTTAAAACTCCATAGCTTCAAGCAAGAAGAATCATTTTGTTGACATCTCTCACAATACTGAAGTTAACTTCACACATCTATGTGATTCTTCTTCAACATCACTGTTCCCGTTAGTAGATGGGATTAGGTTCTCTTGAAGGATTTCTCACTCTCATGTCAACCAGTTCATGCTAGCTCTAGTCTGGATGCTCACCTGGTGCAGTAATCCTGAAAACCTGAACATAAACTTTCCCTATGGCCTGGTATTCTTCATAGCATGACTTGGTTACTTTAGAGGGCATCTCATCCCAAGATTACACAACAGAAGTTTAATCAACTTTAGTGACAGTCTCACAAATCAAGTAGTGTTATGTCCCCACAGTCACAGCATTACCCAAATTCAAGTACAAAAGATCTAAATCTCAACTCTTGGTGGCGAAATAGAAACCATAGTAGCCATTCTAAATCCTATTGTGGTTTTATTTGCATTTCCTTGATGCTTAGTGACACCGAACATATTTTCATATACTTGTTAGACACTAATATTTTGGACACTTCTCATTTTGGAGAAGCTTACTCATTTGTTTCAAAATTTTTGCCCATATTTTAATCAGAATTTGTGTGTGGGGGGTTGAATTTATTATATATTTTGGATATTAATCCCTTGTCCAATTAATAGTTTGAAAATATATTTCTCCTATTATACAAGTTGTCTTGACTCATTTCCTTTGCTGTGAAGGTTTTTAGTTTGATATAATCCCTTTTGTCTGTCTACTTAGGGTTTTTTTTTTTTTTTTTTTTTTTGCCTGTGCCTTTAAGTTTTTACCCATAAAATCTTTGCCCAGACCAATGTCCTGAAGCATGTCCCCTGATGTCCCCTGTGTTTCCTTCTAGTAGTTTTATAGGTTTGGGTTTTACATTTAAGTCTTCAGTAAATTTTGGGTTAATTTTTGTTTATGGTGAGAGAAAGGGGTTTAGTTTCATTTGTCTGCATATGGATATGCTATTTTCCTAGTACCATTTGTGGAAGAGGCTTTCCTTTCTCCAATGTATATTCTTGCTACCTTTGTTGAAAATCAGTTCGCTGTAAATATATGAATCTAGTTCAAGTTTCTCTATTTTGTTCCATTGGTTTATGTAACTGTATGTTTGTTTGTTTTTACCAGTACCATTCTGGTTTTGTTACTACAGTTTGTAGTATATTTTGAAGTCAGCTAATGTGATGCCTCAAACTTTGCTTTTTTTGCTCAGGATTGCTTTGGCTACTCAAAATCTTTTGTAGTTCCATAACAATTTTAGAATTACTTTTCTATTTCTATGAAGAATGCCACTGGTAATTTAATTAATATTTTATTAAATCTATAGATTGCTTTGGGTATTATAATCACTTTAACAATATTAACTTTCCCAATCCTGTGCATGTTTTCTCTTTCAATTTTTTGTGCGTCTTCTTCAATTTCTTTCATCAGAGTTTTATACATTTTGTTATAGATATCTTTCATCTCCCTGGTTAAATTTATTCCTAGGTATTTTATTATTTTTGTAGCTATTGTGAATGGAATTGCTTTCAATTTCTTCTTCAGCTAGCTCTTTACACATGTATAAAAACACTGATGATTTATATATGTTGATTTTGTGTCCTATAACTTTACTGAATTCATTGATCCACTCTCATAGTTTTTTAGTGAGTCTTTGGCTTTTTCTCTAAATAAATATATCTAATTTGTTAAGAGTTTTTGATTCAAAGGATATTGAATTTTATCAAATTCCTTTTTTGCATCTACTTTTGTCCTTCATTCTAATGATGTTACTTATTGTATTTATTGATTTGTGTACTTTGAACCATCATTTGCATCACTGAGGTAAATCCCGTTTGATTATTGTGTATAAACTTTTTGATGTGTTGTTGGATTTGGTTTGCTGCTATTTTGCTGAGGATATTTTGCACTATGTTAATCAGAGATATTGGCTTAGAGATGTTTTGTTGTTATTGTGTCCCGGTCTGGTTTTGCTATCAGGGTAATGCTGACCTTATATAAGGAGTCAGAATGAATTTCTTCCTCTTCATTGTTCTGCAATAGTTTGAGAAAATTTATGTTAGTTCTTCTTCAAAAGCTTATTAGAATTCAGCAGGGAAACTATCCAGTGCTCAGATTTTCTTTGCTGGCAGGCATTTTATTTTTGATTTAATCTCATTACTTGTCATTGGTCTGTTTTTATTGTTGTTTTTTTTCTGGTTTATCTCAGCTTGTTATATGTGCACAGGAATGTATCCATTTTCTCTAGATTTTCTCCCTTGTTGCCATATAGTTGTTCACAATTGTTCACAATAATCTTTAGTGATTCTTTGTATTTCTGTGGTATCAGAATATTTGAGCTTTCTGTGTTTGAGTGTTTATATTTCTCCCAAGACTAGGGAATTTTTCAGCTATTACTTCATTATATTGGCTTTCTATTTCTTGTCTTACTTTTTATCCTTCTGGAACTCCCATAATACAAATACATGCTTACTTAATGGTGGCCCATATGTCTTGTAGGCTTTCTTCATTTGTTAATTCTTTTTTTTTTTTGGTCTGACTCTGTTATTTCAAAAGATCAGTTTTTAAGTTTAGATTTTTTTTTTTTACTTCATCTAGACTATTAAAGTTCTCAATAATTTTTTATTCATTAAATTATCCAGTTTTCCGATCATTGTTTTTCTAATTTTTTGGATTGTCTGTCTGTGTCCTCTTGTATCACATTGAGTTTTCTTAAGGTCATTATTTTGATTTTTTTCTGGCATTTCATTAATTTTCTTTTCTTAGGGATGTTTTACTGAATAATTATTGTGTTCCTTTGGAAGTAACATGTTTCCTTACTTTTTCAAATTTCCTGAGCTTTTACATTGATATCTTTTTTTTTTTTTTCCTGTGGATGTATCCAATAATGCCATTTAGGTAGAATGCTTTGGCTTTGGTCCTGGGTGGTTGCAGTGGTGTAGCCTCCATATGATTTCCTTGGGTGTCATCAACATCAGAGGTATCTCAGTAACCTGGGCTGTGTTTTTGTTGTTGTTGTTGAGCCTGTGGCACAGCTTTGCTGGGGATGCAGACACTAGGCAGGCCAGTCACTGGACCCTAGTAGTGCACACACAGGTGCATGGCAGCTTTACTGTTAGAGGTGATGGGATTGCTGGTGGCAGCATCCACCCCACACAGGTGACTCTCAGGCTCTGGTGGGTAGGTACATTGGTTAACTCTGTTTTGGGGGCAACCTTCCCACAGTGCTGGACCACCTGCTCCCCAGGGTGTAAGGATTTGCAAAGACTTGGGTCACTAGGTTCCCCTAATGTTGTGATGTTGAAGTTCGCTGGTTGGATGTGATGGGATGTCAGCATAGCCCCAGGGGTGTGGAGATGCAGGAACATTGCGTCCCAGTAACGTCCACCAGGATGCACTCTGGTGGGAGTTCTGCTCATATAACATTCTCAGAATCCCTGAGCAATATGAGATATGACCTATGTGAATTCCCTTCATCTGGAGTAAAGTACTCACGTGGACTCCAGGCAGCTCCCTATACTGGGCTCAGGGCTTATGAGGCTTTGGGGTTCTCCTATAGTTAGAATTTCAGGTGCCCATGGTAGAAATGTGGACTGCTGGGCATCTCCTGCTTACCTTTTCCTCACCATGGCAAGTCCCTCTTGCCTCTGAGCCAATCATAGTTGGGTGTGTTACCTCTTTCTCTGCACTGCCATCCCGAGTTTCTGTGCATCAGAGGGTCTTCATCACTTCCTTGCTGAATTCCAGTTTCTCTCTTAGATACATTATTCATCATGTAGTTATCTATTTGTTGTTTCAGTTGTACATTGTGGAAGAGGCTAGTTTTGAATGCCTCTAGTCAGACATCTTGATCTAAAGGAAATAATTAACACAATATGAGTTGCCACTGCATGTCATTTCCTTCTTTCTTTCTTTCTTTTTTTTTTGAGATGGAGTCTTGCTCTGTTGCCCAGGCTGGAGTGCAGTGGCACAATCTCAACTCACTGCAAGCTGCAAGCTCAGCCTCCAGGTTCACGACATTCTCCTGCCTCAGCCTCCCGAGTAGCTGGGACTACAGGCGCCCGCCACCACACCCAGCTAATTTTTTTTGTTTTTGTTTTTGTTTTGTATTTTTAGTAGAGATGGAATTTCACTGTGTTAGCCAGGATGGTTTCGATCTCCTAACCTCATGATCCATGTGCCTCGGCCTGCCAAAGTGCTGGGATTACAGGCGTGAGTCACCTCACCTGGCCCACTGCATGTCATTTTCATTATGACTTTGTACTTTGCAGAAAGTTAGTAGAAACATTAATATTGATAATGGAGTAAGTTGTAAAACAATTGATTTGTTAGCAGAGTTATTAATATATAAATACGTTTATAAATTTTGGATACTTACCAGTCCTCACTTTTGAGCTATTTTGTTTCCCAATACCTGAACCTATGTTTTAATAAAAAGATCAGTTTTTTAAAAGTCTAATTGTTACTAGGATTATGTTCTGAAATTAATTTCTAAGAGATGTTTTGTAATTAATAGATATTCAATTTAGCATTCTAAATCTGATGAATTATCATATTTAAGTTTACAAACTGAAACTGTAGAGTCAATGTGATAATGACCTTGAAGTATAATACTCTAATAAATAATTTAATAATAATTCTGATTCTTTTACCAAAGAAACATCATAGTCCATGTTGTCTTTTCTTTAGATGATTGTTCAGCACCATCTAGAGAAATTTATTATGTTAATTCAAAGTATAATGAACAGAAAGATTTTGTCTGATATTAAGCAGTAATTAAAACACTGGAATTAGAATCAATTTTTTAATATAACTGAGAATTCAATAATAAACCCTCTGTGACACAAATTACTTATCTTTGAGAGAGGCACAGGGGACTTGAAAATTATTAACAATTTGAATATGCATTTAATAAAATTATGAACTGATCGGCATGGGACTAGAAAAAAAGGGTGAATTTAGAGTATATCCTTACAAATGTGTTAAACACACTGTTTGAATTAAGACTGTCATTCATTTTTATTGTGGTATCTTTATATATTCAATTCCAAATTTAATTTTCACTATTTCTGCCAATATTTTATTTTCTATTCTGTTTTTAAATTTTAACTTTAATGGGTATAGTAGGTGTATACATGAGACACACATTTTGATTCAGGCACGCAATGTATAATAATTACATCAGGGTAAATGGGATATCCATCACCTCAGGCATTTATCACTTCTTTGTGTTACCAACACTTCAATTGTACTCTTTTATTTATTGCTAAATGTACAGAAAAATATTGTTGACTATAGTCACTCTGTTGTGCTATAATTTCTATTCTTGAACCAAAACTATTAATTTTTTTTGTAAGGCAAGGAAGAATGCATGCCAGTTTTCAAATGCATGACTAATTACAGGTTCATCTTTTTTCAAAAAAGGAAATACTCATACAAGATCACACACCACGGGAGATAATTACTTTATAAAAGGATACAAGACGGACTCATGACCCTAGAGCTTTAAATAGTTTCTTTTCATTTCACAGCTTTACCAAATATGATTCCAATGTCACTTCAGTTACTCACGTTATGTCTGTGTATCAGCAACACTGAAAACTGATTAAGTAAACAAGAACTAACATATAGGACAATTGTATGTCAATATTCTTTTATTTTTGATTTTTTGTGTGTGAAATTTTAGAGAAAAGCAATAGAAACCTTTTGTTATTTTCTAAGATGTTTGTTATGTGGTCTCCTGTAAAGTGAGTACTTAGACTATGATTAATATCTTTATGTTTTACTTTTAGCTTCCTTTCCACTGATTCCAGGGACAGCTAAGAAGGTAGCCCCTGTGGAGTCTTAACAATTTATTTTTAGAGAAATACAGGCAAAAATATTAAAAATAATGACTACAGCAGTAGGTGTGACATCTAATTCAGTTAAGTGCAAACTATAACATGAACAGTTATGAATGCTTTGCATGAATTGATTCATTTAAAATTCACATTAATCCTCTGACTTAGGAAAATAAGGTAAAAAAAAATTTAATCTGCCCAAGGTTACAAGGCTAATAAGTGGGAAGGTGGACATTTGAACTGGGATTCAGCTATAGGGTCTCAACCATTAAAAAATAGAGAAAGAATTGCTGGCTTAAGTATTTGTGTAGTTGCTTAACATTTTCTCTTTTGGTTTCCTTGTAGTTTTCTTTTTTGTTCTGAATACATAAAGAGTGTGTATGTAATTTTAAGACCAGCTCTGTGTAATGAAATAGACAGAATGGCATCGTGTGATTCAATAACAAAAATTTATTAAGAAATGCTGTGAAACGTATGCAGATTCTTATAATTTTTTTTCTATTTTCTCGTTCAACTATTTTTCTCCTGCAAAATGCATTTACTCATCATCTCTCAAATAACTATGTATATATTTTTCCCTAAATGATTGAGACCACTAAATATATTTATATATACACACAAAACGATGGCAGTTTTCATCCAATGAACAATGCCAAAATTGTAAGGGAGTTTTGTAAAAACAATTATCGAATGCTTACAAGGGTGGTCCCATAGTTAGCTAAGTATATAGATTTCTAAGGTGACTCATTTGAAGGATAGTAATTGTGTGCAATTACGTCTGTTAATTAGTCAGTTGCTGCAACTTTTATTTATAATGAAATCTTTAAATAGCTTGTTCATACAATTGGATTTTTTGTGAAATATGCTACATAGGCTCTCTGAATTGAATCATCTGTAATAATTTCTTGTCCTAAGAGCTTGCAATATTGAAAGAGATTCTCAGGTGAGGTTTTTCATACATTAAAGTTTGAGAACCACTCTCCTAGAAGACAGGTTATGTATTTTCTTAAATCTTTAATGGCATTCATATTTATATGATTTTTTTCTAGATATTCAAGACAAAATTGCTGACAGCGAGGAGGACTGTGCATTAAGGCTTAAAAATTGCCTACACAAATTCAGCATGATATGTGAGAAGAGGCAAATATCATTGTTCCCAGAGGCTCAATCACTTTAAAAACAGCAAAGAACTGGCTAGGTAGGTCTGATATATCTTTAGAGTACCTTGCACTTCAGAAAAATGCCCTTTGTATTTAGAAAATTTGTTTATCCATAAGCTTCACAGTAAGATGTTTGTCTACATATCTTCTTACCTCATTTCTCTTGAAACATGTAGAGAATTATGGGGGCAGAGACTTTTACTCCACAGGTTACTGTGAGGTGCCTGGGCCAGTCAAGCCCTGGAAACATTTTCAAAGGGAATTGTGTACACTCTATCCTTCCTCCCTCTTTCCGTCCCTCCCTTCCTTCCTTCTTCCTTCCTTCCTTGTAAGATTTCCTTCATAGACCCTATTTTACATTTCTGTCCACCTTACCATTATGTTTATATCCAAGCATCTTTTGCATGAAAATTTGTGTATCAGGTGGCCAGATGTGTTATTTTCCCCAAGAGTCTTCTGAGATATTCAAACACAGCAGGTTATCACTCCCAGGACACTTAACTAGAAATGTTATCACAAGGAGACACTGGATTGTTTCGAGCACATTTTGGCTCAAGCCACATGCCTGCACATAATGGAATTTATGTGAACAGATGTCCTTTTTTCTTCATCAGAATCATGACCATTATGGCAGTGGAAGAGGAGACACTGAGTTGGTTACATTCATACTGACAATTTTCACTACAGAATCATAAATTAAGAAATACAATTACAGTGTAACTATGGGATATACTGAAATCACATTTGCTGGTGTTTATGAAATTTATTTCATTCAGGCATAGATTTAGAATGAAATGCAAGTGTTGTGACATACATTCTATTGGTAATAGCAATGGAAAGTTTCCTAGTGCGCTACAGATTATAAAATCCTTTACTTCAC
Source organism: Macaca fascicularis (assembly GCF_037993035.2). Taxonomy (NCBI): domain Eukaryota; kingdom Metazoa; phylum Chordata; class Mammalia; order Primates; family Cercopithecidae; genus Macaca; species Macaca fascicularis. The sequence goes on along the minus strand of NC_088379.1, from coordinate 32,303,065 downwards.
TTGATCCTCACAAAAATTCTGTGAGTTGAATCCATGATGTATATATTTTACTCTTGGGAACTGAAGTCAATGAACTTCACAAGGATGACTGAAGTGGCAAGTGAAAAACCTGGAAATTTAGCCTAGTGGTCTTAGGATTGTCTGTTTCAATGAAAAACATTTAAAATGTGAGAATAAATTTGTCTTTTCAATGAAGTTTTCATTTCTGAGCAGTAAAATATAAATAAATGATTAAAAACTATCATCTATTTCCACTACTCCCATTATTTCTTAAAAATAGGTAAATATTTTCGTTACCAAAAAAGTTCAAATATTCTCAGAATGAAAGCAATACTTCACATGGATTTCATTTGGTTTAAATAAGAAATGTACTAGTTAGGAGTAGCTTTAGCAGCATGTAAAGAAATCATATTAGGGAGGTTAAGTAAGAATTTCTTGTCATAAGAAAAATATCTGGAAAACATAGTTTAGGCAGAGTGTAGTTACTAAAAAATTTTTTTCAAGAACTCAAGTTTGTTTGTTTTAAGCTTCATTCTCGACTGAAATTTAGTTCTCACTATTTTAAGATGGTTGGTGTACTAGCAGGCATTGCCTCCACATTTTAAATAAAACTAAAAGAGAAATGTGTAGGACACATTCTAACTTTATGTTTCTCAGAAGCTCCATACTCAGTCTATCCACTTTTGCTAATGTGTAGGTTGCATGATCAAATCTATTTGCAAAGAATTATGGAATATAAAAGTTTTTATAGGTAACTTCTATAACCAAGACTAAATTAAGGTTTTGTTAGTATGGAAAAAGAGCACATTGGCATCCAGTGCATAGTTAGAAATATCTGTCATAAGAATTCATTACATTGACCTTATTTTCATTATTACATTACATACATGGGAATTTCATTCTCAACCAACCAGCATTGACCCTTGAATACGTGGTTGAGAAACACAATAGTTCCTGTCCTTTAACCATAAGCCTTCGGTTCTTTTCTCAGCTATATTTTGTGTTTGAATGTAACATTTAAGACTGATACTAGGCTTTCTGGAAATTTGTAGGAGCTATATAGTTGTGGTAGCTATTTCCATTTGTATATCCGGCAGATAACAGGTAGAATTTGGGTGTGCATGTAGGTTGACATTTTTCCTTGAAATTTGAAATATGGAATATTTCATTCCACATGCAAGTTATCATTTCCCTTCTGATGAAAGATCTAGAATATGCTTAAAAATTAGTAGTAGACTGGAAAAGTCACTATTATAAGTCTTTTGTGAGAACTTTGTTCTAATTCCAGTAACAAAGAACTTAATTTCAGAAGGAAAAAGTTTTATGTATGTAATGAATCTTATGTTAATGCATGCAAACTATCATCTCAAATACTTATTCGACAGCATAGAATGTGTGCAGTGGGAGAGAGATTCTCTGTTCCCTTTTTTCCATACAAGGGCAAAATGGTTCATCTGCGTTACCGGCAACTGTAGATTTTTCTAACCCCCCTACTTTACAAAATTCTGGGGCTTCTTTTTAGATACATGAGCTTTGCTAATCAAAGTACTGACAGACAAGGTAGTAGAATAGATAAGAGCTTGAACTTGTTTGCACATGATCCAGGATAGCAGACTCAGTTCTATGTCATGCATACTCTGCAATCACCAACAAGTCATTTAACATCTTTTATTCCTGCTCATTGATAAAGTGGAAAAAATATATAGAGCATTGTTTGCCAGGCTTTGAGATAATTAAATCAGGCCATTTGCATAATGCATTAGCAATATGCTTAATGTATTAACTATTATTATTAATCATCTTCCTTGTTTTTCTCTAAGAAAACACTAATAAGTTTCAGATATCAATGCTGAGGAAGAGAAGATGGAAAGAAAAAAATGGGAAAACTAAAAAATCATATTTGAGATGCTTTTTGAGATGCATTTTGACTTCACTAATGCTATTCTATGAGAAAAGCAGTAATATTTTCCTAAAGATAAACTAAATTCGTGCCTCTCCATATTCTAGAAGTTCACAAAAAGAAATAAAACATAGGCACTTAATCATTTATATGTTATTGGATTGAACTAACACAGAATGTATTCCAGTAATGAGACTTGAGAAAATATTGTCTGGAGTTTCATTAAAAACACTCTATCTAGTATAGTGAACCAAATCTGCACAATAAAGACATGGAAATTATACTAGTGAAAAATACCCCACAGTAATTAATATTTATAATGCAATTCCATCTTCTCCAAAACACATGTCTTCATACCTCCATTTGTAGTTGGAGGAGTTGAATAAGAAGTTTAAGGCCTACATGGCTCCCTACCTCACCACTCCTTAAGAAGATGCGGAGCCAGGATGTAAAGGAAAACATATATAAATCCAAGGGTCACACCTTCCTCAAAAGGAGAACAAATGCAGTGAACTCTTTTTTACTAGCACAGCTAAGAAAAGATGTGTGGAAAACATCATCATAGAAACATATATATATGTGTATATAATTTTATATGTATATACATATCTTTTTGTTTTGTTTTGTTTTGAGATGGAGTCTTGCTCTGTCACCCAGACTGGAGTGCAGTGGCACGATCTCGGCTCACTGCAACTTCTGCCTCCTGGGTTCAAGTGATTCTCGTGCCTCAGCCTCCCGGGTAGCTGGGATTACCGGCACACGTGGCACCACGCCCAACTAATTTTTGTATTTTTGGTAGAGACAAGGTTTCAACATTTTGGCCAGGATGGTCTCGATCTCCTGATCTTGTGATCCGCCCATCTCGGCCTCCCAAAGTGCTGGGATTACAGGCATGAGCCACCACACCTGGCCCATATCTTTTTATATACTTTTTAATATATATATCTTTATACTATATATATCTTATATTTTAATTAAAATAGATATATTTTATATATATCTATATCTTATATGATTATTTATAAATACATATCATATATCATGTGTATATATATCTTATATATGACAGATATATATCAACATATAGATATATGTCTAATAAGTGTCTATATATAGATATATATTTATATGTAAGATATATAAAGATTTATATGTGAGATATGAGATATATGTATCTCATATATCTGATATATATCTGATATCTATTTCTATATCTTATATAGATGTCAGATATGTATCAGACATATATCTTATGTATATAAGATATATACTTTTTTTTCCCAAGTGTTTGTGGCATGGAAAACTGTCTCCCAAGGAAACTTTGTATTTTATAGGGGGGGTGTGTGTGTGCACACACACACACAAAATTTCTTGGGAAAAGATGTTAAGTTCTGTTTTTTTATTGTCAGAGAATGAAAAGACAGATCTTATGGCAGGATAACCAGATATTTCTCTCACACTTTTTATAGAGAATATTATTTTACTCAATATATGTTTACACGGTAACAAAAAAAGTAAAACAACATATTTTTGGGGCAAAAATATATTTTGAAGCAAAGCAATATTGTCTTTAATAATCTGATGTAACACAAAGCTAAAATTTACAATCAGCGAACAACAGGTTATTCTCAAAATAAACATTATTTAAAAGTAAACATCATTTCTCAAACAGTATTCTTAATAAGAATGTGATGCTGTTAGTTTAGAATCACAGTGTTGTACAAGTCTAGAGGGTTCTGGTCACTTCGCGTGATGTGTGAATAGCAAGCCCTGAAGCAGAACTAAGTGGTTGGTATACCCTGGAGTTGTGCGCTAAAGACACCTTCAACTCTCAAATTACTGTGGAGATCATTGGTGCTGGCAATTAAGAGTAGATTTATAAACTTTAGTAATTAAATGATGAGGGAGGTATTCAAGATATACAGAGCATCTGAGAAAATATAGCCTAGATAAGCACATACATACATGTATACACATGCATGAGCACACACACCCACCCCTTCTAAGAGTGTAAATCAATATTCCACCAAACTCTTTGGGACATAGTCTTCCTATTACCCTTTGTATCACATCAGATACAAAGAACTTTCACTTGCACTGTGCTCCCTTCTAATATTCAAAATAATCTTCCTCCCATGGGAAAAAACCAAATTACTGTATGTCAACATTAGTAATTTTTGCTTTGACATTGCATGATTTTGCCATCATTATACATTTTAAAAAATTTATTGTTGATCCTATGATGATGACCTGAGTCAGACCAGGTGGTACTGAATGCTCATTGCTCCCAATACCCAATTATCCTATTCTTTCTTACTCAAAGAACCAATGATATTTAGTCAGGTACTTGACTAGACACAGTATCGTCCCCAATTGCATTTTCCAGTGTCTTTTACTACCAGTAGAAGCCATGTAACTATGTTCTGACTACTGTGAACCAGGCAGACTTGATTCAAGCTGAGGCTGCAAATGTACTTGGCAGGGTAGACTTGATACCTTTGTATTTGTCATCACTACAATCTGATCTGTCTTATTCACTGTTTCAAGGAGAATGGAATGGTGCACTGATCCCCTTTTTCTGTAAGAAACAACATCTATAGAAGAGCTGCTGATCTTCACCAGTGCACAAATGTGTGCTTGTGAACTAATAATTTGTTGGTTTAAGCCACTAAATTTCTAGAGAGTTTGTTTCACAGAATTATTGCTGCAATAGCATGTTGTCACATAATCCTGACTCTTTAAGTCTTTTTTATTTTATGTTTTCTGCTACTCACAGCTGAAACTATTTCTGACTGAAACACTGCATGCATGTGTATTATCTTTTTAAGAATTAAACTTATTTTACCTTTTCTTAATTCAGTGACAGAGGCATCTAAATTGCTATAATTGTCCACTGACTTGGCAAGCAAAAAGAGTGTAATGAAAGGGTCATCACTCCTTTTATTTATGAAGAACACATGATTAGCTTCCGCTAGCAGCATCTCATCTACTGTTTTAGATGATAATAATCATAGGGTACATCTTTAAAATATTTTAGCTTGTTAAATCCTATTTAATTTTATTCTTATAATTGTTTTCTTGAGGTAAATAGTATTGTTTACACTTTGCAATTTATGGAATAATTTAAACTAAAGCCATTATCGACTCAAGGAAAATGGTATTTGGAGATTTATAGGCTTGGGTTGAAATGCCTAGTACTGCCCAAATAACCTTAGAAGTATTAAAACATTCAGTCACTTGCCTTGTCAGAAAAATAGAAATAATAATTTCTATGCAGTTTTGTGGTGGGGTACAATAATTATCCGATAGACTTTAATATTAAACAAGTGTTATGAGCAAAGGAAGACACTTCTGAAACTATTAAGTAAATTTCCATGTAATCAAGTTCTTCCTTCACATTTCCCAAACATTAATGACATGCAAAGGCCACAACAAAGTTCACTTAAAGTCTCTGTTTACTTTCCTGAAGATTTTTCTTATACTTTGAAGGTCATGCTTCAAAATTATTTGTCAATCTTCTTTAACATCCTTATTTTTCTTTTCCTTCATGACTTTTCCACTCAACCTTTTCTTTACTTCCATTTCCTTGTCACAAAGCACAAAAGATCCTCTAAAACTGGATGGAGGACTCTTGTGAAATATGTGAGGGAGGGGAAAAACTGAACAATTTCTTAAGAAAGGTAGGAGGGAAGAACGATTGACAATATTTTAATAAATTTCATCCTATACATAGATGTCAACTTTCATGATATTTCTTCAAAAAATACCTTACCTGAATTTAATCATGAAGAAACATCTGGTAAGTCCAAACTGAAGGGAATTCTATGAAATAATTCATTCAAAAGTGTCAAGACCATAAAAGTCAAAGGAAGATTGAGAAATTATTTACAATTGAAAGAAATCAGAGAGGCATGAAAGCTAAATGAATGTATGAATCTGAAGTGGATTACTTTGCTTTTATGGATTTTTTTTTTTTTTTTTTTTTTTTTGAGATGGAGTCTCACTCTATCGCCCAGGCTGGAGTGCGGTAGCACAATCTCAGCTCTCTGCAACCTCTGCCTCCTGGATTCAAGTAATTCTCCTGCCTCAGCCTCCCTTGACTATATAGAGTTGTGTGTTGCCTAACAGGAATGCTCTGTGAAATGTGTCATTAGGTGATTTTTCACTTGTGTAAGTAAACAGTATACTTACACAAACCTAGATAGTACAGCCTACTATACAGTTAGGCTACATGATATAGACTACTGTTTCTAGGCTACAAGCCTGTACAGCATGTTACTGTACTGAAGACTGTAGGCAAATATAACACAATGATAAGTATGAATGTACCTAAACATATCTAAACATAGAAAACTACCTAAAAAAACACAGTATTATAATCTTACGGGACTACCATAGTATATACAGTATGTCCTTGAGTGAAAAACTGTTAGGCAGCACATGACTGTACATGAGTTCCAACATGCATAACACCTGGTATATAGTTAAAGCTCAACAGATGTTGATGTTATCATTATTTCATTTGATTACAACAATAATTCTTTAAGAAACAAAAAATAAATATAACCATTTAACAGATAATATTACTCAGAAAGGTTGGGTAAAATGGGTAGGATCTTATTAACAAAAAAAGATGAAAACTAATTATAAATGAAGGAAAAAAGAATGAGAAACATATATATGTATGTGTGTATATATACATATGTACACAGAGAGACATATATATACACACATACATATGTAAACACACGTTTATGTTTTAATTTCAATGTTTAGTTACCCCATACGCTTCTTAATGAAAGACTTTTAGGAATTCCTAATATTCTTTATTTTTTAATTGAAGAATTACTTATATAAAGCCATATACAGAAATCTTCAGTGTCCAACTCAATGTACAGCCAAGATTAGGTGTACATAAAAACCACTATGAAAAGTTCTCAAAGACTGAAAACTCTACATAGGTCAGGCACAGTGGCCCATCCCTGTAATCCCATTGATTTGGGAGGCCAGGACAGGAGAATCGCTTGGGGTTAGGAGCTTAAAACTTACCCAGGCAACATAGTGAGACTGCATTTCTACAAAAAGAAAAAATAAATAAGTACACAATTAAAAATTATGTAGGCACGGTGGCTGAAACATTATCCAGTCATGGTGGCATGTGATTGGAGTCCCAGATACTCAGGAGACTTAAGTGGGAGGGTCGCTTTAGCCCAAGACATCAAGGATGCAGTGAGCCGTGATTGTGCCACTATACTCCAGTTGGATGACAGAGCTAAAAACAAATTAGAGATTTTGTTTTGCTAAAATCTTTTTTGCTAAAAACAAAATATCTAAAAACAAAAGCAAAAAACTCTACGTAGATCAAAATGTAGAATACTTCCAGCATTACAGAGCGCATTCTCGTGATCCCTGCCAATTAATATTCCTCCCCAAGTGGAACCACTATTCAGACCTCCATCTATAATACATAGAACACTTTTGCCTATTTTAAAACAACACAGATAAAATGATCAGGTTCTACTTTTTTTGTGTCTGACTTCTTTTGCTCAACATTACATCCATGGAATAATTTATCCATTTTGTTGTACTAATCAGAAATTCTGTTTTTTCTTTTCATTTTATAAATAAATAAGTTGTTTAGTTTTTATCCATTTGATGGCAACTAAATTGTTCCTAATTTGAGACAATTATGAATATTTTTTGTACATGTTTCTGGCATATCTAGGCATTCATTTCTTTTGGGCTATACCAGGAGTGAATTGCTGGGCCTTATCATACATCCATGATTAATTTTATTAATAATGCCAAATGTTTCTTAGAATAACTGTATCAATTTGTGCTGCCAAAATACTGTAAGATTTGAAGTTGCTCAGTGTCTTTGCCAAATATCAGTATTTTCAGTAGTTTAATTTACCCATTCTTGTCATTTCAGGGTATCATTTATTATTTATTAAATGAAGATTTTTAATTCATATTTCTCTGGTGACTAATGATGCTGATCATACTTCATACATTCAATATATTTAGGCATCTCGTGTATGGCACCTATTCAGAAATTAATTTTATTAAAACTTGATTGTCTGTCTTTTTCTTATTTTGTAGAAATTCTTGTTATACAATAGATACAAGTGCTTTGTAGGTTTTACCCATAGTTTTTGTTGTTGTTTCCCAAGTTGTGAAATGGACATTTTAATGGCATGTTTTGATGAACGAGAGATATTAATTTTAGTAAAGTCCAATTTATCCATCTTTTCTTATATGGCTAATCTCTTTTTTAGGTTTAGCATTTTAAATTTAATGAACCAATTGTAGAAAACAAATAAAAAGAATAATTTGTATTTTGTCATATGTATATGTAAATTTAACACATATATGTATAATACATATGTATATAACACATAAGTATGACATTCCTTTGAAGATACATATATATAATTTTAAGATGGCACACACACACTCTTTGAGATTACACGCTATATAGTACAAATCGTGTTGTGGAAAGTGCAAGCCAGAGCTTCAACATGATTTCAAGTAGATTTTTTCTCATGAAGCTAAAACATTGTCTTTTACATTGTGTTTACATTAATATTATATGCTTTTTATATACAGATAATTTGCTAAGCTAAGGTGAAATTCCCTTTAGATTCAACCTAATTTATGTCAAATAAAAGACTGATAGGATTTACATTTTTATAATTCTACTCTTATTTTTTTTTGGTCAGCATAGAAGCATCCCATCCCTAAAATGGTGACTATAATCAATCTTGAAACAAAGAACACAACTAGAAATAATGGCTTAATAAGGAAAGAAAGGGAAAGAAAAATATATTGATAAGATGTCACTACAAATCAGCATCAAATTAACGTCTTCACAATGTTATACTCTTTTTATGTTTTGTTTCAATGGAGTGAAATAAGATTAAATCACATATTAGACTCAGAAGGAAAACTAATCAGCTTAATTTGAACACTTGATTTCTTGTAAATTTCATTCACATTGGAAATATCGTTGTGTTTCTTAAAATAGAAAGGAATATTTTAGTTACGATAAATTAATTTTGCAAAGCATGGATAAACTAAATTTTAGTTTTGGTTAAAGTACAATTTAATTTTATCATTGTTTAATGAATGGAATTATAAAAACATTAATACTGAAATGTATATTTCAAACTGAATTTCATTTTAAATTTAGTAAATAACTTGCTATATGGAGAAAAAGAGAGAAAAAAAATAATGACAGTTGTGCCCAAAGTTATGAGGTGACAGGTATTTCCATACTTTGTAATTTTTTGAAAATTATTTATTTTTCTTTTAGTTTTTAGAGTGTCTATAAGTGTTAATTACACAAGTATCAAGAGAAATTAGAATTTCTAGTGTATTCTAAAATTTTTTAAAGTGCAAATGGAAAAAAATCTGTGTATTCTTATGCAAATAATGGACTTTTCAAATACTCTTCCAATGTATTGATATTTGTTGATATATTCTAGCTTTTAACTCTTGATTTCTGAATATAAAAAGTAGAGAAAGTTTTTTTAAATTATATTGTAAGTTCTGGGGTACATGTGCAGAAGGTGCAGGTTTGTTACATAGGTATACATGTGTCATGGCGGTTTTAAGAAAAATATTGACACTAAACAGTACATTACTGCTTAATTTAGGACTTCCATATTCTTACTATTTTCCTTGAGACTTACATTAATACATTATTGTTGAACAACTGTAGACTCATTGAAAGGAAACTATTAGTCTTATCATATATAATTTTTTTGTCCCATGCTTCCTAGGCATGGAGAGTATACATATACAGATATCATCAGAGATGTTGCTTCTTCAAAGTTGTAGTCTCTCGGCAAAGTATTCGAAAATTAGACTCGCATAGACAAAATTGTGTCCCCCCAAAATTCATATTGAAGTGTAAAACTCCAGTCTGAAGATAGGGTCACTAAGGAGGTAATTAAGGTTAAAGTTCATGAGGGTAAGGCCCTAATCCTGTAGAAATGGTGCTCTTATAAGAAGAGAAAGAGACCAGAATGCACTCTTTTCGGGCACACATAAAAGACCGTATGAGGACATAATGAGAAGGTAGCCATCTGTAAGCTAAGGAGGGAGGCTTGTTCAGAAACCAGCCATGCTGACAACTTGATTTTAGACATGGAGCCTCCAGAATTATGCAAAAATAAAAATTCTATTGTTTAAGCCATGCCATCTTTTGTAATTGCAGCCCAAGCTAACACAGGATTTATCCAGTTGACTTCAGCATAATTATCATCAGAGCTTCCTATGGTTAAAACCAAAACTTTTAAATAGAGATATTTGAAGTATATATGTTTACATCATAATTACAATGGATGTGGGTACAATATCTTTGTTATTTAGTTCAATATGAAAGAACTTTTGTTTTTATGCTGAACTAATCATAAATTATCTACAGTGAGACCTGTCATTGTAATGTGGATGTGCTTGATTATTAGTAGTATGCACCTCCACTTGTTCAATAGATTACACTGAAAGTGTCTTCTTTGATGTGTTCATTTATCACATTCCTATCCATATTTAAATTTTATTTTCCAAGGCCAACCAAATGCTCATATATTCTATTCTATGAAGACTTTTGCTTGTATTAATTTTGATTGACATTTTATTCTCTGTACTTTCACACACTTAAGCAATTATTTATCAATATTATTTAAGTGTGATTTAATATATCCTTCCCAATTAAATATGTTTTTAAAGAGTCTGTATAATACTATTTTGTTTTCTGGATAATAAATAAGGCATCATTCTGACATCAAATAGATATGAGTTCAAACTGCCACTCTCCTAACTATTATGTCTGTGCCCTTTAAAAGAGTCACTTTATGTCCTTGTCTTTAAAATAGGGGTGATACTGCCCATTCCATTCTTTTAATATAGGCATGTATATCTATCTATCTATCTATCTATCTATCTATCTATCTATCTATCTATCTATCTCTATCTATCTGTCTATCTATAAATCACTAACAAACCACTTACTGACACAAAATAACACTCCAAAATGTATTAGCTATTAATATACATAGATTATTTATGATTATTTTTCATACTAATTTACTAGTTACTTCACTCACTGAATAATATACTTGCTAAATAATATGATTAATTATTTAAGGCAAAATAATTATTTTAAAAATACTATTTCGGCTGGGCGCGGTGGCTCAAGCCTGTAATCCCAGCACTTTGGGAGGCCGAGATGGGTGGATCACAAGGTCAGGAGATCGAGACCATCCTGGCTAACATGGTGAAACCCCGTCTCTACTAAAAATACAAAAAAAAAAAAACTAGCCGGGCGAGGTGGCGGTGCCTGTAGTCCCAGCTACTCGGGAGGCTGAGGCAGGAGAATGGCGGGAACCCGGGAGGCGGAGCTTGCAGTGAGCTGAGATCCGGCCACTGCACTCCAGCCTGGGCGACAGAGCGAGACTCCATCTCAAAAAAAAAAAAAAAAAAAAAAAACTATTTCAAAAGTACTATTCACAAAATACAAATGAAATACTACTAAAAATAAAGTGAATATCATTACCTCTAGAAAACTTCTAGTTTTAAAAAAGAACTGCAATGCATATTTACATTATGAAAAACAGAAGGTACTGAATCTTACATGTCACACACAAAATATTGGAGTTCAAAAGTGAGAGAGAAAATTTCTGCTTGAGGAAAATATCAGCGTATAGATTGTATTCGCATAAGGCCTGGTGGAATTATTATAATTTTAGCAGATTGAAATGAGTAATAATGATTTTCAGGTAGAGAAAAATACTACTGGTAAAGGCATAGGGTTCTTGCAAAGCGGTATATTGTATGATTTGTCTTTGAGCATGTAGAAAAGACCAGTGAGGTCAAAAAGAGATGTTTTGCACAGTTTGAGGTCAACTTTGAATGCCAGGCTCAAGTTCTACTCTGATTTTGGCAGAGAGTCATGGAGAAAACTGATCACTGGCAGTAGCAACGTATGAGTACATAAGAATGGGTTGTGAGTGATGGAGGTGAGGGGCAAGTAGCACTTTAAGGAATTGTTCCCATACTCCAAGGTGATGGATAATTAAGACCTGGACTGGGAAAATGAGAGTAAGTAAATTAAACACATTTAGATTAAAGATGAACATTTTTCCAAGAATGCACATAAAAATGTAGAATAAATTTTCTGAGAAACTCTCCCATTTTGTCCAAACTGTGCAGTTTTATCAGTGTTATGTTCCTTTATTAGTTACTTTTAGAAAGACTCATTTAGAAAGACTAATTTAGAAAGATTGTGAAAATCTTTAAGAAGAGGTCAAAATGAATTTGATTATTTGGTTGAAAAGTAAACATGACACATAGTAAGTGATATCATTTATTAAAGTCTAATAGTAGTGAAAAGCTATTTACCAGACATTTTTTGAGGAAAATATTGACAGATGAAATAAATATTAGCAGATCATGAAGATGTAAAAAAATAATGAGGATGCTGCTTGATGGATCTGGTGGTACCTAACATTTGCCATGACTTTATTGATAAAACTAAGTATCTTATGTTGTTAACATTTGGGGAAATTTGAATGCAAAAATGTATACTTGCAAATGTGCTTGTAAGAAAAAAATGATAAGAATTCACTCTCCTGCTAGTATATATTCTGTAAGAAAAATAATGAAATGAAAATTTTTAATAGTCTAAGGAAATTTTCTGCACTTTCAAAATACTAAATTATGTGTTAAGGAATAAATCTTGTTGATAGAAACAGCAATAAAAGCTATACAAATAATTTTCTTATTCTGAAATATTTTCCTCAAAATTGTAATGCTGAATTTGGTTTTCATTTAAGACATGAACTACCATAGTGTAACAGCTTGCCAGCACAAAAGTTCATCATTTCCATCACCTTAAGAATAACCCCCATTCTCATGGGATCGATTGCAACCAGATAGAATTCAGCAATGGAGCAAAAATACTAGCCAAATTTAATAAGGCTGACAGTTTCTGACTTGTTGTCTGGTTCACCCAGGGATGACAATCTCTTTTATGTGACATAAACATGAAACCCAAGAATAAGTGTTTATATGAATGATGGTTTTTACTCTAAGTATTCCATTCCAAAGCAGAGATTTTCTGTATGAATTTGTGGGATGAAACAAAAAAAAAATTATTCATCTGTTCATAAGTAAATGAGTAATTGATAACAATAACAAGCAAGAAAATAACAATTCAGCTCTCTAAACAGTGATTTTTGTCCCGTTAGCATTTTAGGTTCTTAAAAATTCTGTTTCTTTGGCTCCATGAAGCAATGAAACCCGTCCACTGTAGGCTAAATAATAAAACCCACAGGCCATGGAAACTGACTTTCAAAAAAAGAATGATCTATAGTCTCGACCTTTGATCTTTGCAGAATCTGAAAAGTTCACCCTGTACTGAGATGGAAAGAAGTTTTATTAGGAAATGAAAATAATCCAACTTATTAAAAAGAATATGAAAGTTTTATGCTTTGCAGATAATTCAAAGCTCCTGAAAACAAAGTCCCTTGAGTTACAGTCAGATAGGAGGAAACCATATCTTCCTTTGTTTTCTTCTCTTCTTCAATAATATTTCTCTTCAGTAGGAATTGACATATGTTTCCACTAAGACAATGACTGCACAGCTACTAAGAACCTGGAATGTGCATAAAAGCATCACTGAAGTGAATAGCATTTGGCTAACATAAACTGAGTAATTGTCTATGTGTGTTTATAATCAAATTCACTAACTTTCCAGGTAGTTCCCTTAAACTGTACCTCATTAATTCTTTCGAGAATAAAAAAAGCCAACTTGCAAAATTGTAAATGACCTCAATCGAATCAGCTAAAAAAAACATTGAAATTGAACTATCTAAAGAATTGACCTTGAAAAGCCTCCATGTGCCATTGTAATCCTTTTAAATTAAATTATCACTTCAAATTATTTACTTGCTGTTTAATTCCCTTACATTTTCTTTCATTTCCAACCTTTTAGTTCACCTTTATCACAAATTTTTCTACCAGCAGGGAAAAAATAAAAAGGATACTTTCATTATAATAATATACTGTTGATTCTATATTTAGAGTCATTGTGATTCAGGAAGTTTGTCTAAGGTTCAATGGATGTTTGCCAGAATTTTAGTTTGTGAGAGCTAAGTACTTCTTGTTATATGAACTGAGCAATATTACCTGCATGGAAATAAGTGTACTCCCTTTACCTACCCAGAGTTAAAAATCTGGAAGGAAAAGCAAAAGCTCTTATCATGCATGCCAATATCCTTTGTCTATATCTCTTGTCTCCAGCTGTGAATAGTGTGATATACGCATACCACACAGGGTAAATACTTGTTGAATAAATGGAATAAATACATATACATGACTGAAATAATGAGAATGATTTTCATGAGCCACCCTCAAATAGTAGGGTCATTACTTTGTGGGAATGCCATGACAATATAAACAAAAGAACTCTCTTAACTTCATTCTTTTATTTCTTGGATTCTTTCCTGATTTTTGCCATAATAATATTTCACAGTCTCAAGTGTGCATAATGCATGTGTCTCTGTGTGTGTAAATATACAACTTGCCCTTCCAAATGAACTTGCAACAGTTCTTAAAAAATTAACAGAATGTTTTTGATTTGCCATGTAAACAAATTGCTAATATAGCTAGGGAAACAATAAGTTAAAATGACTACAATGTAACTAAAATATACTAGATAAATGCATACATATTTCCTGACAGGGTTTGTAATCCATACTAATTTTTGATATTTAAAATTAGAAATCAGTAGAGCTGCATATAGCTGTATAACACTGTGTCCAGTGTCATCAGAAGTAGATTTTTTAAGAGCAAGTTTCTTCTTTCATTTCTTCAGCAGCATGCCCCTTCTCATATATTCAATTATGCTACATTGCTTGAGGCTGTGCTTCTGTGAATCCTTAACATGTTTCTGCTGCCCTCTCTGCTTGTGATTACCCCCATTTCAGCTCACTTTACAGCAGCAGTTGGATATCCTGCCGTCTTCTATTTTCTGCACATGTGCAGCTCAGTTGAGCTGTGCTATGATGAATATTGTTTCAATGATGCCAGATCAGTTATATTACAGGACTGTCTTTCTGGTGGCTGTGCTTCTATCACTGCTGTACAGTAGTGCTCAGAGGTAGGTTGATGAAACAAACTCTGAAGACTTATACCTTATCGATTATAAGAAACTTCCAGAATAAGCAAACCCTGCTTAGGGTGCAGTGGCTGCTCCAGCACAGTCTTGGTTGAAGTCCAGAGTATCAGAATTCCTCTGGAAGTCACTGCTAAGCTGACCCCAACAGTGCTCCACAAATCTGATTAGTTTAAGATTCTTCTTTTAAGGTACTATGAACGTATTTTTCCTCTGTGTTTGCCATGGATACCAAGAGGACAGAAACTATGGCTTATCCACCCAGATTTGCCCTGAATATTTTCTGGCACAAACTAGGAGTGCACAAATGCACTGATAGCATAAAGAGGAACTAGATGATAAATTGTGAAGTGAGATAAAACTTTGGCAATACAAAAGAGTTTTACAGCTGCCATTTCTGATACTTTTCTTCCTAGTCCTCAGTGGATCAATGCTTGCCCTAGGTGAAGAGATTTTATTTTTTTCCGGGAAAGGAAAAACACACATAAAAAAGAAAAGAAAGAAAAAAAAAAACAGTTATTGAATATATTAATAGATTTTGTAAAGTTCAAAAAGTGGGAACATATATCTGATAAGTCAGGTGACCTTAGATTTTCAAGCACTAAGATTTTGAGAACGAAAAAGACTATTTTGATTTGTTTTAATCCAAAAGAATAAGAATATGGTGGATCAGAGCATAGTTAACACTTTAAAGAAACTGATGTGTGTGTGCATGTGTGTGTGTGTGTGTGTGTATTTTGTGTTGAGTGTGGGGGAGGGATATGTTGATTACAGAAGAGCAGATTTTCAACCAAAAGGAAATAATCTAGAATAATCTAGGCATTTCCCTAGAAAGAATACATAGAAAAGGGAAGAACAAAAAGGATCACAACATCAGAAATGAAGGTTTCTACTTTCCCCTAGTACATAAATAAATAAGTTACAATAGAGAGAGAAAAAAATGTGTTCTGAAAGTATCTGAGATACCTCCCCCTCACCCCCGCACAACAACTAATGATTCTGTGGGTATAATGGATTATTACATAATGTCGCATGTCTCTAAAACAATCAAGGAAGTCTGAGGGTAAGCCAGTGACACTAGAGTGTTCTTGTGTCAGATGAAGAGAAATAAAAACCTCAATGGCCTGATGGATGTCTCTAAAACAACCGTTTGCATTGTGAAAACAAAGTCAATGTCATGAATGTTTGGGAAACTGTGAGAGAAACAGTGACAACACAGCAGTGGGTGCTGTGGAAATAAAGCCTGAAGAGTTGAGAACAGAGGGTTTCTCAAACCAAAATTCATTTTTTTTTTTAATTTTTTTTTTTTTTTTGAGACAGAGTCTCACTCTGTCGCCCAGGCTAGAGTGCAGTGGCCGGATCTCAGCTCACTGCAAGCTCCGCCTCCCGGGTTCACGCCATTCTCCTGCCTCAGCCTCCCGAGTAGCTGGGACTACAGGCGCCCGCCACCTCGCCCGGCTAGTTTTTTTTTGTATTTTTTAGTAGAGACGGGGTTTCACCGTGTTAGCCAGGATGGTCTCGATCTCCTGACCTCGTGATCCACCCGTCTCGGCCTCTCAAAGTGCTGGGATTACAGGCTTGAGCCACCGCGCCCGGCCCCAAAATTCATTTTAAATGAAAAGAATATTAGAGTTCCCTCTTCCAATTTTGTCTATTGATTCTTCTCACTTCCTCCTGTTTCACCACCATGTGTTTGGATCACAATGAGGAGAAAAAAAGCAGGTGAAAAGGGAGAAACTTGAATGGACTGAGAAAACCTAAACTGGAATTTTTAAATAAGTGAAAGTCACAACTGAGTGTATATAATGAGATTTAGTTAGAAAAATACTGTTTTTATTTTCCATGTGAGTAGGTGAAATTCATAGCACTAGAATAATTTCTAACTGTAGATAATCAAAAAATATAGAGGAAAACAGATAAAATTCACTTTTTTTTTTTTTTTTTTTTTTGAGACAGAGTCTCGCTCTGTCGCCCAGGCTGAGGTCCAGTGGCAGGATCTTGACTCACTGCAAGCTCCACCTCCCGAGTTCACGCCATTCTCCTGCCTCACCTTCCCAAGTAACTTGGACTACAGGCGCCCCCCACCACGCCCGGCTAATTTTGTTTTTGTATTTTTAGTAGAGACAGGGTTTCACAGTGTTAGCCACGATGGTCTGGATCTCCTGACCTCATGATCAGCCCGCCTTGGCCTCTCAAAGTGCTGGATTACACGTGTGAGCCACCGCGCCCGCCAAAACTCATTTTTTAAACTGCCTCAATAAATCCTGAATCTCTTTTCTAATCCTTTGTGCTCCAGGACAAAGTTCTTTATTATGGCCTTTCCTCTCCATCTCCCTTCTCCTCCCATGCTCATAACTTTTTGTTGTTGTTGCTTACTGGAAATTTTCACTCATTTTTATATCCAGAACCTGGCTCCTCTCTCTTCTTTCTGACACCAATACTTAACGTTTATCTCTAACATTTTCACCATTTCTCTACTCTCAAAATAAAGGCTCTCATATGAAATCAAATATTAAAGGAACGAAAATTTAATTTTAACACAACTGAAACTAGTTAGCAATTAGTTTACATTTTTATTCTGGAACAATTTCAAACTTTGTACAAGTTGCAAAAATAAAAATTCCCTTGTACAGTTTTAAAAATGACTAGCTTATTTCTTTTATGATCTTTCTCCCTCTCTCTCATATGTATATATCGTATGCATATGTGTGTATGTGTGTTCAGCATGTATATAGTATGCATTTCTTTAATGTATGAGACTAGGTTTCAGGAATTGTTACATTTTAACCTTTAAATGTTTGTTTAACATTAGCTAAGAGTAAGAAGATTTTAAAAAATAGCTACAATAAAATTATAAAGGCCAGGCGCAGTGGCTCACGCCTGTAATCTCAGCACTTTGGGAGGCCAAAGTGGGCAGGTCATGAAGTCAGGAGTTCAAGATCAGGCTGGCCAACATGGTAAAACCCCGTCTCTACTAAAAATACAAAAAGGGTGGGGTCTGGCGGTTTGAACGAGATGAAGGAACTGGAGCCGGGAAAGGGCAGTGGACGTGGTTCCCCTGAGAGCCGAAGATGGCAGTGAACATATACTCACGTCAGTGACCAGTGATAACCTAAGTCGACATGACATACT
This sequence comes from Macaca fascicularis, assembly GCF_037993035.2. NCBI lineage: Eukaryota > Metazoa > Chordata > Mammalia > Primates > Cercopithecidae > Macaca > Macaca fascicularis. Next base: position 32,284,853 of record NC_088379.1, on the reverse strand, counting down.
GGCCTGGATCAATGAGGCTCTGCAGTTGAATCTGACAAAGATCAAATAGTGTGGTCAGGGACTGCCTAATGTCAGTTTATGGACATGCTGTTTCCTGGCTCCATTGACTTGAAGAAAGTGAAATTTCAAGCTAAGCTAGAACATGAGTGCTTCCGGAACTTCAAAATACTGTAAGCGGGTGTTAAGAGGATGGGTGTTGACAAAATAATTCCTATGGACAAATCAGTAACAGGAAAGTTTCAGGACAATTTTGAATTCATGCAGTGGTTCAAGAAGTTTTTTGATGCAAAGTATGATGGAAAAGCCTGTGACCCTGTGGCTGCCAGACAAGTTCAAGAAACTTCGGTGGCTCCCTCCCTCCTTGCTCCAGCTCTGAATAAACCAAAATTTTAGCAATACAGCTCCGCAGAGGCCCATCTCAACACAGAGAACTTCTGTGGCTCCTAAGGCTGGCCCTGGCGTGTTGTGAAAGAACCCTGGTGTGGGCAATGGGGATGACCAGGCAGCTGAGTTGATGAAGCAGGTCAACGTATTGAAACTCACTGTTGAAGACTTGGAGAAAGAGGAATTTCTACTTCAGAAAGCTATGGACCATTGAATTGATTTGCCAGGAGAATGAGGGGGAAAATAACCCTGTATTGCGGAGGACTATACACATTCCGTATGCCACAGATGAAGGCTTTGTGATACCTGATGAAGGGGGCCCACAGGAGGAGCAGGAAGAGTATTAACAGCCTGGACCAACAGAGCAACATCTGAATTCCTCACTCCAAATCATGTGCTTAACTGTAATATACTCCCTGTTATTATCCTTAGAGGACTCGCTGGTTTCTTTTCATAAGCAAAAGTACCTTTTCTTAAAGTCACTTCACAGACGTTTCACTGCTTTTCCAGTAAGTTTGAGTTAGGAGCGTTTACGTTGTAGCAGAGCAGTATTAATATATAGTTGGTTCACTTGGGAAACAGAGGCTGACTCTGGGGCTCACTGTGCGGATGCCGGTCACACTGAGTGCTGGAGACAGTGTGTAATATGCTGAGGTGGCGACCTCAGTGAAGAAATGGAAAGACTGAATTGAATTTTAAGCTAATGTGAAATCAGATAATGTTGTAATAAATAAATGCCTTAAGAGTATTTAAAATATGCTTCCGTATTTCAAAATATAAATTGTACCATGACGGGATTTTGTGTTTGATGTTATGTCTTGGAAGGAAGGACTAGACCTTGGAACCTTTGGAACTTGCTGTCACAAGTCTTAGAGGGCTGCTTGAATCCTCATAGCCTAGGCTTTGGTCTAAAAAGAACATTTTAAAAGTTGCCCTGTAAAGCCATTTGGTGTCATTGACCAATTGCATCCCTGCTAAAGAGCAAGGGCATTATTGACTGGATAATAGAGGATGTGTTTCAGTCCTCAGATGTTTGAGGTGAAGAGCTTGGTTTTCATTGAGCATTTCTCTATTTTTCCGGTTATCCCCAAAATTTCTGTGTATTATCTTTTTGGGGAAGTGAGGTGTGTCCAGTTTTTTTAGTCTAACAACTACTTTTGGGGACTTGTCCTCGTCTCTGCGATTTGAATGGGGATTGCATCCTATTTTACTGTCTTTTAGGTTTATATTTACCATGTTCCTCTTCTCTGCTCCCCTTGCCCACTGGGGACTCCTCTCTGGCTCCTTGAAGTTTGCTGCTTAGAGTTGGAAGTGTAGCAGGCAGGTGACCATGCTGCAAGTTCTTTCTGGACCTCTGGCAAAGGGAGTGGTCAGTGAAGGCCATCCTCACCTTGGGACCTGCCAGGCCGGGGTGTTTTCAGTATCTGCTGTCCACAGCTCTCCACTGTAATCCGCATACTTTGCCAGTGCACTAATCTCTTTGGAGATAAGATTCATTAGTGTGTTACTAAATGTTAATTTTTTTCTTTTGTACAAAACACAGTACCGTGCCTGAATTAATTATTAATATTGAAAGTATTTCATTCTTTAACGCTCCCCCATTTGTTTTGCCCACAGCCTTTTCCATTCCTTTGTTTGGCAGGATTCTGCAAAATGTGTCTCACTCACTACTGAGATTATTCAGCCCCTGATGTATATGTATTGATTTGTTTCTGGTGGTAGCTTGTCCTGAAATGTGTGTAGAAAGGAAGTATGTTCTGATAAAATTGTTGTGTAGTGCATGCTCTGTGTGGAATTCAGAGGAAAACCCAGATTCAATGATTAACAATGCCAAAAAATACAAGTAACTAGCCATGGTTCAGATGGCAGTGGTGTTATTTGTCTTTTGTGGCCCTTTAGACTTTTGTTGCCCTAAAATTACATTTTTTTGGAAACCGATTTTCCACTTGGTCTTTCTTGACAGAGTTTTCTTCTGCTTTAAAAAGTTTATAAATAAAATTCTGTATTTCAAGAGTTAAAAAAAAAAAATTAGCTGGGCGTGGCGGTGCATGCCTGTAATCCTAGCTACTTGGGAGACTGAGGTGGAAGAATCGCTTGAACCCAGGAGGCACAGGTTGCAGTGAGTGGAGATCGCACCACTGCACCCCAGGCTGGGCGACAGAGACAGACTCCATTTCAAAAAAAAAAAAAATACATACAAAAAATTTAACAGTAATATAATACTTTATTCTAATCTTCAGTCCTAATTCCAGTTTATTCAATGATGCCAATAATGTTCTGTATAGCGATCATTTTTCAGGATTGGATCCAGGCCCAAATCCCATAATGAATAAAGTTTACATATCTCTCGAGTCTTCTTTAATCTCGGACAGCTTCTCAGCCTTTCTTTCCTGACACTGACATTTCTTGAAGAATACAAGCCAGTTATTTCATAGACTCTCTCTCTCAGTTTAGATCTGTCTGATATTTCCTTATAAGTAGATTCAGGTTATGCATTTTTGGTTGGCACAGTACTTAAGTGATGCTATGTCCTTCTCAAGGCATCAAAATGGAGGCCTAAAATGTCCAGTTGCAGTTTATTGATGACATCAACTTTGATCAGTTGGTTAAAATATCATTATATCCACTTCAGAGTTACTATTTTTCTTTTGTAATTAATAACAAATTTGAAAAGATATACTTTGAGAATATGTAAGTATTCTGTTTCTCATCAAATGTCGTCCAGTTGTTTAAACATGTATTGAGGTGGGCAGATCACCTGAGGTCAGGACTTTGATTCCAGCCTGACCAAAATGGTGACACCCCATCTCTACTAAAAATACAAAAAAAAAAAAAAAAAAAAAAAAAGAAATTAGCTGAGCATGGTGACACACGTCTGAGGTCCTGACTACTTGGGAGGCTGAGGCAGGAGAATCACTTGAACCCAGGAGGCGGAGGTTGCAGTGAGCTGAGATCATGCCATTGCACTCTAGCCTGGGTGACAAGAGTGAAACTCAGTCTCAAAAAAAAAAAAAAAAAAATGTATTGATGATTCTTACCAGAATTAATTTTTAGTATATTGGCTATAAAAAATTACTATATCTAACTATATTATTTCATCTATATTTATCAGCTGATATTTTACTGAAATGAAGAATTTTTCTTCTCCACTATTTATTCTTATTTATTTATATACTTATGCACATCTGTATACATGTATGCATATATTTATTTTCCACATATATTCATGGAGTCCTATTTTATTCAATGAGACTTCATATCTTTCTATATTGTGATGCCAAATTGCACCAATTTTGCTAGTTGAAACTCTGCCAACCTGAATTATCTTATATTTTGACATATAACCATAATTATTTTTAAACATCACTTTAATTTTCTGGTACAGCAAGTTGTTTCAATTTCATCTTCTATTTTCCCTGTCCCAGACCCGGAAACAGTCATTTTTCCAAGTATTCTTGGTTGCTTTTAGTGGTTAATGGTATTTAGCAACTGCATTAGTGATTAAATGCTGTCTAACAAGTTTCCCCAAAGCTTAATGACTTAAAACAATGCTAAGTATTTATTATCTCCTACAGTAGCTATGGGTCAGAAATTCAACAGTGGCTTGGCTGAGTGGCTCTGGCTAGGGTTTCTTACGAATTTTCTCAGTCAGGTGTCCACTGGCTCCACAGTGATCTGAAGTCTACATGGATCACTCACACGACTGGCATGTTGGAGGGAGGCCTTTATTTCTCTCCAATATGGGCATCTCCCAGGAATGGCTGAATGTTATCATGATAGTGTGGCTGACTTTCCTCAGAGCGAATGTTTCAAGGAAACAAGATAGAAATGTTATCAGCTCCCTGAATTCTTGTAATCTCCCAGAGCAGAAATCAAGAGAGGTTACCAGATATAGCAACAAAGAGACAATTTATTTAGCTTGTGCACAAGGGAACCAACACTGTGTGTGAGGTTAGTTTTATAGGGTCTTTCTATAGGGAAGGGTTTCATTAGGGCATGTATAGAAGAGGTTTTTCTAGTGCTTTTGCAGTAATTCAACATGCTTCTTCATAGACAGCATGCAATGTTAGCATTGTAATCTCCTCCCCTGGGTGTGATTTTTAGCATTAAAATGAGGAAGGGGTAACTCTAAGTTGACGTTTAAGTCTAACTGCACATGTGGGACCCCAGGGGAGTCCATAGCCCCCTAAAGCAGCACTTGTGGTTAATAACTTCTTGGGTATTTTGTTGCTGAATAGCTGGAAGTTAGGTAAGCCTACAGCTTGATTAAGAGGCTTTTGTTCTTTTATTCTAGACCACATCAAAACAGAAAAACAATCAGCCTGTGTGTCTCAAAAGTGTCAATGTTTTAGCTTTAGGAGTTACTAGTCACTTCTAGTATCTCTTAGCTAGGTAAGCTCTGCTTTAGTGTGAACATGAACTGCATAAAGGTAGTGATACCAGAAACTAAGAATCACTGGAGTCAATCTTGGATGGTGAATTCAACAGAAATCCCAAGAGTCACTGGTATTATGTATGCTCATTTCTTCTGGTACACTGTTGCTCCTGGGCCTTTTAAGAGAACAGAGCTATATACGTACATGCAGATAGATACATAAATCAGAGAGAGAAAGTTAGATAGATAGGTAGATAGATAGATAAATAGATAGATAGATGGATAGATAGATAAATAGATAGATAGATAGATAGACAGATAGATAGATATGAATTGTTAACCTATGTAACAAACAGAGAGACTCTCCAAAAGAAAAATATATTTATTCTGGAAGAGGGCACTGCAATGGAGGTACAAGTGCCATAGTAAACTGTGTATGTATTCATGGAGGTAAAAGAATACAAAGACTTTTAAAGAAAAAAAAAAAATAAAGAGGATTAAATAATTGCTTTGAGATAATTATCTTTGGCTAAATAGATCAATTACAAAGGTGGCGCCACTCTGAGGTTACACAAACAATTGCTTGGCATACGTCCTTGGAGAAGTATTTTTTTGTGTAACTCTGCAATTATCTTTCTGCAAGGTTGTGATTTTTACAGTGTTTTGTGATAGTTTTTGTTATCAGACACACAAGTATAAGAACTCTCTCTTTTTTTGTTGTACTTCAAATTCTAGGGTACAAGTGCACAACGTGTAGGTTTGATACATAGGTATACATGTGCCATGTTGGTTTGCTGCAGCCATCGACTCGTCATTTACATCAGGTATTTCTTCTAATGCTATCCCTCCCTCAACCTCCCACCCACGACAGGCCTAGGTGTGTGATGTTCCCTGCCCTGTGTCCAAGTGTTCTCATTGTTCAATTCCCACCTATGAGTGAGAACATGCGGTGTTTGGTGTTCTGTCTTTGTGATAGTTTGCTGAGAATGACGGTTTCCAGCTTCATTCATGTCCCTGCAAAGGACATGAACTTATCCATTTTTATGGCTGCATAGTATTCTATGGTGTATATGTGCCACATTTTCTTAATCCAATCTATCATTGATGGACATCTGGGTTGGTTCCAAGTCTTTGCTTTTGTGAATAGTGCTGTAATAAACATACGCGTGCATGCGTCTTTATAGCAGCATGATTTATAATCCTTTGGGTATATAACCAGTAATGGGATTGCTGGGTCAAATGGTATTTCTAGTTTTAGATCCCTGAGGAACTGCCACACTATCTTCCACAATGGTTGAACTAATTTACACTCACACCAACAGTGTAAAAGCGGTCCTATTTCTCCACATCCTCTCCAGCACCTATTGTTTCATGACCCTTTAATGATTGCCATTCTAATTGGCATGAGATGGTATCTCATTGTGGTTTTGAGTTGCCTTTCTCTGACGACCATGATGATGAGCTTTTTTTCGTGTGTCTGTTGGCTACACAAATGTCTTCTTTTGAGAAGTGTCTCTTCATTTACTTTGCCCACTTTTTGATGGGGCTTTTTCTTGTAAATTTGTTTGAGTTCTTGGTAGATTCTGAATATTAGCCCTTTGTCAGATGGGTAGATTGCAAAAATTTTCTCCCATTGTGTAGATTGCCTGTGCACTCTGATGGTAGTTTCTTTTGCTGTGCAAAAGTTCTTTAGCTTAATTAGATCCCATTTGTCTATTTTAGCTTTTATTGCCATTGCTTTTGGTGTTTTAGTCATGAAGTCCTTGCTCATGCCTATGTCCTGAATGATATTGCCTAAGTTTTCTTCTAGGGTTTTTATGGTTTTAGGTCTTACATTTAAGCCTTTAATCCATCTTGAATTAATTTGTGTATAAGGTGTAAGGAAGGGATCCAGTTTCAGCTTTCTACATATGGCTAGCCAATTTTCCCAGCACCATTTATTAAGTAGGAAATCCTTTCCCCATTTCTTGTTTTTGTCAGGTTTGTCAAAGATCTGATGGTTGTAGTTGTGTGGTGTTATTTCTGAGGTCTCTGTTCTGCTCCATTGGTCTATATATCTGTTTTGATACTAGTACCATGCTCTTTTGGTTACTGTAGCTTTGTAGTATAGTTTGCAGTCAGGTAGCATGATGCCTCCAGCTTTGTTATTTTTGCTTAGGATTGTCTTGGTAATGTGGACTCTTTTTTGGTTCCATATGAACTTTAAAGTATTTTTTTTCCAATTCTGTGAACAATGTCATTGGTAGCTTGATGGGGATGGCACTGAATCTATAAATTATCTTAGGCAGTATGGCCATTTTCACAATATTGATTATTGCTATCCATGAGCATGGAATATTCTTCCATTTGTTTGTGTCCTCTTTTATTTCGTTGAGCAGTGGTGTGTAGTTCTCCTTGAAGAGGTCCTTCACATCCCTTGTAAGTTGGATTCCTAGTTATTTTATTCTCTTTGTAGCAATTGCAAATGGGAGTTCACTCATGATTTGGCTCTTTGTTTGTTATTGTTGTATAGGAATGGTTGTGATGTTTGCACACTGATTTTGTATCCTAAGACTGCTGAAGTTGCTTATCAGCTTAAGGATATTTTGGGCTGAAAGGATGGGGTTTTCTAAATATACAATCATGTCATCTGCAAAGAGGGACAATTTGACTTCCTCTTTTCCTAATCGAATACCCTTTATTTCTTTCTCTTGCCTGATTGCCCTGGCCAGAACTTCCAACACTATGTTTAATAGGATTGGTGAAAGAGGGCATCTTTGCTTTGTGCTGTTTTTCAAAGGGAATGCTTCCTGTTTTTGCCCATTCCGTATGATACTGGCTGTGGGTTTGTCATAAATAGCTCTTATTATTTTGAGATACATTCCATCAATACCTAGTTTATTGAGAGTTTTTAGCATGAAGGACTGTTGAATTTTGTGGAAGGCCTTTTCTGCATCTATTGAGATAATAATGTGCTTTTAATCATTGGTTCTATTTATGTGATCAATTGCATTTATTGATTTGCCTATGTTGAACCAGCCTTGCATCCCAGGAATGAAGCCTACTTGATCATGGTGGATAAGCTTTTTGATGTGCTGTTGGATTTGGTCTGCCAGTATTTTATTGAGGATTTTTGCATTGATGTTCATCAGGGATATTGGTCTAAAATTCTGTTTGGTTGTTGTGTCTGCGAGGCTTTGCTATCAGGATGATGATGGCCTCATAAAATGAGTTAGGGAGGATCCTCTCTTTTTCTATTGATTGGAATAATCTCAGAAGGAATGGTACCAGGACCTCTTTGTACCTTTGGTAGAATTTGGCTGTGAATCTGTCAGGTACTGGACTTTTCTTGGTTGATAGGCTATTAATTATTGCCTCAATTTCAGAGCCTGTTATTGGTCTATTCAGAGATGCAACTTCTTCCTGGTTTAGTTTTGGGATGGTGTATGTGTCCAAGAATTTATCCATTTCTTCTAGATTTTCTAGTTTATTTGCCTAAAGTTGTTTATAGTATTCTCTGATGGTAGTTTGTATTCCTGTGGGATCGGTAGTGGTATCTCCCTTATCATTTTTTATTGTATCTATTTGATTCTTCTCTCTTTTCTTCTTTATTCGTCTTGCTAGCAGTCTTTCAATTTTGTTGATCTTCTCAAAATCAGCTCCTGGATTCACTGATTTTTTGAAGGGTTTTTTTTGTCTCTCTCTCCTTCAGTTCTGCTCTGATCTTAGTTATTTCTTGCCTACTGCTAGCTTTTGAATTTGTTTGCTCTTGCTTCTCTAGTTCTTTTAATGTGATGTTAGGGTGTCAATTTTAGATCTTTCCTGCTTCTTTTTGTGGGCATTTAATGCTATAAATTTTCCTCTACATGCCGCTTTAAATGTTTCCCAAAGATTCTGGTACGTTGTTTCTTTGTTCTTTTTGATTTCAAATAACATCTTTATTTTTGCCTTCATTTTGTTATTTACCCAGTAGTCATTCAGGAGAAGGTTGTTCAGTTTCCATATAGTTGTGCGGTTTTGAGTGAGTTTCTTAATCCTGTGTTCTAATTTGATTGCACTGCAGTCTGAGAGTTTGTGATTTCTGTTCTTTTACATTTGCTGAGGAGGGCTTTATTTCCAATTATGTGGTCTATTTTAGAATAAATGAGATGTGGTGCTGAGAAGGATGTATATTCTATTGATTTGGGGTGGAGAGTTCTGTAGATGTCTATTAGGTCTGCTTGGTGCCAAACTGAGTTCAAGTCCTGGATATCCTTGTTAACCTTCTGTCTCATTGGTCTGTCTAATATTGACGGTGGAGTGTTAAAATCTCCCATTATTATTATGTGGGAGTCTTAAGTCTCTTTTTAGGTCTCTAAGAGCTTGCTTTATGAATCTGAGTGCTCCTGTATGTATATTTAGTTGCACATGTATTTAGTATTGTTAGCTCTTCTTGTTTAATTGATCCCTTTACCATTATGTAATGGCCTTCTTTGTCCCTTTTGATCTTTGTTTGTTTGAAGTCTATTTTATCAGAGGCTAGGATTGCAACCTCTGCTTTTTTTTTTTTTGGTTTCCATTTGCTTGGTAGATCGTCCTCCATCGCCTTATTTTGAGCCTATGTATGTCTCTGCACATGAGATGGGTCTCCTGAATACAGGACACTGATTTGCCTTGACTCTTTATCGAATTTGCCAGTCTATTTCTTTTAATTGGAGCATTTAGCCCACTTACATTTAAGGTTAATATTGTGGTGTGTGAATTTGATCCTGTCATTATGATGTTAGCTAGTTATTTTGCTTGTTAATTGATGCAGTTTCTTCATAGCATCAATGGTCTTTACAATTTGGCATGCTTTTGCAGTGGCTGGTACTGGTTGTTTCTTTTCAAGTTTAGTGCTTCCTTTAGGAGCTCTTGCAAGGCAGGCCTGGCATTGACAAAATCTCTCCTTCATAGCCTTTCCCAGCTCTGTTTATCAGATTTTCTTCCTCACATGTATGTGTGCATATGTGTATCCATGTGTGTATATAAATACTTGAAATTATAAATTAATGAGTTTATATATAAGTATATTCCTCCGATAAATCCTTCAATAGGCCTAAAATGGCTTCACACCTTCTATGCTCATTCCTACTAAGAAAAGTTCAAGATTTGTTCGTTGTTCTGTTTTTCTTTAGGAGTATAAAATCCAAGTAATCTATTCAAAATGTAATAGGATATCTTCTTTTCAATTTAAAAATCTCTACCTTTAATGTGGTTTGGAAAACAGTTGGATTCATTTGCTTTTATTTATATTAGGTTTTTATTTTCCATCTTGTTCACATAATTGAATATATATATATTATTAAAAATTGATTTGGATAATCAAAATTACACTCAGAGAAGTGTCACTCCTCACCTATCTCTTTCAACCATTTCTCCCCTCCACCTAACCCCTGCAGATTACTGAAGTTCCAATGTACACCTAAGAAACTTCATCAGAAACCCAAATCTGAATTATCCAACCAGGCCCTCTAAAATTCCTGACCCAGAAAAATTATAAGAGATAACACGTTTGTTATTGTTTTAAACCACCAAGTTTTGGAGTAAGTTGTTACATGAAAATTGATCACCAACACAGATTTAGAACACTATTAAACACTACAAAAAAAAAAAAGCTAGGTATTTTTCAAAAACTGACTAATTCCAGGTTTGGGACAGGGAAGCTACAAATCAAGACAGAAATATCTTGCTTGATGTTGCAGAAAGTGAGTAAAATGATGGTGAGAGTGTGTTGAAAGGATAGAGAAACCAGCTTGAAGGAGTTTCCACTAGCCAAATAGGCACAATTGGAGCATGTAAATATATATAAAGATGTTAATGAATTTTATCACATTGCATAAAGTAAGACCCCATGAGTCTTTATTGAAAATGAACACAGGTGGTCCTCAATTTACAATGGTTAGACTTAACAATTTTTGGAATTCACAATGGGGCAAAAGTTATATGCATTCAGTAGAAACTATATTTCAAGTTCCATATAACTATTCTGTTTTTTACTTTTAGCAGAGTATTCAATAAATTACATGAGATACCCAACACTTTATTATAAAGTAGTATTTTTGTTTTATTATAAAAATGGTTTTACTTGATTATAAAATAGTCTTTGCATTAGTTGATTTCACCAAACTGTAGGCTAATGTAATTGTTTAGAGAATGTTTATGTAGGCTAGGCTAATCTATAATATTCACTGGTTATGTGTAATAAATGCATTTTTAACTTTTGATATTTTCAATTTATGAGGGATTTGTTAGAACATAACCCCATTGAAAGTAGAGGAACATACAGACATACACACGTACAAAGTAAATGAATAAATTAATTAGGAAGATGGAAAATTATTTCAATAGGCTATCAATTAATAAATACAGTAGAAACAATAAAGTTAGAAAATTACCTTTTACAACAAACGTATAAAAAGAGTTTCCACCAAGAATCATTAGTAAAGGCTTAATCAGCAGAAGAGGTCATTTAATGAAGAACAAAATATTTACGCTTTGTCAAAGGATTGTGCCTTGAATTCGTTATTAACTACAAAAGAAAAAAATAGTAATTGTGAAGTGAATAAAATTAAAAAACATTTTAACCTACTAATAAAAATTAGCATCACCAATAATTTGCAAACAAAGATCATACACCTCTGTTTTGATACCCAGAGAACACAGCAGCTCTTAAGAAGTGTGTCAGCCAAAAATGTTTAATGTGTATGTGCAAAAATGTTTAATGCATATGTACAAAATACGTGTATGCTTTCTTATTTCTTATTCTTTCTTACCGAAAAGATTGTGCATCCCTACATATGTATATAATATTTTTCACCTTTCCTTTTTTAACTTACTATATCTGAAATTAACTTATCAGTAAATAGGGATCTTTCCTTTGTGCAATTACATAATACTTCTTTCTGATCACAGTTAGCTATATTTTACTCAATTGCCTATGTTTGTCACGTAGGTAGTTTTCAATGGTTTAGAAATTCAATAATGTTGCAATATATAAACTTGTGCAGATTTATTTTTATTTTCTGGAAGTTTATCTTTATAATAAATCTTAATATTTTAGTATTATACTGGAAAATACTAACTTTTTTTATTTTGTCGATTCACTAGGCCATTATTTAGTGAGTTATTTCTATAAATCAAACAATATACACTATACTGACAAAATAAAGATGAATAAGAAAAATATCTTTCCATGAAGCAGCTCTCAGTCTAATGGAGGAGCCAGATCCACGAGCAGAAAACTAGAATGGATAATAGGGAGATTTTCTTAACTAAAATGTAACACAATTTTAAAAAAATTAGGATAGACAGTAAGAAACAGAGTACACAAACTTCAAGGTGCGTGGTAAGCTATTCTTCTTTGCTTGTTAGTGGTATATTGTTCAAAAGGTTTGAGAAGCACTACAAAACCAGGATAACAATTGTTTTATGTAGGGAGCTGAGATAATCAGCTTTGAATTTTTCACAAAAATTTTGATTGAACAAGTATAATAAAGAAGCTATGCCAGTCGGTAAGGTCAAATAGGACCTTTGCCATGTTCTGCGAAACAGATAATGAAGACTTAAATTACAGCAGTGAGTATAAAAATGAAAAGAGGAGTATAGGTTTGAGAAAAAAATTAAAAGCTATAGGACATACAGCTCGGTAATTAATTAGATGTGGTAGATATGGAAGATGGTAATGTCAAAGTTGCAATTCTAGATTTCCATATTGGGTGACTGGCTGAATAACAATGCTGGACATTGGCATGGAAATTACCAGAAGGCATTAGATTTAATGGATAATATATAAATTGATTTGGAGCTTACTGAATTTGAGGCATTGGTATGTTCATTCTGCTGGAGATTCCCAGAATCCTTTAGGATTTGAGAGGCTCGAGTAAGTTAATAGAGTAAATTAAAATAAAGAGCCTCTTGGGAATTCAAAGAGACTACAAATGAGTGATGCTTCAAGGTCTAGAGATAACAGAGAATAAGGATCAAGAGTGCAGGGGAAATGATTGTCTTTGTGGAGAAGAAAGAAGAGATAACTCATTCTTAGAATCTGGAAGCAAAGCCAAATTCTGACTTTATCTCTTATAAAAACGCAGAGTATTGTGCTTTAGCCGTATTTTATAGATGAGGAATCTCAAAGATAACCTAAGAGTTACACTAATAATAATTAGCTAACACCGGAATCAAGTCTACGTTTGCTAAAGTTTTCTCTTTTCTCTTTTTATTAAGGCATACTGGTTATCTAAGAAGACTTGGCCTGGGGAAAATTTTTAGTTATTTCCCTGCTAAGATTTATGTTAAACTATTGCAACAGCAGAAATTAATCGCTTCAGTCACTCCCCACTTACTGACCTCAATATATACCATTTTATCATTGTTTTAGGTAAAAAGAATTGTATGTGACTAAAAAAATTGGGCTTCATTTATATGTATGCCCATAAGACGGGGTTTCTGGGTTTCCCAAGGCAGAGTTTTAGCCACTTCAAAAAAAGTTCAAGAACTGAGCTCTGGATATTCCAATGCTAAAAGCTGGGGAGATTGGGAAAACTACAAGCAGTCAAGAAGTAGAAAGAAAGTAGAGGATTTTTGTGTGTGTGTGTGTATAAGCAAAAATAGTATAACAAAGGGTAGAAGAGATAATCTGCATCAGTTGTATTGCCATGTCAAGTTAAATGAGAGGCAAAAATTGACCTTGACTTATTAATGTCGTGGCCTTTGTTGATCCTGATAAGAGCAGTGTGGAGTGCTGGAGACCAACCTGATTGGAGTTAGTTAAAGGCAGCAGAGGATATGAATACCTCAAGTTTACGTGTTGATTTCTTTTGTTGTTATTGCATGTTTGTTTGTCTGTTAGAGAATTATTGCTATAAGTGAGAGCAGATAAAATGTGGGTGGTAACTAAAAAAGGATATGAGCTCAGGAAAAGGATTTGTTCATTACATTTTAAGATGGAAAAATATTAGTATGATTATGTGCAGGTGGAGAGGATCAAACAGTAAGAGAGAGTGCAAGTGTTACTGAAGTATTGGGCTGGATTCGAGTGAGAGGATTTGAGATATAATGCATAAATAGATGAGTTTGTCTTAGACAAAAGCACAAAGCATAAATCTATATTAATAAAGTGGAATATGGGAACAAATTAAAAGAGTGGTTGTTGATGAATATTTTTCCTCCTAGTCATTTATATTTTCTTAGTACAATAAAAACATCATTTTCTATCTGTTAGAATAGAGAATAAAGTTGTGGAGGTTTCAGCTGAGAAAACTGGAAATGTAATATCCATGAGCTTGTGTGAGTGAATGGATGAAGAAAATGTGGTATGAATATCAGAAAGCAGTAAGGGTCTAATTGATATGAATGGTAGTAATTCATATCTACCAGTGAGGCCAGTTAGTATGGTTGCATGTGTAGATGCCAACCCAGCAGATCTTTAGCAGGGTCCGGTATTTTCCATGGAAATCTGAGGAATGGAAATCAAGCAAAATGATTGACGTTATAAACTATGGAGAGATTACATTCCTGAAGCATGGAATTTAAGTTGGATAGCAAGTGAAGTAAGAACAAAAAGTGGGTGAGAGGCCATGAAGTGGAAAAATAAGTATTGATCTAAAATTCTTAGAAGAATAAAGAAATTATTAGTGTCTGGGTAGAGTTATATGGATGAAAGAGGTAGAATAGAGTTGAATGCTTGAATTTGGGATTATGGAGGCTCTAAAGTTACTGGTGATGATATGTTTTAGAGTTTTGGCTTGGAAAGTGTGATGTTGAGGTAGGATAGGAGATAAGATAAGTAGAAAAGAAGTGAAGAAACTGAAAGTTCAGGTACTGAAAGAATGACCTATGAGAATACTGGCCTTGCCAAAATATGGCAAGAACAAATTAGAGAGACAGTGAGCCAGCAAAAATCTTCAAGAAGTGATTGAGAGTGACCTTGTGTTGGCAAATCACTGAAATGAGGAGCCATATGCATTATATACTCTTGAAACTTTGAGGCTCAATACTGACTGCTCTTAGGAGGAAAAGAGAAAAATGGTTCAAAAATGGGCATGAGGTTCAAGAAAAACACCTAGCTTCTCTTTCAGATGAATCATGGAAAAGAATATGACCACGGGCATTTTGGAGATTTCATATGAAGCCAAGTCCTGTGGAAGAAACTTGTATTAGAATAAGAAGGCAAAAAGAATCTTTAGGGAAATAATTGAGTCTCGGGAGATTTTGCTGATAACAGTATGTTCCAGATGGAAAAACTCAGGAGTTGTTCAGGGGTAGGTAAAAGAGTTCAAGGAGGGTTTGTACACAGCTGTCTAAGAGAATAAAAAACAAGCATTGAAAGTAACCTAGCAATCCCAGAGCTCAGATGGTGACTCACTTGAACAGGAATCAGGGCATAATGAAGTTGGCCTTCATGATGTCTAGGCAAGGACTGATGGGGAACCTGGGGGCATGGGTGTGGGGGCAGGGAGAAATCTCTACTTGGGAATGGGGTGAGGAGGCTTGAGCAGCAGCCAAGGTAGACAGCGCTTTCTCTGAGCTGCCGCCTGTGACACTGCTGATTTGAATTTAAGTTCAGTTTTCAGAAGATATTTCCAGGTGTTTTTTTTCTTTTATTCTTCTGATTTTTTTTCAAATTATCTTCCTCTGATTTCTAGTATTCCCTTAAATATCTGAAATACTTGTTGACTTTCTTGCTTTTTAATTTTCAATTTTTTAAAAAATTCTGTCCATATTGTCTTCATATATTACTGAGAGTATTCATAGAAAAGACTCTTATATTTCCAGTGACAAAAACACCACTTTAAAAGATAGAAGTAAAATAGAGTGAATGTTTTGCATGGTGGTGACATTTTACATGAAATAGTTAACAATTTCAAGGTTCTTATTTGAGTCTCACAGAAAAGTCTCTTAAGAAGGTAACATTAACATTTATCTCCATTTTACAAATGAGAAAATAGATTCAAAGGAGCTAATTATTTTACCCGACATGGCAACACTAATACACATTAGATGAGGATTCTACGTAAGTTTTCTTTCCTAGTTAATTATGAATTATCTTACTCTCTTGGATTTCACAAGGGGCAGTCTAAAGGCTTTGATAAAGAAAGCCGATGATGTCACAGATTTGGGTCACCATTAACAACCCTGAGACTGTCAGGGAATGTGCCACATTTTTCTCTTGCATAGAAGAACCTTAGAATGTACTATGATTGTAGCCGTGAGTTGACTTCCAAGAAGTATTGTATAATGTCACTGCAATTACCTGCCTTCTCATTTTACTCGTGGTGTTCTCACTGCCTGAGATGTCAACAGTCAAAACCTTGCTTGAATGGTTATCATAAATTCTTCTTCCGCAATAATATGTGTCTGAATCCAGAAATAGACTATAACCTCTCTTTTAATCCCTTAAGAGTTATGTTTATACATTTATTCTGTCACTTCATACGTATCCTGTCATATACAATAGCAAGGAATCATCTAAGCATTCACCTATAAAGTGTAGACAAGTGTAACTAATGTAGATTAAAATGTTTAAAAATGGGATAAGATACATAAGATTTTAAAATACACTATGATTTTAGCAATAAATGGAAGGTGAGCAAAAGTGTTCTGTACAAAATCCTGTTTACATATAATTTATATGCTACTGTTATATGTTATATAATTTATATGCTACTGTTAGTGAAGAACACATGGCAGAACATCATGGTGAGAAATGTGGGTGCGTGGGACCTGTGTTGAAACCCAGAGCTTTACTACTTACTTGCTTTATGATCTTGGGCAAAGGGCAAGCTCTTTAACTTATCTCTGTCACAAAGTCCCTGTCTATAAAATGGGGACAGTTAACAATCCTGCTTCATAGAGTAGTTCATTCTTCAACACATCTTTACTGTGGGTCAAGTACTGATCCAGAGGCAGATTAAATGAATTGATAACTTGTGCATCACTCGTGAATGCCATCTCGTGAATCTTCCATAAATGTTAGATTAATTTTTCCGTTAATTTGTTGAGATAAATTCCTTGAATATAGGTAACAGCAAAACATAGGCATTGAAATTCAAATTAATTGTAATTTAAAATCATATCAAACAGAGTTGTAAATTCTCTAAAGCAGTGTGCCAAATGACTCTTATCTTCTCCAGTGGTCTTTTGAGAACAGAGTAGGTCTAGTCTCTATGAAAACCCAGACAAAAATATACCTGCTTTGCCCAATATCTTTACCTTATGTCAGAAACCAATTAAGAATTATATAAAACATGCAGGACCTATAATCCAACTTAGAAATATACTATAAATGCATAAACCATGATTCATAGGAAGTACTTAAATATTAAAGAAAGTCAAAATCCTTTCTGACAGTATCTGACCTTTCTGCTTATCTATTCCTAAAATACATCTTGCCTATCAACCAAAGCTTTAATCACTTTCTCATTTCAGATATTGAAAGTGAGATTCCATTAAATCAAGTAAAGGTCATCTTTCTTTGAAATATAGATTATTCACCTGCACTCTTTAAAGAGACACGGATTGGAGAGCAAACTTAATAGAAACACCTTTCTTCCTACTCTTCAAAGTAATAAGTAAGCTGCCAAACGGATTAAGGATGATTATGTTCAGCTACCAAGAACTGGGTTCCAAACCAGATATAAAATGCAATTCCAGCACTCAAGAGTAGGATCTGCATGTTGAAAAAGAAAGGACATATTCAGCTGCTCTGGGTTTCTTTTGAAGTACTTATGAAATACATTGAGGTTAAAGCAGCAACAGAAGCAGCACAAGATAAATAGGACTGGGTAATTAATCTCAAAATTTTCCCGGAGAAGCAAATTGTTGGTGGATAGAAACCTAAAGTTCCAAAGCAGATGTGCAGCGTTTATTTGCTCTGAAGTCCCCATTTGTTTCACTAAGTAGTTTAGGAATTCTCCAGAAAAAATTTATCCCTAAGGGAAATGTGAGTCTTTTAATGGATGTATGTTTCTTTTAAAAGATAATTATTTCAATTTTCATAAGGGATCAAAGATGGTTTCTTTTCATACCTAATTGCTGATAGTAATGCTCCTTGCATGGGAACCATCAGATAATTCACAGACATGCTTAAGTAGTCATTAATTATTTACACATAAATGCTGGAAAAATTAATTTAGCAAAAGGATATTTTCATTTACAAAGTATCTGACAGAGAAATATGTCCACTAAGAAACTAGCCTCCCCACAGTGTATTTAAATCCCGCTTTGCAACTGGAACATTTGACCAAGTCTTCCTAACACCTTTGAACCCAATTGTTTTCCTTCACACAGTATTCACTGTATTTTCTGCTTCTCACATAGCAGCCCTTTAAAATACACTTCCTTGCTTTTGTTTCTGTTTTATATTTTTTATGGGGTTTGACAAATTTATTATATTTCCAGAATTCATAACTTGACTGCCTTGTTTAATAAAGTATAAGTATTTCTGATTTCCAACCATTACCATCCCTTGGTGAGTATAAAATGGCACGGTGACCCTCTTTCCTTGAATTCTCATTGAAGGTGCACCAGATGTACCCCCTCAACCCTCCTTCCTGGTAGGACATCAAGATTGCTCCATCCATACTGGGCAGGTCCTGGGGTGAAGAATTCCTGCTGGATTTTGTCCTCTAGCATTTGCATACACCAGATGTCAGGAAGGAACTTAGAAGTTGGGTGGGGTGTTTATTCAGAAGTTGGTGATGTGAAAGTAAATAAAACAGACACCGGATCAACAATTTTGCAGGGAGGGTATGTTGGGGACCTGAGAAGAAGAGAATAAGAAAACAGCAGAGTGTCTAAACAGAAGGTTCATTTGTACATATTTTCATTGTTAATTATGCATACTTCAGAAAAAATTTAAAATCCCTAAATATCAGTATGTAAAACAGTTCCAGTATGGTAATTCCTTTTTAAAAAATTCTTATCTGATATGCCTGATTGACATGCAACAAGATTGGACTTACAACTTATTTTATATGTCAGATTTATTTAGTAAATTTTGTGTATAGTCAAAGGTGAGCTCACCCTATTGCTCTTATAAAATAGTCATGAGTTCACAGTCAATGAATGGGCCATTATTACTGGGTAATTTATTTTCATTTTAAGATATGAAATTTGCCCTGGTGTTGAAGAAGTAGGTAGATGGGAGCAGGATTGTATGTGAAATGCCTACATTGTAAAATGCCTCTGTGTATAACTAGTAGTGCACTAGAACAACAGAGAAATAGAGCATTTTTTCATTTCACAGGGATCAGCAATTTTAACCATGAGAAAAAAAAATAATTAGTGAAAATAAAACTAAGTCATTTTTTAAAGTCCGTTAGAATATAGTCGACTTGGCTGTTTTATTATTTACTGGGTTTATATAAAATTTTATGCATAACTCTATTGCTATTATAATGTAAATTAAGTACTTTGCCCTGTTGTTATAGTTGAACTATAAAATTGCATAGAATAGCTATACAGTTGTATTATGAAATAATAATTAAGTGGCATTATTTTTTTAAAAAACTATTTTCGTGCCTAGTAAAGTATCTCTTCAGAGAACAACTGAACAGTTTTCACTTTGCTGATTGCAATTAAAAATGGAAGAAGCTCCTAGCAGTCTTTAAGATTTTATAAATATTTAAGGTAGGGGATGTAAATGTTTATCGTATATATTATTTTCTGGCTGTAGAGTCACAATTCTTCAGCATCCACACTGCATAAGCAATGTGCAAAGAGTTAGAAAACAGACTTATATAGAGAAAAATCTTTAACACACCATGAGGCCAGAAAAATTTACAGGGCTTAGAATTCCCTGATGAATACGTATATTTTACTCTTAATCACTTGTAGCAGGTAAGAGGAACAGCATTTTGTAAGCCAAGTAAGAGAGCATATCTTTTTTTATAGAGTGTGTCCATTACTCTCATTTCATATATCAAAAGCAAAGCATTAACAAGTTACTTCAGCAGGCAGGAAATAGAATTCATTGCTGGTAAAATGAAGACTGGAGAATATCCATGTGTCACAATTCAATCACTTACCTTGAAAATGAAGACTGGGAACACAGTCAGTTATTGCACTGTGAGTGAAAGGAAAGAAGTTACTCATTTCATTTTGCTTACTTTCACTACTGACACAGCATCAAAATTGCTGTCGTTTTTAGCGTCTTTCTCCTCTCCTTTTTCTTCACTGAGTTAATGACATGCCTAATTTCTTGAAGTCTAAATAGGCTACAGGGTATATAAATACAAAAAAATTATCATTATAAACCTTTAACTAGTTAGTAGGATGCCAGGTATACCGACACAGAAAAATACTGTTTTATGTTATATTCTTAAATATACAGTCAGATAGGCCTGAAAATGCACTCAGGTAACTGTTTGGGGTTTTTTTCTCCCATAGAAAGGGGTGTAGGATGTTCCACAGAATATAATTTCCTAATAGAAAAGGACAATCCCAATCACAAAAGGAACATAAAATAATGACTTCTAAAATGAAAAACGTGAATCTATTGAGAATACACAGTAGGGATATGTCTGATCATGAAGCAATGTGTCAAGCTGATGTGATCATTTTTCCACTTCCTAAATTATATGGCCTCTTCAGGTGAAAATGATTTTAAGCTAAATTATAGCAATAGTTTACTTAATCTGAAACGTCACTTTGTATGAATCCATAGATGAAAAAACTCACATAGCTGGTTCTCAGAATTCATTAAATTTTATGAGGATGGTAGAACAGAGAAATAAATAAGTTAAAATTAGTCAAGCAACAGGTGAGCAAACATTGCAGCCAAATTATTACATATTATATATTTACCTAATTATATAGAGAATCCATCTAAGTTGACTTCTTATTTATCATTTGCCTCGTAGTTCTAAAATGTTTTTGCTCTAAATAATTATTGCTGAATATGTTATAGATTCTTGGGCCTCACACTTGGAGATTCTGAGTTAGTGGGTTTGACAGGATATCTAGGAATTGACTTGTTAAACTAGTGCCTCATGTGTTTATGGCTAAAATAGAACATACTTTTATAACATTGATAATTAGTATATTAGCAAATACTGGTCCTATAATAGGTACTCAAATCGTTATCTGATTATACTGAAATATGCCGAAATGTGTACTCTTATTGCCTGCAAGCTTCATTTTATTGAGTCTCCTGAATTGTCTCCTTCCATCACTTAATGCATCCTGAGCAATTAAGCATCTGACAGATTCTGTCATTCCTTTGCCTAAATATTCATTACTTCTTAAGAGAATAAACAATAAAATACAAACATTTTTGTCTTTCTTTTTCTGGATGTAACGAAGCTTATCCTTGTTTTCTATGCTTTCTCAACATACACTTTTTGCACAAACCAATTTGGGCAACTTCTGCACCATATATGTCTGTCCATTCTTTTAGTATGTCAGAGCCTCTCTATATTAGCTCCCATTTCTGTCTTTTGAAATTATGTCCCATGCACTGAGTTCAAATCCAAATGCCATTGTTTTTAGGATTTAAACACACTCATTGACTCCACCATTGAAGAAATTGTCCCATTTCATATAATGTTGAAGATTTTCATGCAGTATCTAATGGCCTCTATTGGCCAGGCAGGTGGCTCACACCTGTAATCCCAGCACTTCGAGAGGCTGAGGTGGGGGAATTGCTTGAGCTCAGGAATTCAAGACCAGCCTGGGCAACATAGTCATCTCTCAAAAAAAAAAAAAAAAAAAAAAGCCATGTGTGATGGCTTGCAGCTATAGTTCCTGCTACTCAAAAGCCTGTGTGGGAGGATTACTTGAGCCTGGGAGTCTTGGAGATAGAGGCTACCTTGAGCCATGATTGTGCGACTGCACTCCAGCCTGGATGACAGTGATACCTTGTCTCTAACGAATGAATGAATGAAAGAATAGTCACTAGTGTTGTTATATCTAATATGGTTGTCAATAGACATATGCAGCTACTTAAATTGAAATTCCTTAAAATTAAATAACACCAAAAATTCAGTGTCTCAGTCATAGTAGCCATATTTCAATTGGACTGCAGGGATATAAAATACTTCTACCATTGCAGAAAGCTCTGTTAGACAGTGCTGCACTAGAGGATTAATACTCTACCCTATGGGATTTTTAATGTGGGTTTTAGTGAAGCTCCTCTGTTAAAGTACAGTAATTAAATGTATGTTACTATTGAATGACATTGGCTCTCATACTCCCAGTCTCCTAAAGGAGGTTCAACACAATTACAACAATAATGATTTCCATCCCACCATTATTGTTTAGTGTAGTAGATCTCACACTTGAGCATAAATCAGAATCAGCTGGAAGACTTGTTAAACTACAAATTGTTTCACTCCACTTTTGGAGTTCCTGCTTCACTAGGTCAGAACTGGAGACTGAAGATTTGCAGGCTTTCTAACAAGTTCCCAGGTGATTCTGATGCAGCTGGTCTGGAGAAGACATTTTGAGAACCACTGGCTTAGAGTATTTAAATATTTTCTTCCAAATTCTTTTGCAATTAGTCATTCTTTTCTTCGAGCTTTGTATTATGTACCTAGCATTTTCATTTACACAGAGTATTTAATTAAATAAAAGTTCATTCTAAATGTATTTAATATATGCTTACTGGGTTCCAAATCTGTACTCGAAGTACCTGTAGTAGTATCATATTAGTGTCTGTATCATATCCACTAATCTTGTAGAAAGGAGTCTAGCTGGACTGATGACATAAAGATAGATGAAAAAATATAATCTCAATATAGTCTTGCCCATTAAAATATTTAAAACACAGTTATACAATTATTCTGTTTCATCTGTACAACAAACCTGTTACCTAGTAGAGACGTAGAGTATTTCTATTAACAGATGAGGAAAGCTAGACTCAAGGAATTTGTGTCCTAAATAATGTCACTAGATTAATATGTTTGAGGTATCTATTAGGGCAAAATTAGAACAAAATCTACAATGTGAGTTTTCCTTTTATATAAAAATGAAAAAAGGAATCACATTTTATCGAAAAGATTATACTGATGGCTTAAGCTAGAACTTTATTATTATTTTAAAAATGTAAATATTTTTACTTTTTTAATGTAGGAAAAAATGCAGATTAAAAACCTGTGAATAAAGTACTAGAGCTATTAGAAGTCAAATAAATTTATGGACTATCCTTTAGAGAGATAAGGGTGAAGGAAACAAGTAATGTCAGTCAGGAAATGTAGATAGATGTCAGCTACTTTTATTCCTTCATTTCTTCAGGGCAATCACATGCTTGAAGGCTGGGAATGCACAAATGCTTGAATTGTCTGGTGAAAGTATGAATCCATTCAGATAGAACATGTGATATCCTATTGTCTTCCCTTTGTCCCCAAGACAATTATAATTAAATTAATCCTACTGCCAAAACAAATGTAGCAAAATGGGTCAAAATCTTCATAAACCTTTAACAATCTGACAATAAATTAACAAATTGATTAATGTCTCTGTAGTGGTTGTAACATCTGGGACTAAAGGAGAGAAGATGAGATGAGAGCAGCAAAACATGTTGTTCCTTAATTGCTCTGTGGACTTTTGCTATAGTGGATCGTCATCCCCATCCAATTTAAGTAAATCATTGAGCATATGGTTTGTACTAAATTTAGAGCATCTGTGATACTCACTGCTACGCATATTTGCCATGCAGGTGTCTGATTTTGGACTTGTCATATGGACAGATGGGATTTTTCTGTTTGCCTTTTTCATTGATAGTGGAGTAAGGGAGTTCAATCTAGCTACTACTGGGACAGCTCTGCTCACATTGATGCATTTTCTACATTATAAAGTAAGAGTTAGTGCTCATACTCTCTTTTCTTATTCAAATTATGTGATTAAATTTAGGCTAATAAAAATGTTTTAGCTGGACTGGTTGACTTTTTAAGACATAAGATATAATTTTATAATATTATATTTTCTCTTAGAGATATTTTGATGCATTCATTTGCACCAATCTTTAATGTAAATAGATAATATCAATTGCTTACTATAAGCTAGACACTTCTTGAGAAGGTAAGAAGTATTGTAACATTTAAACATATTAGCATCACTATAGTGCAGATATAATTTGTATCCCCAGTTTAGAGACAGGAGTATAGAGGCACAAGAAATGTGGCAAAGGTAGCACAATAATTTAGAATTGGAAGTGGGACTTGAACCCAGGCTGTTTGACTCCAGAACTCATTCTTTTATATACACTCTACTGCTTCTCTTGTTGGCAAAATTGGTTAATGGATTTGCTGTTTTCTACTATCCTATTAAAATCCTTCATCAATACCCTTATAAAATCAGATTGAGAATCATTTCCTTCTTGATAAACTAATGTGTATTATACACAATATGTTGTTTTATTTTATGATGATAGTTGTGAGAGGCAAGATATAGTGAAGGTTAATAGACACAATGTGAAATTTTGGAACAGAAAGCAGATTCTCATCTTTGTGAATATCTTCTTGTGTTAGTCAGTGGGAGCTGTTAGAACAAAATTACCATAGACTAGGTGTCTTAAACAACAGACATGTATTTCTCACTGTTCTAGATGCTGGGAAGTCCAAGGTCAATGTGCTGGCCAATTCACTTCCTGATAAGGATCATCTTCCTGGTTTGCAGACCTGTGGAAGAGAGAGAGGGAGCTTTAGTCTCTTTCTCTTCTTATAGGAACACTAATCCCATCATGGAAAAATCTATCCCCATAATCTCATCTAAACGTAATTACCTCCAAAGACCCCACCTTCTAATACCATCCCACTGGGAGATAGAGTTTTAACATATGGATTTTGGCAGGGAAACAAATATTCAGTTCATAGCATGCGTAAACATGAAATATCTGATGAAACTGAAGGAAAGAGGCAAAGAATGCATAATATTAATAAATTCCTGTTTATCTCGTAGGCATACTCCACAGTCCACAGCCAGTGCTGTCATTAGTAACTACTATTGCTTTGACTGCTTGCCCCTTGCTGTCATAGTAGATTTTACCTAATTTCATTTACTTGTATTAGTAGATTTTGATACAAAATAAAACATGAGTGTATCTCAGTGGTGGATCCAAGGTTGTATGCTCATGACCTGGCTCAAGGGCAGTTGGAAGAGCAGGAAACATTTTTTGGGTAAAAGTAAGCTTGAGTTCTTAACAGTGCGTATTCCCCAAATATCAGAAAGGGAATCAGAGGCTGTGACTTTCAACCATGGAAGTTGATTGAAGCTGACCCTAACACTGTGTCTTCAATCTTCAATAAGTCATTTTGCCATCTCTTGCTTCTGGTAATAGGACATATGAAAAGACCAGAGAACCCTGTGAGCCTCAGCCTTATCTCTTACACTACAATGCTATGCTGGATTTGTGATGATAAATACAGCATTCAGGAAGTCCACAGAAGTAATGCTACAAAAACATGACTGTCAGAGAAAGTAAACATTGCCAGAATAAGTATTTAGATGACATTAAAATGTTTCTCCTATCCATGACACAAGAGAATTCAAGACAACAAACCTACCACCAGTTGACTAACTTGCATCTCTGAATTATGGGACCATTGTGGAGGCTCTGTGTTGACTCTGCTATTA
The DNA here is from genome assembly GCF_037993035.2 of Macaca fascicularis. NCBI lineage: Eukaryota > Metazoa > Chordata > Mammalia > Primates > Cercopithecidae > Macaca > Macaca fascicularis. The sequence goes on along the minus strand of NC_088379.1, from coordinate 32,259,523 downwards.
TGCAGTAGATTTAGAAGTTTGCTAGTCAGCTTTGGTGAAGACAAGTCCATGTACCATCTGGACACATTTTTCTTGACCTCATTGATTAAATATTTAAGCTGAAAGATAATAAAAAAGATGACTGAAACCCATAGAACACATCAAGTTGTCTTTGTGATTAACTGTAACTCACACCACAATATTAGTCTCTGAATGCACTTTTAAATGGGTGTAATTTCACTCATACGAAGGGTTAATTCTTGTGAGGTTGCATCCATAAAGTTTGTATTAGCTTCCCAGGTCTGCTGTAGCAGAATACCACAGAGTGAGTGGCTTAAACAAGAGAAATCTATTGTCTTACAGTTCTAGAGGCTAGAAGATAAAGATCAAGATGTCAGCAGGGTTGTTTCTTTCCAAGAGCTGTAAGGCTGTGAGTCTGTTCCATACTTCTCTTTTCCCTTTCTGCTGGTGTGTTAACAATCTTTGGTGCTCCCTGGCTTGTACATGTATCTCCCCAAACTCTGCCTTCATCTTCACATAATATTCTCTCTCTCTCTCTGTCTCTCTCTGTGTGTGTGTGTGTGTGTATGTATGTGTGTGTGTGCGTGTTTATCTGTCTCTGTGTTGAAATGTGCCCTTTATATAAGGAAAGCAGTCATTGGATTAGGATCTATTCCAATGATTTAATCTTAACTGTCATTTGCAAAGACTTTATTTTCAAATTTGGTTACATTCATGGGTGCTGAAGGTAGAACTTCATTGTCCATCTTTTTTGGGTAAACAATTCAACCGCTAACATAGTTCTTCCCTCCTTACTACCAGTTTCCTAATATTGTCTTTTCATGTCCCTGACTCTTAAGCCATATTAGTTACTGCCCAAGCATCTGTGTATTTCCTTACCTCATGCTGTTTCTCATTCCAAACAGTGGGGGCAACTCAATGTACTACCATAAGTTCTGTCCACTTGGGACATTTATTTTCTCCACTTAGTGGAGATATAATATTTTACATAGAATTCTGCCTAGCTAAAGTAAAAGTGCATGGTATTGTAGCATCTGTTAGGCTTTATTTTTCCTAATCTTACTCAATTGGTCAGAGGGAGTTCTGCATAAAGCTGCAGATATAGAATAAGAGAAAGGCAGTGGAACGGGAGACGTAGACGACAGTGTGATGAGCCATCTGCTCAGGATACTCACCTGTGTCTTTAGTAATTGCTTGGGATCATCTTATATGTAAATTTCCACTTAGTAGGGAAAATGCATTAAACTGTATGGGTTCATGGAACACACAGCACTCAGTTTAAGATGGACAGCATATGTCATATGTGTGTTTATTATGGATTCTCAAGTTTTATCATCAAAATGATTTCACTAGTAAGAATTAAAGAAAAAGTAAAATACTGAAAAACATGCATGTTATTCTACTGGGGTTGCTACAGTTTTCACTTGCATACAGATGCTTCTGATTATGATATTGCCTGGGTTAAAAAGGCTAAGTGATAGGATTGCTTGCACCACCGTGCAAATAAGCAAAAAGCCTTCTTTTCACTATATCCTTCTTAAAATTCAAGGACTTTTGCTCACCTGGGGAATGAGTTAAAGCAACATGCTTTATATATAAACTGCTTTCCCAAACCAAAAACATAGACTTCTTTCTTGGTGGTGGAGAGAAGAAAGTGTGGCAAGTTGCCCTTCTCCTTGCAGTTTCTTATAATGTAGCAAAATCACTGAGCTCTCAAAAACTTTACTGTCTAGCCTTACATAATCATTAAGTTTATCTTCTTCCCTTTATATGAATGTGTTTTACCAAGATACCCCTCATCCTTTTTTTTTTTTTTTTTTTTTTTGAGACGGAGTCTCGCTCTGTCACCCAGGCTGGAGTGCAGTGGCCGGATCTCAGCTCACTGCAAGCTCCGCCTCCCGGGTTCACGCCATTCTCCTGCCTCAGCCTCCCGAGTAGCTGGGACTACAGGCGCCTGCCACCTCGCCCGGCTAAGTTTTTGTATTTTTAGTAGAGACGGGGTTTCACTGTGTTACCCAGGATGGTCTCGATCTCCTGACCTCGTGATCCGCCCGTCTCGGCCTCCCAAAGTGCTGGGATTACAGGCTTGAGCCACCGCGCCCGGCCCCCCTCATCCTTTTAAGGGAATTTCAAAATACATGGTTTGGAGTTTAAGCAGTCACAATGTCCAAAATCATGTCACAAATATGGTCTACCAAAAACATCTGCATTGTCACTGCTAGGGGCAGACTATGTTATTTGTATAGCCAGTTATGCTTTTATCAAACACTGCATGCTTCTGTTAATTTCCTTGCTTCTCTGTGACTTAGGTATGGCTACAGATGTTTTGAACATGTTATCCTGAATGAATGAGACATAGTTTCTTCAAATCTCTAGATCCATATCAAAGTCAGAGACACATCTTTTCAGAAATCCTAGGATATGTGCCTACTGCTTTTGTGACAACTGATTATCGTCTGCATTCTACTTCTAATGAATAATAAATGCTCTCTCTTCTTAAGGCAGGTACTCTCCATCCATAAGAAAGGGTTAAAATGCTGTGCTTTTAAGGGTCAAATACAGTTTCCTAGGGTTACCTACGTCATTTAGTAACACTTGTTATTCACCAGGTCAAAAATCCAGTTGTGTGTCATGATTTTATTATAACCTCTTCCTACAATGTCAATCCCTCAACAATTGAGGTAAAGCCTCAATTGGCTTTACCTTGAAAATATATTTCTTGGATATCTCTACTTCTCTTTATCTGCGTTGTTTTAATCAAAAGTCAAGCCACTAGCACTTCTTTCCTTTACTATGGCAATTATCTCTTAACAAGGCAATTATCCTTGTTTCTGTTATTTTACTTGTTAAAGTGCTTTATTCAGGAGGTTTTTTAAATATAAAATTCAAAGGTTGTCTCTCCTTGCTTATGAAATAAAATCCAATCCAGACCTTTCATTCACCTTTCATTTTTTCTACAATTATGAAATATTACCAGGTCTACAATTTTAGCCCTAGCTCTCAAAATTCATTTTATAACATTGTACTGTCCCTTACTGGACACTAGCCAAATCGTTCTTCTTTATTTTCTTAAAATACACCAAACTCTTTTTATCTCTGTGTCTTAATACTGCCCTTCTTCTGAGAGTGCTCTTTGCTCAGATTGTTATATAACTGGCTCCATTTTTCCTCATGCAGCTCTCACATTAGATGTTATTTCATCAGAGAGATGCTCTCTGACCACTCCATGGAAGGTACTCTAACCCCAATTGTGGTAGCTACTCTCCAAAGATAATTTCCAATGAACCACACCTACCAATGTTCATGCTTTTGTGAAGTTCCCTTTTACAGTGGATCTGGACTGTTCCTATGACTCATTTTAACCAAAAGAATGTGACAGAGAAGGCACTGCTGATTGTGGATCTGAATCTTAACATGACCCAGAACCTTCGCTTTTTGAACTTTTGGGGGCCCCGAGGCATCATGTAAAACAATTGCTTTTCTTGCTAGAGAGACATCATGGAGAGGTCATGGAGGAGCTATGTGGAGTAGAGAAGAGCCAACGATTATATGGAAAAAGAGAGAGGTACAGTAACACCAGTGGCCCAGTAAAATTTAACCTTTCAACTCTCTCTACCAATGCAACAGATTTATGAGTGAGCCATTTTGAACCTACCCAGACTCACAGAGTTCCCAGATAACTACAATCCCAGATGGTATCATATGCATCAGAACTGCCTAGAGTCAACCAGCAGAATCATCAGAGAAGATGAAACTGTTGTTTTAAGACACTAAGTTTTGGACTGTTATTTAAGCAGCTGTAGATGATCAAACACCAATCTTTCTAATTTATGATCACATTTATCACTAGGGTAAGTTATCATACTTATTGATTTGCTTTTTCTTGTCTCCTCCCCTACATTGGCCTCATTCATTGCTATATTCCCCTTGCCGAAAAGAGAGTCCACCATGGAATACTCAATACACATTTGACATGTAAATGAATAAACCTATGCAAAATATTTTGAATTTCATAATTTAAATTTTAACCAGTTATGCTTCATGTTTCATTTTACATTGGTTACTCTATGCAAAGGTTACTCTAAACATACAGGAATGCTTTTTTCCCAAGATGAGAGGTTTTTAGCATGCGTCAGCCACTTGGAAATAGCAAGATAATATACAAAGATCAACTCTGTGAGCTTTAATTCAGGAAGAAAAATGGGAAGCCATCAGAATCGTGAAGGACACCACCGATCACATGGAGGAGAATGCCAGCAAACAGTCACCATGATGGCATACAGCTGATAAAAAGATCCTGGTGCAGAGAGGCCCCCTCTGCCTCTTGCCAGGCAGATCTCCAGGCATTCAGAGGACTCACTCCTCTGGTTTTTCAGCCTGAGCCACCCCACCCTTCCTGGACATAGCTGTGATGCAGCAAGGCCATATTCGCTCCATGCTAAAGCAGGTCTCCAGGCATTAGGAGTGTCAGCTCACCTAGGTCAGCAGTCTGAGCTGCCTCACCCTTCCTGTGCAGAAATCCTGGTGTGATGAGTCCGTCTCTGCTCCACACCCAGACAGATGTCCAGGCATTTGGAGCACCTGCTTGCCTGGTTCAGCATCCTGAGCTGCCCCACCTTTCCTTTGCAGAGATCCTAGTGCCGGGGCCCTTTTTGCTATAAGCCCAAGCAGATATTCAGGTATATGAAGCACCTACTTGCCTGATTCATCCACCTGAGTTGCTCCATCCCTCCTGTACAAAGATCTTGGTGTGAGGAGCCCACTCTGCTCCATGCCCAGGCATCTGGAACACTCAATCCCCAGAATTAGGAGTTTAGGCTGCCTCCCATCCCCATGCACAGAACTTGGGGCTGAGCAGGTTTCCCAGCCCCATGCCTAGGCACACTTTGGGGTGCTTGGTGGCTGTCCACTGAATTCTCCTTCAGTACTGGTGCTTGTGCCTACCCTTCTGTAAGCTGTAGACAGACATGCCTGATCTGGTCCCACCCTTCATGGCCCCCATTTCCACAGGGCTGAGCAGGGAACATAGACCACTATGCATTTTATGAATCAGCCCATTGCCTAGGGCAACAGAGAGCTTCTGACAGTAAATAAGGATCCAGTATATATTCACCTACATTGTGCACAGTCAGCTCTTATCTATAAACACCATCTACTTGCTTGTAGGTTTGAATAGCACAGCCCAATATAACAACTGCTGAAAGAAATTCATAGGGCTCTAAAAGCAATGCAAAAATACACTACCCAGCATTTTCACAGTTACAGCTCCTTAACAGGGAAGGAAAAGAAAGGGAAATAATAAAATAATATTATAGGGAAAGAGAGAAGAAACTAGCACAAGAATTCTGACACTATAAAAATCTGAATGTAGTGACACCACCAAAAGATCACACTAGTTCTCTAGCAATGAACTCTAACCAAAATGGAAACTCAGATATGACAGATAAATAATTCAAAGCATGGATTTCAGGGAAGTTAAATGAGATCCACGGTAAGGCTGAAATTTAGCAAAAAGAAATTTCTAGGAAATGAAGAAATAGATAAACATCTTTAAAAGAAATCAATCAGAGCTTCTATAACTGAAAAGTTTACTTAAGAAATTTCAAAGTACAATTGAAAGCTTTATCAACGGACTAGACCAAGCAGAGAAAATAATTTCAGAGTTTGAAGACCAGTCTTTTGAACTAGCCCAATCAGACAAAATGAAGAAAAAAGAATTTGTAAAAATGAACAAACACTTTGAGAAATATGAGATTATGTAAAGTTACCAAACCTATGAATTACTAGCAATCCTGAGAAAGGAGAAAAAGTTAACAATCTCAAAAACATATTTGAGGAAATAGTAAAACAAGAAAACAACGACAACAACAACAACAACAACAAAAAAAACTTTGCTAATATCCTAGAGAGGTAGATATTCAGACAAAATAAATCCATAGAATACCTGTGAGATACTATACAAAATGAACGTCACCAAGATATATAGTCAACAGACTGTCTGAGGTCAACATTGAAAAAAAAAAAAACCTTAAAGTCAGATAGAGAAAGGTCAAACCACACATGAAGGGAACTTCAGCAGGCTAACAGTGGACTTCTCAGCAGAAACCTTACAACCCAGGAGAGATTGGGAGCCTATTTTCAGAATTAGTAAAGAAAACATATTTCAACTAAGAATTTCATGCCCCATGAAACTAAGCTTCATTGGTGAAGAAGAAATAAAATATTTTGCAGACAAGCAAGCACTAAGGGAATTAACTACCACTAGACCAGCTTTACACGATATCTGTAAGGGAGTTCTAAACAAGGAAACGGAAGAACAATACTTGCTACCACAAACACAAAAACACACTTAAGTGCATAACCTGCAGATCCTATAAAGCAACCACACAATGGAAACTACAAAGCAAACAGCTAAGAACTTCACAATAAGATCAAAACCTCATATATCAACATTAACCTTGAAAAAAATGGTCTAAATGCCCCATGTAAAACGCACAGAGTGGCAAGTTGGATTTACAAAAATAGGAATCATTGGCCTGCTGTCTTCGAGAGATGCATCTCGTGCATAACAACACCCATAAGCTAAAAGTAAAGGATTAGAGAAAGATTTACCATACAAATGGAAAACAAAAAAGAACAGGAGTTGCTATTCTTATTTCAGATAAAACAGACTTTAAACCAACAACACTGAAAAGGACAAAGAAGGATATTAAATAATGATAAAGGGTTTCATTCAACAAGAAGACATAACTGTCCTAAATATATATGCACCTAATATTAGAGAAGCCAGATTCATAAAACAAGTACTTCTAGACCTTTAAAAACATTTAGACAGTCATGTAATAATTGTGCAGGAATTTCAACACCCTAGTGACAGTATTAGACAGATCACCAAGGCAGGAAACTAACAATGAAATTCTGGAATTAAACTCAGTGCTTGACCAATTGGACCTAAAAGACAGAATACCCCATTCATGAACCACATAATATACATTCTTCTTATCTATACATGGAACATACTGCAAGATTAATCATATACTCAACCATAAAGCCAGTCTCAATAAATTAAAAATGAAGACATACCAACCATTCTCTTGTATCACAGTGCAATAACAATAGAAATCAATACCGAAAAGATCTCTCAAAACCACACAATTACATGCAAATTTAACAATTTGCTTCTAAAAGTCATTTAGGTAAACAAGAAAATAGGGGAAACAACAAAATTAAGGCAGAAATAAACATTTCTTTGAAATAAATAAAAACAGAGGCACAACATACCAAAATCTCTGCGATGCAGCAAATGCAGTTTTAAGAGGAAAGTTTATAGCTATAAACACCTATTTCAAAAAGCTGAAAACGTCTCAAATTAACAATCTAATATCACACCTAGAAGAACTCGAAAAACAAGCACAAATTAACCCCAACGTTAGCAGAAGAAAAGAAATACCTAAAATCAGAGTGGAGCTAAATGAAATTGAAACTCAAAAACCTATATAAAAATCAACAAAAACAAAAGTTTGGTTTTTGAATGGATGAACAAGATTTATAGCCAGTTAGCTAGATTAACAAGACTGAAAAAAAAAAAAAAAAAAAAAAAAAAAACCAGAAGATCTAAATAAGCAAAATCAGAAACGGCAAAGGTGACATGACAGCTGATCCCACAGAAATACAAAAGATCCTCAGAAACTATTATAAACACCTAGAAAATCTAGAGAAAATGAATTAATTCCTGGAAGGACATAATTTCCCAAGATTGAATAAGGAAAAAATTGAAATCCTGAACAGATCAATATCAAGTTCCAAAACTGAATCAGTAATGAAAAACCTATCAGTCAAAAAAAAAAAAAAAAAAAGAAAGAAAAAAACCCTAGACAATATAGATTCACAGCTGAATTTCACCAGATGTACCAAGAAGAGATGGTGCCAATTCTTTTGAAAATATTGCGAAGATCAAGGAGAGAGGACTCCTCCTTAACTCATTCTGTGAAGTCAGCATCATTCTTATAACAAAACCTGACAAAGACAATGAAAAGAGAAAATTACAGTCCAATATATTCCTTGATGAGTATATTTAATATACAAAAATCGATTGAATATACAAAAATTCTCAATAAAATGCTAGCAAACCAAATTCAACAGCATATCAAAATGTTAATTCATCTTGATAAAGTAGGCTTTATTTCTGGGATGCAAGATTGTTTCAACATATGCAGATCTGTAAATGTGATTCACCTTGTAAAGGAATTAAACACAAAAATCATAGGATTGTCTCAATAGATGCAGAAAAAGCTTTCAATTAAATCCAACACAACTTCATATTAAAAGCCCTCAGGAAACTAGACATTGAAGGAATATACCTCAAAATAATGAGAGCCATCTATGAAAAACCCACAGCCAACATCATACTGATTGAGCAACAACTGAAATCATTCATCTTGAGAACTGGAACAAGACAAGGATGCCCATTCTCACCATTCCTATTCCACATAATACTATAACTGATAGGCAGAGCAGTCGGTCAGAGAAAGAGAAAAAAGATATCCAAACAGTAAATGATAAAGTCAAAATAACTCTTTTCGTGGAAAATATACCTATACCTTCAGAGTTTTCTAGGTATAGAAAAGTATAGACTTCCAAAAGGCTGTTGGAACAGATTAACAACTTTGCAAAGTTTCAAGATGTAAAATCAACGTAAAAAACTCAGGCATATTTCTAAATACCAGTAACATTCAAGATGAGAGCCAAACCAAAAACACAATTACATTCACAGTACTCCCCACCCCACAACAAATAAAATACCTAAGAACACATCTAACCTAGTAAGTTAAGAATCTCTACGAGGAGACCTACAAAACACTGCTAAAAGAAATCATCAATGACACAAACAAATTGAAAAACATTTCATGTTCACAGATTGGAAAAATCAGTATCATTAAAATAATCATGCGGCCCAAAGCAATCCACAGATTCAACACTATTCCTATCATAATACCAACGTCATTTTTCAAGAACTAGAAAAAACTATTCTAATATTCATAGGAAATCAAAAAAGAGCCTGAATAGCCAAAGCAACCTTAAGCAAAAAGAACAAAGCAGGGGGCATCACATTACTCAACTTCAAATATACTGTCAGGCTACAGTAACCAAAACAGCATGGCACTGGTACAAAAACAGTTACATAGACCAATAGAACAGAGTAGAGAACCCAGAAATGAAACTGCACACTTAGAGCCATCTGATCTTTGACAAAGTTCACAAAAATAAGCAATCGGAAAAGGACTCTTTATTAAATAAATGGTGGTTGCATAGCTGGATAGCCATATGCAAAAGAATGAATCCAGACTCCTTCCTTTCATTACACACAAAAACTAACTCAAGATGTATTAAAGATTTCAGTGTAAGACCTCAAACTATAAGAATCCTAGAAGAAAACCTAGGAAATGCCATTGTGGACATTGGCCTTGGAAAACAATTTATAAACTAGTCCCCAGAAGCTATTGCAACAAAACAAAGATTCATAAGTAGGTCCTAATTAAACTACAGAGCTCTGCACATCAAAAACTCAGCAGAGTGAACAGACAACCTACATAATGGTAAAAAGCATTTGCAAGTTATGCATATGGCAAAGATCTACTATCTAGACTCTATAAGAGCTTAAATTAACCAACAAGCAAAAAGCAACCTATTTAAAAGTGGGCAATGCATATGAACAGACCCTTGTCTAAAGAAGACATACAACTAACCAACAACCATGAAAAAAGTACTCAGCATCAGAAAAATACAAATCAAAATCACAATGACATACCATCTCACACCAGTCAAAATGACCATTATTAAATGTCAAAAAACAATAGTTGTTGGCAATACTGCAGAGAAAAGAGAATGCGTATGCATGGCTAGTGTGAATGTAAATTAGTTCAGATACTATGGAAAGCAGTTTAGAGATTTCTCAAAGAACTTAGAACTACCATTTTTGACCCAGCAATCCTACTACAGGGCATATACACAAAGGAATGTAAACTGTTCTACCAAAGGCAAATACAGTGGCATGTCCATTGCAGCACTATTCACAATAGCAAAGACATGGGATCAACCTGGGTGCCTATCAGTCATGGATTGCAAAAGAAAATGTGGCACATATACACCATTGAACACTATGCAGCCATAAAACAGAATGAAATCATGTCCTGTGCAGCAACATAGATAGAACTGGAGGCCATGATCCTAAGTGAATTAATGCAGTAAGAGAAAGCCAAATACCACATGTTCTCACTTACAAGTGGAAGCTAAACATTGAGTACTCTTGGAAATAAAGATAGCAAAAATGGACACTGGAGACTACTAGAGTAGGGAGGGAAGGAGGGTGGCAACACTTAGAAAACCAGCCATTAAGTACTGTGTTCAGTACCTGGGTGATGGGATCATTCATACCTTAAACCTCAGCATGATCAATATACCCAGGTAACAAATGGGCACATGTCCCCCCAAGTGTAAAATAAAAATGGAAAAAATAAATAAAAACATAAAGGAATATTGAGGTTCTCTGAATTTTGTTTGCAATTCAACACCTTTCATAACTTTTTGCAAGTGATTTTTTTCCTATTCAAAACATTCTTCATCTGCATATCTTGCCTGCAGAAGTATCTCCCTTTAAAGCAGAGGTAAAAATCTACTTGTTTTCTCAAGTGTTCTCTAACTACATCAGAATAAATTGTCAGTCCCTCCTTTTTGCTCAAAAATAACCATGCATATTTCTGTCATAGCACTTACTAATTCATACTTAAACATCTCTGTGTTTTATCACTCAACTATTACCACAGTAATGCCAATAAGAAAATGCAACAAAAGTCAATGGCTTAAAACAAGAATCATTATTCTCATTAATGAATCTGAAGACTGCCTCTACTACATGTAATCTAGGATTACCTTGACTTCGCTTCAAACTGCTGTTTGGGTCTAGATATTCCATTTGTCTTTCAGTTTTCTTGGAATGGAAAGATTTACAGGTGTATAACTCTCATTAAGACAGCACATGAGGACACTACAAAGACAAAAGCTGTCACATGCACTATCATCACATTGACCAAAACATGTCTTATGGCCATATCCTATGTCAAAGAAAAATACACATAGTGAAGGGATAGATAAGGGGAAGGAGGAAGTGTTGCAGCCATTAATAAAATTCTATCTCACTCTTCTTTCATGAGTAACTCCATGCTGCTTTTAGAGAGATTTTATGATACAATAATCCACCAGTGTGAAAGCACTTAATAAATATTGTTTCAATGAATAGATACATTAATAGCTAGACTTTTTTATGGCTGAAGCTAAGTGGTCACTGGCCTAATTGACATTTTGTCACACTACTGTACACTCTTACAAACATGTTAGACCCAGTTTCAAAATCAAAAGTCAGCTTCTTCATTCATGAGAATTAATTGTAATTTTTTTTATTTTTATTTTTTTTAAACTAACCAGAAACCCACAATCCTTGAGAGTGGAGGATTATAAACCCACTCTAGATTCTACCTTTCCTTTTAAGCCCAGTTCAAAGTGAGCCAAGTGAGAAATTAACTTAGAAAGCTAAGACTTCATGTTGCTATTTCTTCAGTAATGTTCTGAACATTTGATCACATTCCTGCCACTCTGTAGACTGATGTCTCCCACCTCTAATCCGTCTTCCTTTTCTACCTTTCCCTCTGTGAAGTTCTTTACAAGTTAAACATGTAAGGACAAGAGGGATGTCATGTAGTGAAGGGTAAATAACAAATATTTGAGACTATAAATTTAAAATTCACAAATAGAGATAAATTGCAACTATTAGAAAAACAACAAAGATGAAGCACAAGAAAGTTTTAAGGGCCCACAGTAATATATATTTTAAAGATGGTTTCATAGCTGTGTTATTCTGAAACTTAGAGGAATTCTCCAAATACTTATTACAAATCTCTGCCACAATTATAATCATTAGTTACATGTCTGACATTGAACCAGCAGCAAGTTGAAGAAAATGAGCAAGCCTCACTCATCTTTAAGGATTCTGTGTCCCTAGTTCCTGTAATTCAAACTGTATCCCATTTTAAGATAAAAAAACATTAGGCTGACTGCGAAATGAGAATCCAAAGTGAAAAGTAGCAAACTGAATAAAGTAGGATGTGCAGACATTGCAACTGTCCTTAAATAGAAAGAATTTAAGAGGAAACCAGGTATTGTGAGTAAATAGCTTCAGTAATACATCTGTAGAATAACACTGAAATCTGAAATCATAGTTTATAAGAAGATAGAAGAAAAAGAAAAACAGAATTTTGAGTTGCTTCTCTTTTAAATGTTAAATCTAAGATTTTTTTTTCTTAGAATAATAAGTGGGAGATTTATTTGATTTTCTGATTTTATTTTTAGATGCTGTCTTGCTAAGGGCAATTATCATCTAGAATAGTTTAAACACCAAACACATTCCAATCTAATCAGAGAGCTACACATTGAACTCTGAAATAATAAACACAAATTCACGATGAATTGAGAAGATCAAGTATAGAACCACTTTGAAAAAGACCTTGCAGTATAATTACCCATTAAACCTCTGCTTACATTTCACAGAAGCAATTAATAAAGTCAACAGAGGATTGAGAGAGATCTTTACAACAGCTGAATGTAAATCAAATGCTGTCATGATATATAATTTGATAATATTCCTTAATAAGAACCATCTTTGTATATGCACACAATCTTGAAAATTAGAATGGTACTTTTCTTTGGTTTAAAGAATACTGTTGCCAATACCTTAATTTAAGTAATTTTATATGACCACGATTTTTCATAATTTAATGCTTTATGTATGCACTCGAAGGAGAATAAGTGTTTAGGATTGTACATAAATTGATAGATTTTCATGCCTCATATGATTTGCAGCGTAATAATAACATTCCTTCTGTTTATTTGTTAGTTCCCACGGAGAAGAATACACAGACACAGAATACATGCATTGTAAATGCAGTTGTGTGAAAACAGAACTGGTATAATATGCAGCTGGATATAGTCAGGCTGGCATAAGGAATCAAAAAGACAGTCCTGGAAGTGTAATCATGGTGCAACATAACAAAAAGAGAACAATTGGAAAGTGAATTGTCAAAAATAATGCGGTTTGAAACTCAGCGAAAGTACAAATGGGCATGCAAATGGATGCTTCTGATGCCTTGACCATGTCCTGAGGGTTCTTTCCTGATTGTTGATCCTGCTCCATCATCAAGTTGCCTCCTTTTGCTCCATTTCACTTTACTTCTCCTAACCTTCCTCATTTTGTTGGTATCTCTCATCATTACCTTTACCACGTTTTCTTTTTTTTTTTTTTTTTTTTTGAGCGTTGTTAAAATATCCACTTTTATTTAAGCACATTTATATACATTAGTCTGTTTCTGGGCCTTTAAACTCTATTCAGTTGATTTATTTTCCTTTTCTATGTCAAAATCCCCTCTTTTTTTTTTTTTTTTTTTTTTTTTTTTTGAGACGGGGTCTTGCTCTGTCCCCCAGGCTGGAGTGCAGTGGCCGGATCTCAGCTCACTGCAAGCTCCGCCTCCCGGGTTCACGCCATTCTCCTGCCTCAGCCTCCTGAGTAGCTGGGACTACAGGCGCCCGCCACCGCGCCCGGCTAATTTTTTGTATTTTTAGTAGAGACGGGGTTTCACTGTGGTCTCGATCTCCTGACCTTGTGATCCGCCCGCCTCGGCCTCCCAAAGTGCTGGGATTACAGGCTTGAGCCACCGCGCCCGGCTTTTTTTTTTTTTAAATTTATTTATTATTATTATACTTTAAGTTCTAGGGTACATGTGCATAACGTGCAGGTTTGTTACATATGTATACTTGTGCCATGTTGGTGTGCTGCACCCATCAACTCGTCATTTACATCAGGTATAACTCCCAGTGCAATCCCTCCCCCCTCCCCCCTCCCCATGATAGGCCCCGGTGTGTGATGTTCCCCTTCCTGAGTCCAAGTGATCTCATTGTTCAGTTCCCACCTATGAGTGAGAACATGCGGTGTTTGGTTTTCTGTTCTTGTGATGGTTTGCTAAGAATGATGGTTTCCAGCTGCATCCATTTCCCTACAAAGGACACAAACTCATCCTTTTTTATGGCTGCATAGTATTCCATGGTGTATATGTGCCACATTTTCTTAATCCAATCTGTCACTGATGGACATTTGGGTTGATTCCTTTACCACGTTTTCTGACACAAGGTGTGTTTGCATTTTGGCTGGGAAAGGAGGAATAAACTGTTGCCTACCATAGTAATAAGGGTTTAATTAATAAAGAAATAAATTTGTGGTTCAGCTATTCATTGTACATTTTTATTGCCTTTTGTATTTAAGGTAGATCTTACACATATCGATGGTATATATGTAGAATTATTAAGTAAGGATTTCTAAAACCTGGATATCATCCAATAACTCACAACCCATTTTATTTTCATATACATAAGTTAAAGCCTAATAGAATATTAAAACATAATTCAGAAAGAAATACCAGCTTACAAGTCCCCACTATATAAACTGCCTCTCCATGCTTCTTCATTTATAAATCAGTTGTTACAAAAAGAGCGAATTTTCATATTATTATAAGTTTTAACAAAGCACAAAGAGATTGAACCTAATACATTTGTATGCCTTTTGCAAAGTTCATCTGAATGGTTCCTGGGAGAATATTTCGATGACAGTGACATTAAAAAATATTTTCTGTATACAAAGGTCATATGTTGTATGTTGAAGGAGGCTAAAAGAGGAAGAGACAGGAGAAGGGGGAAAGTTTAAACCGTTAAGATCAGCAGATTTTGGTCCCCATTTTTATCATAAATTTTATTATATCAATTAAAGCACAATTGATTAACCTGCTCAATGTCAGGCATCTCCCTTTTCATCTTTTTCTTTCCTTGTTTTCTTTTCTTTTTTTTGCAATTTATTATTTAGAATAATTTTAGGGAAGATAAAAAGTACCTGTAAAATAGAAAGATAAAGACACAATTTGATTCAATTCTGAACTGTGTGTGAGCCTAAGAGTTATATAAGGCCAAACATCTGGAAGCAGTGTGGAAAAATTCAATTAATAGTCCACAGGCAGAGCTTAAATGCCGAGGTATTTGGTGCTATTTAAAGAAAAGGAAGGTTCTGAGTTAATGTCAGCTCATTTCCAGGGTAACACACATTAAATGCTTCTTTAATAATGAAAGGAATTAAACTTAATTGTTTTTGTATTATAAAATAATTTTGGTCATTGATCAAAAATATAAAAAACACATATTATGAATAATCACAGAGATTACAACATTGGTTTTTAAAGGAATATTTATATTTGGATAATATTTGTTTCTGTTTTCCTCATATTTATGGAAAAAATGAAGGCTTAAATTTTTAGTATTATAATGAATAGTATATCTGGTTCTGTCTTACTGTTAGTCGTTCCTCATTTTTATTTGCAGAAAATACTATAGAATTAAAATGTTAGTTTTACATAGTGAAAATGATTTGAATCTTGTATTGTTTTTAAGTGCATAGATTTAATCCACATACTATGAAACATATTACAGTACTATTAAAATAAGTAGATTATGTGTGTGCTAGAATGCAAGGGAATGGGAAGAAAAGCAAATAATTGCCATTTGAAAATCAGGTTATCCTCAGATATTTCTTACCAAAACCCAGCAATCCGCTACCATCAGCTGTCAAAGCCACACAGGCTTCCACTGTTACAGGAACTATATTACAATCTTTGAAAGATACTATTCATCCCAGTGTGCTTAGAATGAAAAAACACATAAAGGACATATGGGGTAACATATGCTAAATCCTCTAGATACCCAATGCTAGCACAATCATGAGGCCCAACCTGATTTCAGAAAATATTGCACATGTATTTTTGCCAAACAGGATAAAAGCAAAAAAGATGAAACCAAAAAAGTAAATACCTTAACTTTTCTACTTTAGAGAAAATGTCTTAGGATTTTTAAATCTAAAAGAAATATTTTCCAGAAAATTAAAAGGAGAATATTATCCTAAAACAAGAAACAAATGATAAACATTTTTATAATTTTGTGGGAGAAATGTGAAATCTCAATGATCTAATTATCTATTTTGTTCCCACTATTTAAGGATTATTTATTTAACATATTTCTGAAATCACAGCCTTAAATCAAGAATTAATCCTTTTCTATTATAAAAAATATAACTTGCAGATAATTGGAAAAAAACAACGCTAATTGTGGAGCCCAGAACTAAGTGTACAAGAAATTATCTCAATTCACCCACTCATAGTTTACATTGTCTCTGTTATTTCAAACTTGCTATTTAAGACAGCAATTATATTGCCTTTTCAAACTTGCTTAAAAATAAACTTGATTGGTTGACAGTAATTTTATTTAGCATAACAAATACTTAAAATACAAAAATTAAATACATTTGTTTTACACTGTATGTAAATTATCTTATTCTCTTTTCTTGGAGGTAAGAATACATACACAGGAAATACCAGTATTAAACATTGTATTATAAACTGGTATGCTTACTAATCACCTTATAAGAGATACCCTACCAACTACCTTCTAAATGGTCTAATCACCCAAATCTATGCCCAATCTAAGGATGTTTTTATGAAAAACATAAATAGGAAAGCAAGATAGGAAAACTGTAGTGATGAGAGAACTTGATAAATCATATTTGTAAGGATCATATGGGAATTAAATTGCTTTAGAAATTGATATGATAATTTTATTGACAATATTTGTAAATGTAGGTGTTGAGAAATGTCCTATTAGAAAAAAGAAAAACAGAAGATACAGATAAATTAGCAGAAAAATCAAGGGCAATTAAAATTCAAATAGCAAAGCAGGAAAGAAATGTTGATAGAGTTAAAATGAAGGCCCTTGGAAATTATCCATAGACATAAATGTTAGTATATATTAAGTATTGAGAGAAGAAAGGCGGGTGCCATAGGCAAGATGATAAGACAGTAAGGTCAAACAAAGAAACAACTGAAAAAGAGTTGGAAATAGATTGTGAAAAATATAGCATGTTGTGATTCATTGAAAAGAAGAAACATTAAGTGAAAATAAAGAGCAATGTTAGAATCATTAAGTTAAAACTATTGTAGAGGGTGCTCTATGCAGATAAATAGATAAAAGAGTATTTTTAATTCTGAAGAGAGAAAAGGTAATCTTTGAGCCTGGAAAAGAAATAGATACTCTTAAACATAATTGCATGTTTAGTAAACAAAAGATTATCTATAATTAACTTTTTAATAGCAATTTTAAAAAAAGGAAGGGAAGAAATAAACCATCATACTCACTTGACATCATTTATGCTGGATGTTAAAGATAAATATAGTCTTATAGTCTTACAATTTGAGTATTCTTTTGTGGCAAATTACTTGCTCACGTTGTTGCTTATATTGTACGCAGTACAAGAAAAATCTAGCACAAAAAATAAAAGTAGGAGCCTTTATATGTGGCACATTATTGCAAAACAGCTTGAAATTGTGTGATAAAATAAAAAATATTCATGAGCCCTATGACTCAGAAATTCTATTCTCATATACCTGGGAGACGATAGTATCTGTCAATATCATGATATGTACTCAAAATTGTTGATAGCTGCATTTTCACTGCATTCTAAATAAAAAACTTTGCGACATGCATAAAAAAGTAACTTGGATAAATTAAATGTGTGTACTGAAAAAGGAATATTATATAACAACAATAACAAGATAGATACATAGGTAACACCATGGACTTCTCTTAAATTTAATATAGTGTGAAAAAAAAAAACAAGATAGAAAACACACACACAGTGTTTATATGAATACAAAGATGGAAAAATATAATAGGTATGCATGTATAAGTTGTATGTTTGTATAGAAGAGCTAGAAAATGAGTATAGCATTTCATATAAGTTATGAAATTTCACATAAGTTATGAAAGTGGGAGTTTTCCTAGAAAAATGGGGAATGTTTGTCCTTGGAGAAGAGCACATTGGGCTCTGACATTCTTGTGATGTTCTCTTTTTGTACCTGAGTAATAATCACATTGATGTCGCCTTTCTAATTATTTTTAAATGCCAGGTCCACATGTACAATCACACACACACACACACACACACTTTCTTGCATGCACAATCGGTCTTGTGATACAAACAAAAGTAGTGAAAAGAAAAGGTAATATAAAGTTGGTGCCCATAATCCAACTAATTACTTCATAAACACGTGCTTTTTTGGCAAATTCCCCTTTCACATTTTCTGAAAATATTTAACATATCCAGCAATTATTAGACATTCATTTTTTCATGATTATTGATAATACACTTAACAGAAAATACTGCTGTCAATATCAAATTAGAGATAACATATGGAAACAAATACTTCCAATACTACCCAAATCTTCAACTTTTTAATGTATATTTGTTAGAAGTAAGAATACAAATATGGGAATTACATGTATTAAACATTCTGTTATAATAGAATGCTTACGAATTACCTTATAAGAGAGTTTTAATTTTTAATGTTTTTTACCTAGTCATAGAGTTAGGCATCTTGTTGCAATGACTTCTGGTAAAGCCTCCATCCTATGGCACCTGTTAGAGTGTTTCTCGATGTCTTACCTACTACAGTGAGCACATCTTCTACTATGAAACGTGTGGGTCATTCAGCTATATTGAGTGTCACAGTGGTTAATACTAGGTGTCAACTTGCCTGGATTGATAGATACCTAGAAGGCTGGTAAAGTATTGCTTCGGGTGTGTCTGTGAGGGAGTTGCCAGAGGAGATCCACATTTGAGTCAGTGGACTAGGACAGAAAGATCCAACCTCAACGAGGTTGGGCACCATCCAATCAGCTGCCAGTGAAGCCAGAACAAAGCAGGTGAAAGAAGAGGGGACTAACTGGTTTGCTGAGTCTTCTGGCTCTTTCTTTCTTCACATGCCAGACACTTGCTTTCTCTCCTCCTGCTCTTGGACATCAGACTCCAAGTTCTTCAGGTTTTGGACTGTGGGACTTGCACCTGTGGCTTCCTTGGAGGCTCTCAGGCCATTGATTGCAGACCAAAGGCTGCACTGTCAGGTTCCCTGGTCTTGAGGCTTCACACTCGGACTCTTTTGCTAGCTACTGGCTTTTCTCTTTCCCCAGTTTGCAGACAGCCTACTGCAGAAGTTTGCCTTGTAATTGTGTGACCCAATTCTCCTTAATAAGCCCCCTTTCATATATATGTATATCTTATTGGTTCTGTCCCTCTGGAGAGCCCTGACTAATACAAATGAGTTATTGGTTGTGCGGTCAGTTTATTAAATTACCCTAAATGTCACACATACCCTTCACAAAAGAGAATTACTTTCTACATCTGAGATGATGTTTTATTTCTTTCAATTTTAACTTTCCACCCTCCCAGAAATTATTGCTTTTAGTTTTAATGTCTGTAGTTTTGTCCTTAGAGTCTTTGTTTCATATCATCTACCTGTGTTATACCATTAGTATCTATGCCTAGGTTGTCACATTGACCTGAATCATCTGTTTCCTATTGTATCCGTATTTAGATGTACATTATACCCAAACTTGTCTAAGTTAACACTCTGGTTTAATTTAATGTAGCTCTCACAAATATTGAGAGCAACTCACTGCCTAGAAAATCCATAAAGAGGTTAAATTTCAAATTTAATCATAGTATCAATGTAAAGTGTATTTTATCATAAGATTTACTGTCACAAAATGTCTAGAAAAGTTTGAAGAAGACATATCTGTGATGAATAGAATGTTTTTCAAAATTTTATATTTGAATACGTTTTCTAGAGTCCAGAACATTTCCCATGAAAATTATGTCATAAGTGATAGTTTCAATTATCAGTTTTACGAACACGAACTATTTTACTTACCATGTATTTTCGTATGTGTCACGAATCATAAACATTTCTGAATTTGTTTTTTGGACTTTCTTTTCTAAGTCTCAGATAATGTTACCAAAACACTAGGAGTTTAGTCTAGATCCTGTTGTTCACTGCACAGGAAGCCAATCACTGAGACAGCAAGTATTACCAGGAAAGAAGGCTTATTGGCTGCTGCAGCTGAGCACCCAATCTCTGAGATCAGTCTCAGTTCCATTTCCTCAACCCAACAAAATGAGGAGTTTATATGCCAGGGGAGAAATCTAACCGTGTGCAGGAAAATACAAATTAGGAAAGGGTGAGGAATAGGAGTTGGTGAACAGGAAATAGGTGCTCAGGGAATCATGACTGGTGAGGGGTCTGGCATCTCATTGTCCAGATATGGTGATCTGGTTAGTTCCAGTTCCTTGATTATATCTAGGAGGGAAGATGGTTGGTTTCCTGAGAAATAAACTCTGATAAAACAAATGTAACTTTCTCAAGTTTAAAGGCTAGAATGGTCAATTTCCATGTTTATTCAAAAGAAACCACAAATATCAGTTCCATGGGGCAATTGGGCCCATTTCAGTAATGGATAACTATGTAGATAATTAAATATGCCCATGTATATCTAAAATGGATTAGTTACTTTAGTAGAGAACAAAAAACCTCCAGAAGCAGCAAGTTCTAATCAGATGTACCTAAAAGTTTTTAATAGAAATTACTATTTGTAATAATGACTAACTCTGTGAATGACAGAGATAATCAGATAAAGGATTTGTTTTTAAGTCAAATGTTGGTAAATAGGGGGTTGGCTGTATTAAAAATTCTGAATAATCAACATGGATGGAAAATATCAATTGTCCATTTTGACACACAGTAAGAGTTTCTTGCCTTGTAATTTTATTTTGATGAAATTGCCTTGACACACTACTTGATTTTATAGTAAACTATACACAGTAATGAGATCATTGCATTTCAATGTGGTAAAAAGTCTTCTATCCTCTCCAAATTAAATCAGTTTTTGTCATCAGATATCCACGCAGACTCTGGTGCTTGTGAATTTTAGAAAGCTGTAATTGATTTTGGAAATTTGAACACATCTAAATTGTATTAAATGCACAGTTTTCTTTTCTCAACATTTTTTGTTCCACCAAATCTAACACACTTTAATTTTTAAGCAATACAGCAAAAATAATATCATAATCTGAAGAGAAAAGACACCGTTTGACCAGGAAGAAGAGTAATTGCTTAAAAATATGATTCCCTATTTGATGGTAACATTAGAGAAGTAATCCATAAAAGCTAGCCAAACCATTGATTCTGTCAAGTGATAATTGGATCAGAATCCCAAAAGACAATGAAATTTTTTCTATATAGAAGACTTTTTCCCCTATAAGCATTTCAGTAGATACCCTATTTCACTTATCTCTTCATCGGTTTGTTTTGGTATTCTGAGAAATTGGCACAATGGCTGACATTTCATCATCTCCAAGGAAAGAAATGGCCAGATTCTCTCAAATAATTGAATCTTATTTTAACTGCACTGTTACAAGACTAGTTTTCTACCACAAAGTCCACTTGGTTCCAAGTGTAAAAATCTTGCTGACAACATTCTGGGTTTAAATTCTTATCTAATACTCTTGGCTCTTAATTCTTCTTCTTTTTTTTTTTTTTTTTTTTTTTTTTGGTGGAGTCTTGCTGTGTTCCTCAGGCTGGAGTGCAATAGCACAATCTCGGCTCACTGCAACCTCAGCCTCCAGCAATTCTCCTGCCTCAGCCTCCCAAGTAGTGGGATTACAGGTGTGTGCCACCATGCCTGGCTTTTTTTTTTTTTTTTTTAATTTTTAGTAGAGATGGGGTTTCACCATGTTGGCCAGACTGGTCTTTAATTCTTTTAGATCACTTAGAAAAGGCAATAATCCTTTTAGAACATTTTGAATAGTCTTTAGACTGCCAAAAGACTGTGTTACTTATTCCTTGTCTTCTTTTCTGAACACTCAACATAATTTAAGTTCCCCTCTAATGCTAAGGTAAGGCAATTCTAAAGCACTGCTCTGTATTCTTTCTGTGGGCTGCATGCTCGTTCATCTTGCCCTACTAAAGTTTAGGAGCCTACAGTGAAACCAGAAGACATTCTCATTTACTAAATCACAATTGCATGGAGTAAGAAAGATGGCATCTAATGAGGTGGTTAACCAAAGAAAATAAACTTCATGGACTTATCTCCATTATAGTTCCTGAAATTGCATTATGTGTACCATATACTGCTCCATCTACTAGTATAGTAACTTACTCATGTTTCCATGAAGATATCATTGTTTTGTTCTTAAGTAGTTTACCAACCACAAGTTTGGGTGTGAGTGATTGTTGTTTAATCATAAAAAAACAAATGTATCAAGATTCAAGTATGTGACATTTATTTATTATTATTATTATATTTTGAGATGGGGTCTTGCTCTTGTCACACAGGCTGGAGTGCAGTTGCATGATCTGGGCTCACTGCAACCTCCGCCTCCTGGGTTCAAGCGATTCTCCTGCTTCAGCCTTCCAAGCAGCTGGGATTACAGGCTCCTGCCACCACGCCTGGCTAATTTTTGTACTTTGAGTAGATACAGGGTTTCTCCATGTTGGCCAGGTTCGTCTCAAACTCCTGACCTCAGATGATCCACTCACCTTGACCTCCCAAAGTGCTCGGATTACAGGCATGAGCCACCGCTCCAGGCCTCAAGTATGTGACTCTTAATATAGAATTTTAATCTACATAAGATATAATAGTGAATATCATTAATAAAGTATCTCTTTATTCAAGATGTTTTTAAATTTCCAACTCTTAGGTTCAGGGGGTACATGTGCAGGTTTGTTACATGAGTAAATTGCATATCTTTGGGGGTTTGTTTGCAGAGAATTTTATCACTCAGATAATAATCATTGTATACAATAGGTAGTTTTTCTATTCTCACTCTCCTCCCACCTCCACTCTCCTCCTAACTTATACCTTCAGATAGTCTGCAGTGTCTATTGTTCCTGTATTAGTCAGGGTTCTCTGGAGGGACAGAACTAACAAGATAGATGTATATGTAAAAGGGAGTTTATTAAGGAGTATTGACTCACACAATCACAAGGGGAAGTCCCACAATCCCAACTGCAAACCGGTGGGCAAGGAAGCCAGTCCCAGTCCCAGAACCTCAAATGTAGGGAAGCCGACAGAGCAGCCTTCAGTCTGAGGCCGAAGGCCTGAGAACCCCTGGCAAACCACTGATGTAGATCCAAGAGTCCAAAAGCTGAAGAACTTGGAGTCCGATGTATAGGGTCAGGAAGCATCCAGCATGGGAGAAAGTTGAAGGCCAGAAGACAATCCGTCTAGTTCTTCCATGTTCCTCTGCCTGCTTTTATCCTAGCTGTGCTGACAGCTGATTAGATGGCCCAACCAGATTGAGAGTGGGTCTGCTTCTCCCAGTCCACTGACTCAAATGTTCATTTCCTTTGCCAACACCCTCACAGACACACCCAGGAACAGTGTTACATCCTTCAACCCAATCAGGTTGACACTCAATATTAACCATCACAGTTCCCTTCTTTGTGTCCATGTATCCTCAATGTTTAGCTCCAACTTAGAAGTGAGAATGTGTGGTATTTTGTTTTCCATTCCTGCATTCATTCGCTTAGGATAACAGCCTACAGCTGCATGTTGTTGCAGAGGAAATGATTTTATTCAATTATATGGCTGCATAGTATTCCATGGTGTATATGTACCATATTTTCTTTATCTAGTTCACAGTTGATGGGCATCTAGGTTGATTCCATATTTGCTATTGTGAACAGTGCTGTGATGAATATAGGAGTTCCTGTGTCATTATGGTGGAATGATTTATATTCTTTTTAGTATATACCCAATAATGGAATTGCTGGGTCAAATGGTAGTTCTGTTGTAACTTCTTTGAGAAATTTCCAAACTGTTTTCCGCAGTGGCTAGGCTAATGTACATTTTCACCAGCAATATATAAGTATTCTCTTTTTTTCATAACTTTGCCAGTATCTGTTATTGTTTGTTTTTAGTAATATCCATTCTGGCAGGTGTGAAATGATATTTCGTTTTGGTTTTGTTGCTGCTGTTGTTGCTGGTTTTTTTTTTTTTTTTTTTTTGTAGAGATGGAGTCCCATTGTGTTGCTCACATTGGTCTTGAACCCCTGGGCTCAAGCAATCTTACCACATTAGCATCCCAAAGTGCTAGGATTATAGGCATGAGATACTGCACCCAGCTTCATTGTGGTTTTGCTTTGCATTTCTCTAATGATTAGTGGTGCTGAGCATTTTTTCATGTTTCTTGGCTGCGTGTATACCTTATTTTGCGATGTGTGTTCATGTTTTTGCCCATTTTGTAATGGGGTTGTTTTTTGCTTATTAGTTTGTTTAAGTTCCTTATAGATTTGTTAAGTTCCTTATAGACTCTGCATATTACATCTTTGTCAGATGCACAGTTTGTGAATATTCTCTCGTATTATGTAGGTTGTCTTTTTACTCTGTTAAGTTTATTTTGCTGTGCAGAGCTCTTTAGTTTAATTAGTATCCTCATCAATTTTCATTTTGTTGAAACTGCTTTGGAAAACTTAATCATAAATTATTTTCTGAGGCCAGTGTCCACAATCGTATTTCCTGAGTTTTCTTCTAGGATTCTTATCCTTCAATGTCTTATATTTAAATCTTCCATCCGTCTTGAGTTAATTTTTGTATATGGAAGGAGTCTAGTTTCAATTGCCTGCGTATTGCCAGCCAGTTATTCCAGCACCATTTATTGAATAATAGAAAGTTTTTTCTTATTGCTTGTTTTTGTTGACTTTGTTGAAGATCAGATGGCCATAGGTGTGCAACTGTATTTCTGGGTTTTGTATTCTGTTCCATTGGTCTATGGGTCTGTTTTTGTACCAGTATCATGCCATTTTAGTTGCTGTTGCTTTGTACTGCAGTTTGAAGTCAGGTAATGTGATGACTTTTGCTTTGTTCTTTTTGTTTATGCTTGCTGTGGCTATTTGAGCTCTTTTTTGGGTTCCCTATTAATTTTAAAATAGTTTTTTTTTCTCATTCTGTGAAAAAACGTCATTGGTAGTTTGATAAAAATAGCATTGAATCTGTAAAATTTAAAAATTATACCATGTCAGTAATGTCAACACAATCACTTTCAAGCTTGAAACACAACAGCTTGATAACCATAAGATCTGATAGATATTGATCGACTTCTCCGAACCTTGATTTGTTACGTTTGTTTTAAAGGATTGCTATGAGGATTAAATTAAATGAGACATGGATTGTTATCTCTTCCAGGAGATGGAATGTAATGAGAATGTACTAATTTTAACTTATTTTTAAAGCCTTATTTAGAAAAAAAAAAAATTGACCTCAAGCAAGTTACAGGACAGTGAGGGTCTTTTATAAAAATGTACTATATTAAATGATTATTTTGGCATTGTACTAAAATAATTATTATTTTATTATACTATAGCAGACCAACCTATTTAAATGTGTTAATAAGAAGACTGAAGACAACAAAAGCTTTTGACAAAAATTTAACAACTCTTTACTACAATTGGCAGTTCAAATTTTCATTTTAGTTTTTTAATTAAAGGAAGAACAATTAAGAAGTATGACTACATTCTTATTCCAGAATTTATTGAAAGGAGAGGAGGAGAGAAATAAATCTCTGCTCTTAATCACGGATTTGCTCTCTCTCATGAAGGAGGTAAAGAAAGATGAGGTTTGTAAGAAAATATTTTATTTTTGTTCACATCCTATGTACAGGAGATGACTCTGTATTTATTTTGGCCAATCCTTATCATTGTTTAAAGGAAACTGAAATCAAGCTTTTTATGAGCAAATCCTTGATTTTTATTTACTAAAAAATATTTTGTACACCATACTAAATCTACAAGTTTGGGATCTAAAATGTTTAATGTACAATACCACATATATATATATATATATATAATATTTTATTATTATTATTATTTATATATCTGAACTATGTGATATATATATATGTTGTCTTGAGTTTTTCTGGTAGGCATTTGATGATATGTCCACAATACTTTAGAAAAGAATGTGCTTGCAATTCATATTAGTGATAATATCAGTAAAATCTTTGTAATTTGCAGTGCCATTCTACCCCTTCAAACTTTGCCCCATGCTCTCATTTCTGACCTACAGAATTCTTCACAAATTGGAACCCACAATTCAATGGTAACAATTATATTTCTGCTAACATTCAGAGTTCTACATTTTACTGAATGACTCAGAGGTATGAAATGTTTGGGCCTAATGAGTGGGGAGCAGGCATTTGAGAAAGGGGTAGAATATTCCAAAATGTGGCTGAAAGATTGGAAAAGACATCTCTATAAAGAGAACATAAGGGACCTGAGATGGCAGAGTGAGTTTAAAAACTAGGATATACCTATGAATGGATCTCGTTTTGAAGGATTTACTTGTTTTGCTCATTTTTGTGTGTTGTTTTCGTTGTTGATGCTATTAGAAGCTTGGAAATATTTATTTGGCAACGTTCTCTCCATTTTCTTCCTATGATCCCTTGTACATTCCTCGGTTTCTTCCATAAAGCATTTTAGCTGGATAGTCATGTCTTAAAGACTTAAAAACAGAATGATAAATTAATAGGAGAACATGGTTCACATCTTATGTTTTTGTTAGTGCTTATGCAGAGGGAAAGTGACCTGTTTCAGGAATTAAGACTTGTGTTCCAAGTAGTAGCCAGAACCATAAAGAATCCATTAATATCTTTTAAAAATAACAAAATTTAGGGATTTTTTAAAATAAATGAGCTTGAATGTTTTTCATATATTATTTTAATCTTTATAAAAAACATCATGCTCTTAGTGTTCTTATTCTTTATTTTACAGATAAGAAAACTGAAATACAGAGAAGAAAATAACTCTGTCAATAACTAGCAAGAAGACTCAGGGTTCAACCTCAAATGTTTGGCTCTGAAGTTAAGACCTAATCAGTGCTCTGTATTACCAAGAAGTGTTCCCCAAAATGCCAGAATGGACATACGATTAGAAGAGACAACTTCTAGGTGGATGTTTAAGAATAATGTTCTAGAGGCAACTGAACCTCTGAAAAAGGAGAAAAGGAAGAGATTAAATTTAGAAAGAAATAAAGCTACTAAATTCTACCAACAACAGTGCATGTGAGTATTGTGCATATATATTATTATTGTTATGTTTTGATACTTATATTTTATTTCCATCTTGCCTCATGAGGGTTTAAAATGATTCCTTAGAATCTGTAAATGAAGCATTATTAGCTGAGCCTATAGAAATTAAGCCCATGATTCTGTATATTCACACATCTGTTAACACTTTAGTGATATAGTAGGAGAGTTAAAACAGTAATTAGATGTCACTCTTTTTTTTTTTTTTTAATCATCCTTTAAGTTCTAGGGTACATGTGCACAATATGCAGGTTTGTTACATATGTATACATGTGCCATGTTGGTGTGCTGCTCCCATAAACAAGTTCAGCCATTGTGGAAATCAGTATGGTGATTCCTCAAGGATCTAAAACTAGAAATACCATATGACCCAGCCATCCCATTACTGGGGATATACCCAAAGGATTATAAATCATGCTGCTATAAAGACACATGCACACATATGTTTATTGCAGCACTATTCACAACAGCAAAGACTTGGAATCAACCCAAATGTCCATCAGTGACAGACTGGATTAAGAAAATGTGGCACATATACACCATGGAATACTATGCAGCCATAAAAAAGGATGAATTTGTGTCCTTTGTAGGGACGTGGATGCAGATGGAAACCATCATTCTAAGCAAACTATCGCAAGAACAGAAAACCAAATACCGCATGTTCTCACTCATAGGTGGGAATTGAACAATGAGATCACTTGTACACGGAAAGGGGAACATCACACACTGGGGCCTATTGTGGGGAGGGAGGAGTGGGGAGGGATGGCATTGGGAGTTATACCTGATGTCACTCTTAATATAGTGCTCTAAACTTCCAGTAGACCGACAGTCAGTTATATGATACAAAAAGTTTAAGCATCTCAAGCCCAGTAAATAATATGAAAGACTCTACAAAACAAAGCATGCATTTAATTAAGGCTCATCTAAAACCAGCCCATCTTGCTTAATATGTATACTTTATATTTTACTCCACATAATCTAGACAAGTAAGACTAAAATTTAAACTTGAGACATAATTATTTGTATTTTTTTCAATTACTTTAAAATCTTTACTTGATATCTGTAATGACTTATCCTTGACTTTCTTTTGCACTTCAGGGTGTGATGCATCTGTTCTGGGTTTATTTCAAGAGATTGGGTAATTTGGTCATTCATTTGATTAATTAGCAGGTATTTGAAAAAGAAATGGAAACATTGAGAAGGCAGTGCCATACTTTTTAAAGAAGGTCATATCATCTAATTTTCAGAGAGCTAACCGTTTAGTTGCTTAATTAAAACACAATTCTACATGTTTTTTCTTTGCTAAATTTATGATCTAAATAATGTTATGCTGCTTCAAATTTTACATAAACATTTTTGTTGTTAAAGACATTTTAGAATGTTAATATTTGACTTGATCATCTACGCCTCTGTCTTCATTTTTCATATGTGTTCCTGCCCTTACAAAATTGGAAGGTGCATGATAATACAAACTTATCTGTGACTTCTTTTTGTGATGACTTTTCTACTTCAGACATTCAAATGTAAGTTTTGAGGTTATTATTTATAATGAAGAACATTACTTAGAATACATATCCTACCAGTATAAGGTCTAATAAAGATATTTTAAAATTCATGTATTCACTTATTTACCACTTTGTATAAGTAATGTAGACTTATCAGGTGGATGTGATCTTCTGAAGAAGAGCAAGAGAATCTCAGACTTTAAGGAATTTCCAAAGAATAGAAAACGGATCATTAAGAAAACAATTACAATCAAATATGTTAAAACTCAGAATAAGGCACTCATTCATGCTACTAAAAAAAAAATGTATGGAGTAGAGGCTGAGGTGAGCTGATTGCTTGAAGCCAGGTGTTTGAAACCAACATGAGCAACATAGCAACATAGCAAGACTTCGATTTCTAAAAAAATAAAAATAAAAATAAAAAAAATAAAAATAAATTAGCTGGGTAAAAGTATTCAGGAGGCTGAAGTGGGAGGATTGCTTGAGCCCAGGAGGCAGAGGCTGCAGTGAGCTGAGACAGCACCACTGCACCCCAGCCGGCTCGGCACAGTGAGACCCCATCTCAAAAAAAAAAAAAAAAAAAAAAGAAAAAAAATTATCTGGGTGAGATGGCGTGGGTCTGTAGTTCTAGCTACTCCAGAGACTGAAGCAGGATGACTGATTGAGCTCAAGAGTTCGAGGCTGCAGGAAGCTATAATCATGTCACTGCACTCTAGGCTGGGACACAGACTGAGGCAGCATTTCTTAAAAAAAAAAGTAAAAAATAAAAGCAATTGAATTTCATTGTATATTTACTGGGCATTATAAATTGCTTAATTAATGAAGTGCTTTTTAACTTTAAAACTACTAGTCAGAAGTCTTATTTCAGTCATTCTTAGATTATGCATCATGAGTTTTGTTTTACATTCCATATTCCAGTTCCAGTGGAAAATCCTAGATGTGCTATAAAATGCAATACTTTACTATTTATAGGGATTCAATTGAGCATGTTGATTATTATGAGACAAAATTAAATCACTTCTCTGCTACTTTTAGCTGCCTGACAAAGGGTAAACTACTGAAAAATTTGTTATTTTAGTATTCATTTATAATATATATAAATACATAATTTAATAGGTGATATAATGTATGTTATGTGCTTAGCATGCTGTTTTGTACATAGTAAAAACCAATCAGTTTTAATTATTTTTATTCTTTTTTGTTGTTTTTTGAGATGGAGTCTCGCTCTCACCCAGGCTGGAGTGCAGTGGTGTGATCTTGGCTCACTGCAGCCTCTGCCTTCCAGGTTCATGCAATTCTCCTGACTCAGCCTCCCGAGTAGCTGGGACTACAGGCGCCTGCCACCACGCCTGGATAATTTTTTATATTTTTAGTAAAGACGGGATTTCACCGCGTTAGCCAGGATGGTCTCGATCTCCTGACCTCGTGATCTGCCCGCCTCAGCCTCCCAAAGTGCTGGGATTACAGGCATGAGCCACTATGCCCGGCCTAATTATTTTTATTCTTGTTATTTTCTTTATGTTTTGTTTTCTGTATGAACACCATTACGAGAAAAGTTTTCAGACTTAAGCTCCAGGAAAAAAAAAAAAAAAAACAAAAACTATTTTCTTAAAAGAAATCAGAATGTATGCTAACTTAAAATATTGCAAATCATTACTGACTATAATTTCCATTCAGTTTTGTGCTCCTGGAAACTCAAACCATATATAAAGCTCAACTTTAATAACTTAGTAGGAGATTGGTCTGAATCTCTCTCTGTCTTTTAAGTATTTCCTCTGTCCTGACCTGCATATTTGGTGGCAATTGTTATCTACTTACATTTTATCATTTTATTGTATGAATTTTTATAAACTGATGACTCCTTTCTAGAATCATGGGATATAAATAAATGGACATGTATATTTATATAATATTGCTCTGGAGCAGCTAATTCATGTTCTCTCAGGATCGCGATGGGGGATCTCCTCTATGTTGCCCAGGCTAATCACAAACTCCTGACCTCAAGTAATCCTCCCATCCCAGCCTCCCAAAGTGCTGGGGTTACAGACATGAGCCATCACACCCTGGCCTAATTAGCCATCTTAAGGTTTGAGACATATGAAGTAAAAATTAAACTTGTATTCTCCAGAACTTAGTGATCATCACTACCCTTAACCTCCCTAGCAAATTCAAATCAGTGTTAAACAATTCGTATTTAGATAAATATGTGCACGGAATTTCATATGAAATAATGTAGTGGATAATTTTCTCTTATACAGAGATGAGATGTTTTATTTAGTAAATGAAGTAGAAAAAGAGGTAACACATAACTAAGAGATATAGTTAGTTTGTGTAACAGGAAAAAAGTTTAGAGCAAAAGAAGTTATCATGACTCTCTCTTCCTTTCAAACTGTCTTGCATATTTCTATTATGATCAGTCTTCAAATTCTAATTTAACTTCTTCCTCAGAGACATACAGAGGCTTATTAAATTCGTCAGCAAGTACAAAGTAAACATACCTATCAAATCCTATTTCTTTCATGTTTAAAGATATAATTTTATGCTACTTGTTGAACATATTTCCCACATTTAAATCATAAAAATCTGCTTACTGTTGACCACACACATCATATTGACCCTGCCTCGGAGGCCTCTGGCAGTCATTCTCTCTGTTTACATCCTATACCTCTTGCTTCACCACAGAATACCTTCCCAAAATGCTTGTTGGAAAAGCTCGCCAGCAACCTTTCCTGAAAACTCTACCCAATTCTAAACTTTACAAAGTATTATTTCAGGCTGGGCACAGTGGCTCATGCCTATAAGCCCAACATTTTGGGAGTCTGAAGTGGGTGGATAACTTGAGGTCAGGGGTTCAAGACCAGCCTGGCCAAGATAGTGAAACCCCTTCTCTACTAAAAATACAAAAATTAGCCAAGAGTGGTGGTGCATGCCTGTAGTCCCAGATACTCTGGAGTCTGAGGGAGGAAAATCACTTGAACCCAGGAGGCAGAGGCTGCAGCTAGCCAAGATCGTGCCACTACACTGTAGCCTGGGTGACAGAGCCAGACTCCATGTCAAAAAAGAGAAAGGAAGGAAAGAAGGAAGGAAGGAGGGAGGGAGGGAAGGAGGAAGGAAGGAGGGAGGGAAGGAAGGAGGAAGGAAGGAAGGAAGGAAGGAAGGAAGGAAGGAAGGAAGGAAGGAAGGAAGGAAGGAAGGAAGGAAGGAAGGAAGGAAGGTTACTTCAGTCCTTTACCCCATCTGTAAAAAATCATAGCTGACTCTTTGATCACTAACATGTGGGTTCTTGAGTCTTCATTCTATTTTACCCATTCCTAGAAATTACAACCAGGAGGAAAAAATAAATCAGGTATATGCATACTAGACCACAGGTTTTGCTTCTAAAAACCGTATAGCTTTTTGGACATTGAAGTTGGAGCTCTCACAACAAAGAGCCAACATTTATTAACTGCCTATTATTTATTAGAGACTGTGCTAATCACTGCCTAAAGTAATATTATTTAGTGTTAAAATAATGTCTTCATATTATATAATGTCAAATAACACTGCATATCCTAATGAATATACAAAGCAAAGTCACAATAAAACAAGCACACAAAAAAGTCTTCTGACTTACCTATTTCTATCCTAATTCCCTCCCCCAAAAGGTAATGAATTTCAACCAGTTTGACTGATTCTTCTGTTAAGTTAGTTATCTTTATAGTCCTAATTAATTAACACATGGATAGTTAAGAAAATTCTCACTTACAGATATCTACTGATATACTCCTCCTTTAGATGGTGAAATGGATGTAATATGTACATCCTCCAAATGTAATGTTCTTAATCTGACCCTCCCCCAACATACAAAAATCACCTTTCAATGGTATCTTAACAATCCTGTGATCAACACAGTTAAATCTGTGCGGGTTGTCTATGGCCCCTAAAATCAAATGCTTAATTCAAAAATATTAAATGTCTAAAAAGGAGTTCAGGTAAAGGCTCCTCCTCCCTCACCTTATTAAATTATCTACGGTAAAGGGTCTCATGTCCTAAGCAGATAGTGACAGCACTGATAGCCCTTAAAAAACAAAGTGTATGTTATCAACTCAAACTTTGTTTTCAGCTGTTATTTAGAACCTGGAAAAAATGAATGATATTAATTGAGGATCATTTGAAGCCTGTACAGTAAATCTAGGAAAGCTAGACACTCATCAATGACTCCAGCTGACGGTGAGAAATCCATTTATTTGGAGCAGTATGTTTGTGAACTTGACCTTAAAGAATCACTTTCATTTCCTGTGTTGTTGCAGGCTCAATCAAGAAAAGCTACAAGAAACAGCTTCATTAAAACTCATGCTTTATTTTCCTTACACTTTCTCTTAAGCATATTGTGTAGGAATATTACCTGTGAAGCTGTACATGGCAATTAATTTAAGGACATCCTTGGGATTGTTATAGAGAGGATGAAGAAGCATGTAACTCATCATATTTTTATTTCTTGACTGCTAAAATTTTCAGAACTCACATATATCAGTTAACCTTCATAGGTATATATTTTTGCATCTTTTTTTAGAATTTGTTGTTTTATATAATTTTACTGTGTTTCTAATAAGTTGCCTCAACACAAAATAAGTTGAGTATTATTAAGATAATAATAATGATGTTTCTGTGTTATTTGGCTATATATGTCCTTCAACCATGAAAATAAGATGAGGAACAAGACTATAGTTCTATCCTATATTCTAGACTATATTTATCAGTAACATCTATGACAGGCCACTTAACATTACCTTGACTCCTTTATTGCCAGATGAATAAGTTAGTACTGACCTTTTCTACCAGGTCTTAGTAAGTACTAACCATGTGTAATTATTAAAATTTTTGAAAATATAATTGACACTCTGAGCACTACTGAAGAACATTTAAAAGAGATTGCTCCCCTGCTGCTTTCTATTAAATACTAAAATTAACAAATGGATACTAAAAGAAACATTGTGATTGACTGTTTCTTATAATTTCAAAATATGAAGATTTGACGTGGTAAAAATGCTCATATTTACAGACTGCTGCCAAAACTTCCTCTAT
This sequence comes from Macaca fascicularis, assembly GCF_037993035.2. Classification (NCBI taxonomy): domain Eukaryota; kingdom Metazoa; phylum Chordata; class Mammalia; order Primates; family Cercopithecidae; genus Macaca; species Macaca fascicularis. The sequence goes on along the minus strand of NC_088379.1, from coordinate 32,225,845 downwards.
TTTGTTTTGGTATCAGAGCAAGATATCAGAAGGCTAAAAATAATTTACTCATTGCAGTGCATCAGATTACTCCCATAGTTAGCAATTAAAACAACAATTTATTTTTAATCGAGGAATACAAAGTTGCAGCTATAGAGGATGAATTAAATCGAGACTGAATCTACAGCTTGATGACTATGGCTATTAATAATATTGTACTATATACTGAACATTTTCCAAGGAGTTCATTTTAGGTGCCCTTACTACATACAAGAAAGGTAACAATGTGCAGAGATGGGTATGTTAATTTACTTTACTGAAATTATTCATCTGCATATGTATAGCAAAATATAACAGTAATACCATAAATATACATACAATTAAAAACACATTTATTATCCTGCCGCTTCTTTGGGTCAGGAGTCACTTAGCTAAGTGTTTCTGGATCATGGTTTCTCATAAGATTGAGGTCAAAATATTGTAAGATATTAGCCAGGGATGCAACACTGGACTTAAGGTGATGATCTGTTTCTGAGATAGCTCATTAACATTGACTTTCCTCACCACATGGGCCTCTCTCTAGGGCTGCTTTAGGGTTCTGAAAGCGTGGCAACTGGCTTTCCCCAGAATAAATAGTGAGAGAAAAGAGAAAAGAGAGAGAGACTAAAACAGAAACAGAGACGGAGAGAAGTGCCGTTTTCTGTGGTCTCAGAGACCAACCCTGAATCTGTGTTGAGAGAATACAGAGCGCATGAAGACAGGAAGGCAGGGATCAATGTGGAGCACCTTTGAGGCTGCAATGAATGTAAATGGATTTTCGTGTTTCCTCCCTGTGTCATATTGAACAATTCTTCACAATCTATAGATGCAGAGGATATTTAAAAATCTAAATGACTTAGTTATCATAGAACATAAATTTATAGACTCACCAGTAACTAGAACAAAATTTGACTCATAATAGATATTCTGTAGATAAGTTCTAAGAGTAACAATTTATGATTTATTTTCAAGGTTATACATAGGTGGTTATTGATACATAATATGAAGCAATGTTTAATCAATGATCTCCTAATGATTTGTGATCGATGATCAATATTTTTCAGTTTGTTTAAAATTATTTATTTAAATGCCAAAACAATTTTATCTTGTTCTATAGACTCTAAACTCTAAAAATGATATTTTAATGAGACTATGTATCATAAGGCATGCTCATATTTACATATCCATGTACCAATTTCTTTGTCTCTCTCTGTTGTGATTTGTTTTCAATTTAGTTTCTTTTATAATGTGTTCTGTAGCATTTTTAGCCACAGGAAAAGTATAATGAGGTGCTACACAATTTCATATTTGCCTAAAGGTGTATTTATTTTACTCTAACTCTTGCATGATATAGTAGTTGGCTGTATATTCATGATATAAGCAAAGCCAAGGCACAAGCTTTCACTCAGCACTTACATTCAGGGGTCCAGATTTCTTTCAACTTTTAGCTTATCCTCACAAGTCAACTGAAAAGTGGGAGTGTAAAATGTGAACAGATTTCATAGGATATTTTTAGTTTTCATGCCTATTAATAGCACACACCACTTCCATTCACATCCTGTGGGTCAGGTCTAAGATAAATGGTTCGACTCTCAGTAAGAAAAGCTGGAAAATATCAGCAGGGCGCGTGGCTCACGCTTGTAATCCCAGCCCTTTGGGAGGCTGCGGCTGGCGGATCAGGAGGTCAGGAGATCGAGACCATGTTAGCTAACACAGTGAAACCCCGTCTCTACTAAAAATACAAAAAAAAAAAAAAAAAAAAAAAATTAAAAAATTACTCAGATGTGGTGGTGGGCGCCTGTAGTCCCAGCTACTCGGGAGGCTGAGGCAGGAGAATGGCGTGAACTCAGGAGGCGGAGCTTGCGGTGAGCTGAGATCCCGCCACTGCACTCCAGCCTGGGCGACACACCGAGACTCTGTCTCAAAATAAATAAATAAATAAAAAGCTGGAAAATATCATTTAGTTTTGGCTCCAGAGGAAAGAAAACACCCAGACATTGTTGAACAACTGTAGTCACTTCCATGCTTTTCATTTTTCACACCTGAAATTGTTGTTCTCATCATTGGACCTGTCTTATTTGTTTTGAATACACTTATTTATCATGTTTGTTTTAAGCAAAATATCTACATTAGTATGACTTTCATGCAAATAGAGCTAGCACTTGTAAATTATTATACAAATAATTCAGTCATTTAGAAAATGTGGGCCGGGCGCGGTGGCTCACGCCTGTAATCCCAGCACTTTGGGAGGCCGAGGCGGGCGGATCACAAGGTCAGGAGATCGAGACCACGGTGAAACCCCGCCTCTACTAAAAATACAAAAAATTAGCCATGTGCGGTTGTGGGCGCCTGTAGTCCCAACTACTCGGGAGGCTGAGGCAGGAGAATGGCGTGAACCCGGGAGGCGGAGCTTGCAGTGAGCCGAGATCGCGCCACTGCACTCCAGCCTGGGCGACAGAGCGAGACTCCATCTCAAAAAAAAAAAAAAAAAAAAAAAAAAAAAAAAAAGAAAATGTGTATAATATAGATAAGCAAAAAGAAAAAAAAATCACCTGATTTACAAATAAAAAAGCGTAGTTAACTCTTGGTCTGAATGCATAGTAACTTGTTGATAATAAAAGTTAATGCTTCCACATTTTATGTAGATTCATATCATATATATGTATAACTATATATTGAATGTATGTGTATATGTTATATATATGTGTGATTGTACAATACATATTACTTCAAAACCAAGTTTTGCATTTACCCATACAAACACAGAAACATAAACACACATATGCACCCTACATGTGTCTATGATGTCTGATATTTACTGTGACTAGCCATCCACTAAAAAGTGGATGCTTTCCATATGTTATCTAACTTAGTTTCCAAAATAACTTAATGGTATAAAAAATACCATTGTAGAATATGAAAAAAAACTGAGGCTCAAAGAGTTTTTTTAACTTGTCACACTTCATACTTTTATAGAGTAGAGCTGATATTCAAGGTTCCATTGTCTAACTCCTAAACCTAAATGCTGAACAACTCTGCTGCATTGTCTTAGCATATCTCCTGTCTAACTAAGCACTTTTTGTGATCCAGGCACAAAGTAACTGTGTTGTAGACATCCATTATTTAATCCTCACAACAATTTCATGGTAGATAGCATTATCCTCATCTTTCAGATTCTATAAACCAGGCTTAGAGCTTTAAACGTAATGCCCTAGATCACAGAACAGCAAGTGGACAAGTGTTTAAACTCATGTCTTTGTGACTCAAAAGTAGTTTTCCAATGGAAACGCTTCACTGCCAGGGTGAGGATATCTCTATTAGCAATATTTTTGCTATATATTACATAAAAGAACTGCTGTGTCATCTAGTGCTACATTTATCAAATTATTGGATATGAAATACTGGTTTTGTACGAACAAACCCAGCAAATGGAAGGTGAAAGATGTTTCCTATTAAGCGTCTATCCTGTGAATTTGAATCAAAGATGATTTCACATAAATAAAAACCAAGTTATTTCTAGTGAAGATTTTTATGAAAAAAACAAATTAAATATTTATAAAAATGTAGCCAACTAGGGAAGAACAAATAAATTTTTTCAGATAAATCAAATAAATAAAATAATACCACAGTAGCAACAGTGGTAGACCCCCCCAAAAAAGAATAAATTGGACAGAAATTTGGCATTTATTGTTCCCTGTGTTACCTGATGTAATGCCTACATGACATAGCTGAATTTCTACTCTGTCCTAACTCTGCTTTTCGTTAAGAAACAGGATGCCTGTAATAAAGAGCTCCCTTTGTAATAAGACCAGGTGAGACTGATTGGAACCAAGATAGCTGACCAAATGACTTCAAAAATACTTCTGACTTCTCATTATCATGTTAAATGTTACTCCCACCAGTGCCATGACAGTTGACAATTGCCATTACAATGACTGAAAGAGCAAGAAAAGAACAAAAAGGAGGAGTACTCCCATTTCACTTTGAATTTTTCCATTTCTGGAAAGGACACAAATTTTCCTTCCCTCACTTTTAATGTCCAACCCCTTTATTGGAGAAATCCTGTTTCTAAACCCCTTACCCTTCATTCATTTAGCATATGATTTATGAGCCATACTCCTCCTGCTTCTCAATTCCATGGCCATCAAATAAAGCCTGCACTGATTGACACTCACTTTCAACTTCAGGTGTTGGCTTTGCAACATCCAAGAGGAAAAACATTCATCTTTTGGGGAACTATCTTTGTTGGTAAAATTATGACAGGACAATAGGACTAGAGGAAATATTTGAGATGGCATAGACCAATATATTCATTTACAAAATAAGAAGTGGTCATTAAATGTTTCATCTTTTTTTTTTTTAATGACTAGACTTGCATTGCTTACCTACAATAAATTGAAATTGGAACTTAAAAAATTATCTTATCACTTGTTTTCATCTTCTGAAAATTATCTCATCACTTTCTTTCATCTTCTGAATTTCTAATGATTTATTTTAGAGTTTATTTTCTGAATCATCTAGTCAATATCCTAAGTTCTACTTAAGTTCCCATGATCTGACAGAGTTAGTCAGGTTAAAAATCAACCCAGTCAAAACTTCATCTATATTATAGTCTGAATTGATGTGTAAGGACATGCAGATTGACTTTCCTAATAGAAGCCTTAAAACATCCAGAAAAGCAATCAATACCATCCTCAATTCAATTAATATTCTGGTACATTATATCATACAGTCTTTATCTAAATCCTAGTTGAAGTTCACATATTTCTAGCCCCTTGCCTTTTCATTTCATTTTAAATTTTGATATCTATAGAAAAAATAAAGCATCTTCCTTGGGTGTAAGAACAAATATATGACCCCAAATATTTATATAATAGTATCTCTCATGTTTTTCAAAGGAACGCCAATTTTTGGGGGGGAGGAAGAAAAGATGCACCAAGAGATCGTGCCTTTCAAATATTTTTATATATGTGAATCAAAGTTGTAATAAATAATGTTCCTTAACATTTTTACATTATATTATATCTTTAGTACAAAATACTCCAAAGATACACTTTTCTGGGTCTGGACAGATTTTACTCTATAAACAATTTCTAGTTCTTCCTGTGTTTTTGTATATTTTTCTTTTTATTGATCTTGGTTGTTTATTAGATAAAGATATATCAAGTATCTTATTTAAAATAAACAAACATCTCCTCCTTAGTCCCATGGTCCTCTCTCAATACTGCGATATTTCTCATTGCTTTCCTGATACAGTTTAATGAATGGGTGCTCTACATTCAATACCTCAATTTTGTTTCCATGTAATTTCCTCTTTTCACTTCACCAAAGCTACTGTTTCCCCCAATATTTACAAATATCTTCTAGTTGGATATTATTATCTAATTACTAGTCTAGTATTTGACTCTGTTTGCCATCCTTTCTTCTCTCACCTGCTCCACTGACAAGATGTGTCTGCCTTTATTTTCCTACCTTTCTTTTTTTTTATTTGTTTTTTTTTAAGCCACTAAATATAGTAGTAATTTAATAATAATAGAAGACAAATACATATACCATGCATACAGACTTTTGTACTGGATTATGCTTGAAAACAGAAAAGTTGTGATTTGGGACTAGAAACAATTGCAGAAAGTTTATGAGCTTATTATACAAATATTCTTAAGAGGAAACATGACTTAACCTCAATTAGTTTGATCAAATTTGTTTGCAGGCAAACCTGAATTAAATAAAATGGCTTATATTAGGTTAAAATTTTTAAATTTTAACATATATGTTTTTTTTAATTTTTATTTATTTATTTATTTATTTATTTATTTATTATTATTATACTTTAAGTTCTAGGGTACATGTGCATAACGTGCAGGTTTGTTACATATGTATACTTGTGCCATGTTGGTGTGCTGCACCCATCAACTCGTCAGCACCCATCAACTCGTCATTTACATCAGGTATAACTCCCAATGCATTCCCTCCCCCCTCCCCCCTCCCCATGATAGGCCCCGGTGTGTGATGTCCCCCTTCCCGAGTCCAAGTGATCTCATTGTTCAGTTCCCACCTATAAGTGAGAACATACGGTGTTTGGTTTTCTGTTCTTGGGATAGTTTGCTAAGAATGATGGTTTCCAGCTGCATCCACGTCCCTACAAAGAACACAAACTCATCCTTTTTTATGGCTGCATAGTATTCCATGGTGTATATGTGCCACATTTTCTTAATCCAGTCTGTCACTGATGGACATTTGGGTTGATTCCAAGTCTTTGCTATTGTGAATAGTGCTGCAATAAACATACCTGTGCATGTGTCTTTAGAGCAGCATGATTTAGAATCCTTTGGGTATATACCCAGTAATGGGATGGCTGGGTCATATGGTACATCTAGTTCTAGATCCTTGAGGAATCGCCATACTGTTTTCCATAATGGTTGAACTAGTTTACAATCCCACCAACAGTATAAAATTGTTCCTATTTCTCCACATCCTCTCCAGCACCTGTTGTTTCCTGACTTTTTAATGATTGCCATTCTAACTGGTGTGAGATGGTATCTCATTGTGGTTTTGATTTGCATTTCTCTGATGGCCAGTGATGATGAGCATTTTTTCATGTATCTGTTGGCTGTATGAATGTCTTCTTTTGAGAAATGTCTGTTCATATCCTTTGCCCACTTTTTGATGGGGTGGTTTGTTTTTTTCTTGTAAATTTGTTTGAGTTCTTTGTAGGTTCTGGATATTAGCCCTTTGTCAGATGAGTAGATTGCAAAAATTTTCTCCCATTCTGTAGGTTGCCTGTTTACTCTGATGGTAGTTTCTTTTGCTGTGCAGAAGCTCTTTAGTTTAATTAGATCCCATTTGTCAATTTTGGCTTTTGCTGCCGTTGCTTTTGGTGTTTTAGACATGAAGTCTTTGCCCATGCCTATGTCCTGAATGGTACTACCTAGGTTTTCCTCTAGGGTTTTTATGGTTTTAGGTCTAACATTTAAGTCTCTAATCCATCTTGAATTAATTTTCATATAAGGAGTAAGGAAAGGATCCAGTTTCAGCTTTCTACTTATGGCTAGCCAATTTTCCCAGCACCATTTATTAAATAGGGAATCCTTTCCCCATTTCTTGTTTCTCTCAGGTTTGTCAAAGATCAGATGTCTGTAGATGTGTGGTATTATTTCTGAGGACTCTGTTCAGAACAGAGTCCTCAGAACAGAGTCCTCAGAAATATTTTCTTACCTTTCTAACACCTTTTCTATTGAACATACTGTTTGTTTCTCTAGCTCTGCTCTCAATGCTTTGCTCTGTCCATGACGTCCCTGAAATTTAAATTATAATATCATCTGCATTCTCATGCTTAACATTACAACCTCATGACTTTCCTGAACTTTAAATTATAATATCATCTGTATTCTTACGCTTAACAATACAGTTATTTCCAAGCGCAGAACGGTCTTTTGAGCTCTAAGTCCATGTACCTAACTTTCTAACTGTATGATTCAACCTGGCTGTAAAATATATACCTCAGGTGCAAGGTGATAAAAATGGAACTCATTCTACCCTCAGACCCACTGTTTGTTTTTTCCATTGTGAAAAATGTTAATGTCATCTGGGTAGCCTCCAAAGCTAGAAACAAGTAGTTGATATCTTTGACTCTTCTATGTCCCCTGCCCACTTCATCCATTCATTCAGTTATACAAAGAATATTTACTGGCCACTCAATTTATGCTAGACCCTCTTCTAGGTGCTAAAGGTAGAATGACAAACAAAACAAACCATAAGTCTTTCCTCATATCACTTATAATCCACTGGGCAGGAGTTCACAATGAATGCATAAAAATAAAATATGTGATTTTAGATAGTCAGCAGTACAAAGAATATTAATTATGATTGGAGGTTGTATCATTTATGATTAGAGTTGGCTGCATGAAACAGAAAACCTAAAATAATAGTGATAATAGTAAAATTTAAGTTTCTGTCATTGCAAAGAAAATTTATTTTTAGGCAGTCCACAGCTTGTATGGTGGCATCAATTTCTTCAGGGACCCACGAGTTACTTTCCTCTATAACCCTTGTGTAAGGCTTTCAACTCAAGGTCACATCTCAGTTCATGAAGTCTGCTGAGATTTCAGCTATTGAGTCTAAGTTCCAGTCAGCAGAAAACATAAAGCACAGAAGAGAAAAAAAAAAAAAAAACAAACAACAACAACACAGGCCGCTATCAAAGAGATTAACATGGTTTAACAATATTCCTGGAGACTCCACAAAACAACCTCATGTAACTCTAATTTAATACATCATGCTGCAAGAGATATTGTCTCTTTTCATCCTTAGTCCAAATTAGATTGCATTGTGTAATTAAGAAGGCATGGGGAAAAGATGTGGGGTAGGCAGATACTTTTGCCATAGGTGGCTATTTAGTGAGCTTTAATAGGGAAGGTCTTTTTGAAGAAGTAAAATTTCAGCACATGTCTTTATTCATCATATAATCTTGATTTTATTCCCTTAATAAACCATTTTCAACCTGTTTTCTTATCTCTATTCCCTTTGGCCTTACCCTCCATTAACAAAGTTCCCCACTATCCCTCCTCTCTTTCACAGCAAAATTTCCCTATTCTTCTGTTTCCAGTCTGATCAACACAAGATCAATTCTCCATGATGCTATCACAGAGCTTTTTGAAATACAAATCTGGTCCTTGAACTTCCCTGATTAAAATCCTTTAATGTTTCTCCATTGACTCAAAGCAATAACCACATAAGTCTTTCATGAAAAGCTCTCTCACCACCTAATATTTTACTCTTTTCTTCCTCCTTTCTCCACTAAACTGTAACTTCTAGGCCTTTGTTACAGCATTATAAGTTGAGGGTTTTTTCATCTGTCTATATTTAAATTTATTTGTCCTTTTTCCAAGAATATCTCTTCCCCATCCAACTATGTCTAGAAAAGGCATGCACATTTATCTTTTTAAAGCTCACTTAATAGTCACGTATTTGTTTAAAATTTCCTGAATACCATACTTTCATATCATGGCCTCTACCTATAAGCAGGAAAACTATTTGTTGATGTTCCCTCACTTATCATTATTAATCGTTTTAATTGTTCTAACTACAGACATTTCATGATCAACTGTGAGCTACACGATGGTATGATTGTAGCTTTTGTTTCTATATTCAATTGCCTCTTTCTGAGAAAAGCATGTTTTTAGATACTAAGACTTTCTTGAGTAAATTAAACTTGTCAGCCTCCCAGGCTGAACATTTTACACTCTCTTCTGCTACTAACCCATCCCTAAGGTATGGTGTAATTTTCTGTTTGTGCTGTGTCTGCAGCTCCTTTCTCATCCACCCTCTTGATGAATTCCCACTTCAGCTTCTACTTATGGCCTTTGTCACCATGTATTTGCATCAATGCAATTTTCGGTGTGGATTTACCTTCCTTCATTAGCTCCCCCTCTTGATGGGGTCAAAACATAGTACCATATCATGGCACTGACGCCAAGCTTCAAGAAATTCAAATTATTTGCTTCATAAAGTTCATTATTTTCTAGCATAGAATTCACAACTTTTCAGTAATCAGTTGTATCTTTTATCCATGTTTGTTTTATTTTTACCTCTTCTGCCCCCACCTACCTTTTGATCTTTTTCCATAGGGATATCTCTATAAAGGAGGCGTCACTGAGCATGAGGCATTCTGTCAGAGATGTCAATTTTGTGGGCGGCATGGTGCACTTTTGGGATGTGTGTGAGGCCAGTGGCACATAAAACAGCTGACCCAAAAGGTCCTGAAAGTTTCACGGGAGACTGAATTACAAGGTAGACATCACAGGCTGATTCTGGCAATGTTTTCTACCATGAAAGCTCTAACTCAAATTGACTAGATGGGGCAGGAGGAGTCTAGTTTGAGAGCAGATTAGGGGCTTGCTTTCTTAAGTGATTCTAAGATGTGGAACCCAAGTCCAGGGCTGAGAAGGAAGAGACAAACCAAAGAAGATAATTTAGCAGGTTGATTTAAAAATTGTGGTTTTTTTTTTAATTGCTTTTCCAGTGTCATTGCAAAATGTTCCCTTAGCTCAAAATAATGTTAGTCTAATTTCTTCTATAGGCTATTTTATAAGGACTCAATGAAGCACGTAACTATACTCTTACAACATTAATTTTATTAATCCACAGGGAAGCATTGCACTATGTCAAAATCACTCAATTAAAAGAAAGTTGCATGTGAGATACGCTTTAATGTGGTGCAGCATGTGTGAAACAAAATGTTCTTTTAGTGAAAGATATCCACAGGCATGTAAAGAATTGTGTGTCTGGTTTTTCTTTTCTGGTAGCAGAGCATGCTTTGTTTTATGAAGGGGAAAACTTCTGTCTTCATTCCCACTGGAGTTTTTGCATCAACCCCTGGCAGCAAAGCATCATCTGTCTATACCAAAGTATTAGAGTGATAAAAATGCTCAAAATTGTACCTCTTCTTCAAAGTCAAAATTAAATATTACCTCCTCCATGAAGTTGTCCCCAATCTCATCAGCTAAACTAATCTCACCTGCTACTGTGTTCCCATAGTATTTGGTTTGTATATAAATTTAAAATTTATCACACTTTCGTCAGTTATATTTTGTTTATTTCTTATCATTCTTTCTCCCACTATGGTAGTCTTTAGAGCTTCAGTTGGAAAAAAATCAGCTCTGTCTTCCACTAAGCCTTAGTTCAGTGCCTTTTAAAGTTTCTGCACTGAGACAGTGATACTCTATTTAAATACCTGGGATTTGAAATCTTATTAGATGAGATTGACTGTTGAATCTGCCATTTCTAGCTGTGCAATGTTAGGTAAACTACATAACCTTTATATTCTCTCACATTCCTCACCTCTAAAATGGGAGAAATATGGACTCATATATAATAGGATTGTTGTGAGTTTAAAGACAAGATAATAAACACATAAAACTAGCAGAGTTTTGGTACTTAGGCCATAAAATATTATCCATTGTTATTACATGTTTGGTAAATAGATATAACTATTAGAAAATTGAATTTGAATATGCCTCTTTTTTATCCTGTAAAGGCTAACCTCAAGGCCCAGTTTATTAAAAAATTTTCCTTAATGCTGCCACTATATCTTTTTATTTTTTACCGAGGTCTTCTAATGATGTTTATAACCTAAGATGCAAAACTAAGCATTTGATTATGAACTCCTTTTCCCTATTCACTAAGTATTTGGTGTTTGCCTCCCAACTTATTTGATGTTTGAGTGTTGGGATGTACGTTCTGTTACTGATGAGAAATGCATACACAAAAGTAGCTGATCCTAGGATATCACCAGGCAAACTTAACTGCTACTTGTCAAATGAGCAGAAAAGAAAATAAAGAAATATGACTTTTGACATTTTCCATTTCTTCCTTTACCCTCAGTATTCTACATCCTCCTATCCTTTTTTTTTTTTTTTTTTTTTTTTTTTTTTTTTTTTTTTTGAGACGGAGTCTGGCTCTGTTGCCCAGGCTGGAGTGCAGTGGCCGGATCTCAGCTCACTGCAAGCCCCGCCTCCCGGGTTCACGCCATTCTCCTGCCTCAGCCTCCCGAGTAGCTGGGAGTACAGGCGCCCGCCACCTCGCCCGGCTAATTTTTTTTGTATTTTAGTAGAGACGGGGTTTCACCGTGTTAGCCAGGATGGTCTCGATCTCCTGAACTCATGATTCGCCCGTCTCGGCCTCCCAAAGTGCTGGGATTACAGGCTTGAGCCACCGCGCCCGGCCCCTCCTATCCTTAAACTACCATATTTTCCAGCTTTGAAGATGGAATTTCCCTTGAATAACAATGTGATCAAACTTAAAGACAACCCATTCTCTCCCTTATTTTAGCAAGCTTATATGACATAACATCTGCATTGGAAGGAATTTGACAGTTCAATTCATACCTGAGGTCTGAATTTCTGTGAGGGAGGCCTCCTTTAGTGAGTGCAGCTCATTCCCTTTTGAATATTGCATTTACCTGTTTACAGTATACAATTTAACAACTTTTAGTATATTCACAGAGTTAAACACAATCCTAGAATATTTTCATCACGCCAAAGGGAAACCCTGTATTTTTTAGCCGTCATCCCTTTCAGACTTTTCCCCATCCTTACCACCACCACCCATCAGCCCTAGGCAACAACTAGTCTACTTTATTTTATTAAAATTTAAAATTTTATTCTCATATAATTTCATCATTCAGCAGTTGTAACATTCTGGTAGAAAAGTCTTAGTTGACAGCTTTTCTTTTCTTTTCTTTTCTTTTTTTGTTATTTCTATAGGTTCTTGGTGTTTGCCTCTCAACTTATTTGATGGTTGAGTGTTTTGTGGGTTCTGTGGCCAATGAGAAACACATACCCCACAGGTGGTGTTTGGTCACATGAATAAGTTCTTCAGCGATGATTTCGGAGATTTTGGTGCACCTATCACCTGATAAGTGTACACCATACCCAATGAATAGTCTTTTATACCTCACCTCCTTCCCCCATTTCCCTGAGTCCCCAAAGTCATTGTATCATTCTCATGACTTTGCATCTTCATAGCTTAGCTCCCACTTTTGAGTGAGAACATACAACGTTTGGTTTTCCATTCCTGAGTTACTTCATTTAGAATAATGGTCTCCAGTTCCATCCAGGTTGCTGAATATGTCATTATTTCATTCATTTTTATGGCTGAGTAGTATTCCACAGTATATACATGTATACATTCCCACCATCCGTGTAAAAACATCCCATTTTCAGCACATACATGCCAATATCTATTATTTTTTGATTTTTAAATTATGGCCATTTTTGCAGGAGTAAAGTGTTATCACATTGTGGTTTTGATTTACATTCCCCTGATCATTAGTGATGTTGAGCATTTTATTCATATGTTTGTTGGCCGTTTGTATATCTTCTTTTGAGAATTGCCTATTCACATCCTTAGCCCACTTCTTGATGAGATTGTTCGTTTTTTGATTTTCTTTTTTTCTTGCTGATTTATTTGGGTTCCTTGTAGATTCTTAGTATTCTTTGTTGGATGTATAGACTGCGAAGATTTTCTCCTGCTCTGTGGGTTGTCTGTTAACTCTGCTGATTATTCATTTTGCTGTGAAGACACTTTTTAGGTTAACTAAGTCCTACATATTTATCTTTGTTTATGTTGCATTTGCTTTTTGGGGGTTCTTGTTCATGAAGTCTTTTCCTGAACCAATGTCTAAAAGGGTTTTTTTTTTTAATGTTATCTTCTAGAATTTTTATAGCTTCAGATATTAGATTTAAGTATTTGATCTATCTTTATTTGACTTTTGTGTAAGGTGACAGATGAGGATACAGTTTCATTCTTCTACATGTGGCTTGCCAATTATCCCAGCACCATTTGTCAAATAGGGTGTCTTTTCTACACTTTATGTTTTTGTTTGCTTTGGTGAAGATCAATTGGCTGTAAGTATTTGGTTTTATTTCTGGGTACTCTATTATTTTCCATTGGTCTATGTGCCTATTTTTACATCAGTACCATGCTGTTTTGGTGACTGTAACCTTATAGTACAGTTTGAAGTTGGGTAATATGATGCCTCCAGATTTGCTCTTCTGTTTAGTCTTGCTTTAGCTATGTAGGCCTTTTTCTTTTTTTGGTTCCATAAGAATTTTGGCATTGTTTTTCTAGTTCTTTGAAGAACTATGGTGACATTCTGCTCGAGTACTATAGAATATATATTCTATATATCAGCATATGGAACATTCTCCAAGACAGACCATATGCTAGGCCCCAAAACAAGCCTCAATAAATTTAAGAAAACAAATTATATCAAGTACTCTGTCAGACCACAGTGGAATAAAATTGGAAATTATCTCTAAAACGAACCATCAAAATCATGCAAACACATGGAAATTAAATAACCTGCTCCTGAATGATCATTGGGTCAACAATGAAATCAAGATTGAAATTTAAAAATTCTTTGAGCTGAACAATAATAGTGACACAACCTATCAAAACTTCTGGGATAGAGTAAAAGCAGCACTAAGAGGAAAGTTACAGCCTTAAATGCCTACATAAAAAAGTCTGAAAGAGCACAAATAGACAATTTAAGGTCACACATCCAGGAACTAGAAAAACAAGAACAAACTAAACCCAAACACAGAAGAAGAAAAGAAATAACATAGATCAGAGCAGAATTAAATGAAACTGAAACAACAACAATAACAAAAACAATACAAAAGAAAAATGAAAGAAAAAGCTGGTTCTTTGAAAAAATAAATAAAACTGATAGACCATTATTGAGGTTAACCAAGAAAAGAAGAGAGAAGATTCAAATCTCTCTTGAGTTTATTTGAAAAAGATCAAATAAACTCAATTAGAAACAAAACAGGAGATATTACAACCAATACCACAGAAATACAAAAGATCATCCAAGGCTATGATGAACACACCTTGTGTGCATACCTAGAAAACCTACAGAAGATGGATAAATTCCTGGAAATATGCAACCCTCTTAGATTAAACCAGGGAGAAAAAGAAACACTTAATAGACCAATAACAAGCAGCAAGATTGAAGTGGTAATTAAAAAAAAAATTTGCAGACAAAAAATAGTCCAGGACCAGATGGATTCACAGCTGAATTCTATCAGACATTCAGAGAAGAATTGGTACCGATCCTATTGACACTATTCCACAGTAAGAGAAAATCCTCTCTAAATCATTCTATAAAACCATTACCACCCTAATATCAAACCCAGGGAAGGACATAACAACAACAACAAACTACAGACCAATATCTCTGATGAACATAGATTCAAAAATCCTTAACAAAGTGCTAGCTCACTGAATTCAACATCATATCAAATTGATAATCCACCATAATCAAGTAGGTTTCATACTGGGAATGCAGGGATGGTTTGACACACCTTAGTCAATGAATGTGATACACCTCATAAACAGAAATAAAAATAAAAATCACATAATAATCTCAATAGATGCAGAAAAAGCATTTTACAAAATCCAGCATCCCTTTATGATTAAAACCCTCAGTAAAACTGGCATAGAAGGGACATACCTTAACATAATAAAAGCTATCTATAACAAACTCACAGCTAACATTACACTGAATGTGGAAAAGTTGAAAGCATTCTCCCTGAGAACTGGAACAAGACAATATTCCCACTTTCACTATTTCTATTTAACTTAGTAATGGAAGTCCTAGCCAGAGCAATCAGACAAGAAAAAGAATAAAAGGGTATCCAAATCAATAAAGAGGAAGTCAAATTATCACTGTTAGTTGATGATATGATCTTATACCTAGAAAACCCTAAAGACCCAAAAAGCTCTTAGAACTGATAAATGAATTCAGCAAAGATTAAAGATACAATATTAATGTTCACAAATCAGTAGCTCCACTATACACCAATAGCAACCAAGCTGAGATTCAAATCAAGAACTCAACCCCTTTTATAATAGCTACAAAATAATAAAATAAATAAAATAAAATAAAATAAAATAAAATAGAATACTTAGGAATATACCTAACTAGGGAGGTGAAAGACCTCTACAAGGAAAACTACAAAACAGTGCTGAAAGAAATCATAGATGACACAAACCAATGTAAACTCATCCCATGCTCCTGGATGGGTAGAATCAATATTGTAAAAATGACTATACTGCCAAAAGCAGTCTACAAATTCAATGCAATTCCCATCAAAATACCTTTTTGAATTTTAATCATCAGAATGTTTCTGTTTTAGATTAAACTTATGATTATTAACCCCTAAACATATATGTCCTGATCTGTTTTCTGCAATTGAGAATGGTATACAATATAAATTCAATTCTCCATGACATATTAAATCCAAGGTATTTGGAGATGGTCTTTAGTTTTCTCTTGGGTTTTTTTGTCTCCAGGCTGTAGAAGAAATGAATCATGGTGTCTCCTGAGTATAATCCTGGCTACCTTCTTTTGCATATGCAGTAGAAAATTAACATTTCTAAAAAATGTTGCACTTGAAGTGAATAGTAATTTATGTCTGTAATATGGCCATAAAAATGCAACGAAGAGTAATTATCATCATTGTTTTGGAAAGTCTATTTCAATTAATGCAGTCTAAGAAAAATTGTCATTGTCTTTATTTTGTTTCTATGGTTAGGCACAGTTATTATTTCAGTGATTTGTACTGAGTATGTAATCAAAATATTAAGAGTTTTTTTCTCATTGCATTGTTATGTGCATATCATTTAAAAACTTAGAGGCCTAAGGTAACAGATGTTTATTTAGCTCACCATGTTTTATTGGCTAGGTAGATGGTCTAGTCTAGGTCAACCCAGCTAATTTTTGCTTGGCTCCTTCATGGAATGTGGTTAGCTGGTGAGTTGACTGATACTTGGATGATTCAGGGTGGCATTACTTGCATGTCATGCAGTTGGTAAGTTATGGAACAGTGCACAAGTGGGCTCTGGGTCTTATTTTTGTTATCATGTAGCACTTTTGCACAAAGCAGTCACAGAATTTAAATAATATAAACAGTCAAAATTGCACAGTGCTCTGAGGCCTGGTTTCAGAATTGCTACAGAGTAGTTTGTACCATATTCAATTGGTTACAGCAATTACAGTCTTTCCTTTAGGATATTACAAGTCAGATCCAGGTCACCCAAAAAGAGTAAATGGTGCAATAAAGTGAGTCAAATAAATTGTAGGGGATTATCAGTATATAAAAGTGATAGTCACACTATAATATAGTCTATTAAGTGCACAATAGCATGATATCTATAAGAAGTACATATCATAGTTAAAAAAACATACTTTACTGCTAAAAAATCGCTAACAATCATCTGAGGCTTCAACTAGTCCTAATTTTTTGCTGGTACAATGTCTTGATATTGATGGTTGCTAACTGATTGGGGTGATGATTGCTGATAGGGGTTGCTGTATCAATTTTTTTTTAAATTAAGAAAAGTATGAAGTTTGCTCCGTCAATTAGTTTTTTCTTTTATGAAAGATTTATCTGTATCATGCAATGCTGGTTGATAGTATTTTAGCCGCAACATAACTTCTTTGAAAATTAGAGTAAA
Source organism: Macaca fascicularis (assembly GCF_037993035.2). Classification (NCBI taxonomy): domain Eukaryota; kingdom Metazoa; phylum Chordata; class Mammalia; order Primates; family Cercopithecidae; genus Macaca; species Macaca fascicularis. The sequence continues at coordinate 32,208,805 of NC_088379.1, read as the reverse complement.
TTCTTGCAAACCCTGCTGTTGTTTATCAACTGTTTCTATAATCTTCTAAATTATTTGTTGTAATTTGAACAATACTTACAGCCTCTTCACTAGGAGTAGATTCTGTCTCAAAAAATTATTATTTCCTCATCCACAAAAAGACACTTCATTTATATCATCAGGCTTCACTTCTAATTCTAGTTCTCTTGCTTTTTGCACCACATCTGCAGTTACTTCTTCCATAAAAGTCTCGAACTTCTCAAAGTAATCCATGCGGTTTGGAATAAACGCCTTCCAAACTCTTGTTAATGTTATTTTGACCTCCTCCCACGAATCACACGTGACCTTAATGGCATCTAGAGGTGTTTAATTCACTTTGCCAAGATCCATCACAGGAACCACTATCTATGGCAGCTATAGCCTTGTGAAATTTATTTCTTAAATAACAAGACTTGAAAGTCAAAATTCCTTCTTGATCCATGAACTGTAGAGTGGATGTTGTGTTAGCAGGCATGAAAACAGCATTAATCTCTCAATACATCTCCATTAGAGCTCTTGGGTGAATGAACAGGTACATTGCCAATGGAGCAATAACATTTTGAAAGCATTCTCTTTTTTTTTCTGAGCAGTAGGTCTCAAGAGTGGGCTTAAAAAATTTAGTAAACTATGCTGTAAACACATGTGCCATCATACAGGCTTTTTATTCCATTTAGAGCACAAGCAGAGTGGAATTAGCAAAATTCTTAAGGGCCCTAGGATTTTCTGAATGGTAAATACACACTGACCTCAACCTAAAGTCAACAGCTGCATTAGCACCTAACAAGAGCATCAGTCTGTCTTTTGAAGCTCTGAAGGCCAAGCATTGACTTTTCTTCTCTAGTTATGAAGCCCCAGATGGCATCTTGTTCCAATATAAGTCTATTTATCTCCACCAAAAATCTGTTGTTTTGTGTATTTATTTTCATCAATAATCTTAGCTAGATCTTCTGGATACATTTTGGAACTTCTACGTCAGCATTTACTGCTTTACATTGTACTTTTGTGTTACAGAGATGACTTTTTTCCTTAAACCTCATGAACCTAGCTCTGCTGGCTTCAAATTTCCCTCCTGCAGCTTCCTCAACTCTCTCTCTGCCTTTAAAAACTTTTCTTTTGCATTCACAACTTGACTAATGGTTTGGTTCAAGAAGCCTAGCTTTCAGTCTATCTCATCTTTGTTTGTTTGTTTGTTTTGTTTTGAGACAGTCTTGCTCAGTCACCCAAGCTGGAGTGCAATGGCACAATCTCTCCATGAACAACTGAGATCCTCCTAGGCAAATTCCACCTGCCAGGCTTAAGAGATTCTCCTGCCTCAGCCTCCTGAGTAGCTGGGATTAGAGTCATACACTACCAAGACCAGCTAATTTTTTTTTGTGTGTGGGGGGGGTTTGTCATGTTGCCCAGACCTGTCTCGAACTCCTGAGCTCAAGGATTGGCCCTTCTTGGCCTCCCAAAGTGTTGGGATTACAGTCATGAGCCAGAGCACCCAGCCCTATCTCAGCCTTTGACATGCCTTCCTCACTAAGCTTAAACATTTCTAGCTTTTGATTTAAAGTGAGAGAATTGTAATTTATTTTCTTTCACTTGACTACTTAGAGACCGCTGTAGAGTTACTACTTGGCATAATTTCAATATTGTTGTGTCTCAGGGAATAGGGAGGCTCAAGGAGAGGGAGAGAGACAGAAACAGCCAGTCAGTAGAGCAGTCGGAGCACACAATATTTATCAATAAAGTTTGTCATCTTTCATGGGCACAGTTTATGGCATGTCAAAACAATTATAATCTTAATATCAAAAATCACTCATCGTCTGAGTGCAGTAGCTCACGCCTGTAATCCCAGCACTTTGGGAGGCTGAGGTGGGCAGATCACTTGAGATCAGGAGTTTGAGACCAACCTAGCAAACACAGTGGAGCCCTGTCTCTACTAAAAACACAAAAATTAGCCTAGCATGGTGGTGCACACCTGTAATCACAGCTACTTGGGAGGCTGAGGCAGGAGAATCCCTTGAACCTGGGAGGCAGAGGTTGCAGTAGCCAAGATCGAGCCAATGCACTCCAGCCTGGGAGACAGAGAGAGATTCTGGAAAAAAAAAAAAAAAAAAAAAAAAAAAAACTGATCACTGAGTATCATAATAGATTTAACAATAATGAAATAGTTTTAAATACTCCAATAATTGTGGCACAGAAACAGGAAGTGAGCACATGCTGTTAGAAAAATGGCTTCAATAGGTCTGTGTGAGACAAGGTTGCCACAGATATTTGATTTGTAACAATACAGTATCTGAGAAGAGCAACCAGGTATGTTTTTAACAAAGCAAGATAACTTGTAAGGGTGGAGTAATTTGTTGCTCTTTTTGGTGAGAGGAGCTATGAAGCAAAGTGGCCCCTTTGAGAAAAAACATACATTAGTACCTTATTCTTTCATAAAGATTTTCAGTGCCTGAAACAAAAGGATTGAATTTCACAAATTAAGTATAATTATTTCAGTTTAAGAATATCTTTTGGTAGGAGTGTAAATTAGTTCAACCATTGTGGAAGACAGTGTGACGATTCCACAAGGATCTAGAACTAGAAATAACCATTTGAACCAGCAATCCCATTACTGGGTATACACTCAAAAGATTACAAATCGTTCTACTATAAAGACACATGCACACATGTATGTTTACTGCAGCACTATTCAAAATAGCAAAGACTTGGAACCAACCCAAATGCCCATCAGTGTTAGACTGGATAAAGAAAATGAGACTATGCAGCCATAAAAAAGAATGAGTTCGTGTCCTTTGCAGGGACATGGATGAAGTTGGAAACCATCATTCTCAGCAAACTAACACAGTAACAGAAAACCAAACACCGCATATTCTCACTTATAAGTGGGAGTTGAACAATGAGAACACATGGACACAGGGAGGTGAACATCACGCACTGGGGCCTGGCCAGGGGTTGGGGGCAAGGGGAGGGATAGCATTAGGAGAAATACCTAATGTAGATGATGGGTTGATGGGTGCAGCAAACCACCATGGCATATGTATACCTATGTAACAAACCTGCACATTCTGCACATGTATTGCAGAACTTAAAGTATAATAAAAAATGATAAATACATAAATAAGAATATTTGTATGTGTGTGTGTGTATATATATATGTGTGTGTGTGTGTGTGTGTGTGTATATATATATATATACAGAGAGAGAGAGAGTTAAGAAAACATTGAAAATATCTTATCAGAAGAAATGTTACTTCTTTCTTCATTGGGCTTTATGAGGACAAGTTGAGAAATCAAGCAATAAAAAGCCAATGTAAGTATGCTTTTTAAAAAGAGACATCATAAACAGTTTTCTCTCAATGAATGGATGAGTTTGACGAATAAACAGCTTTTTAAGCAATCATTAATATTATTAGAACATGCTTCTTTCTTCATTGGTTCATATGACATAGGTTTATATATGCAACTACATAAACATACTTTCTTTACAGTGCCTTGTAAACTATTCTCTTTCACTGAATCCAAGAGTTTGACTGAGAAACAACTTTGTAAGCAAACACTGAAAATATGATAATAGAGTATGTTTCTTTCTCTATTGGGCTCTTTAAGGATAAGTAGAGAAATACTGCCATAAAATATTTCATATCTTTATTTATCCCACATACCTAGATATTTCTCCATATTAAGTTCATAACAAATCCACCAACCAAAATGCATACATGATTAATACATTTTAAAAAAAGATTCCTAAACATGCTACCAGAGACCCTATCACAGCTGAAATGTCTTTTATTTATGAGATTATTTAGAAAACTACCAATTCTGTTAACTATGTATTCATTATATTCTCCCCTTTCCCATATTCATCCCTTTTGCATAAATATTTCATGAAAAATTGGGTTATCTAGTTGGTAGATGCTTATCATGTATGCCATTTTCTTGAAATACACATTTTCTGATAAATACATTTGTGTGCATGTGGTATTCATCTGTATGTGTGTTTTAAGTTCACTTACATGTACTCTTCTTTCCAATTATAAATCCAACATTACACATTAACTATTATCTCCTTAATCTCTCTCATTTTTTTTAACTCCTACAACATTGTTTGCTCTTTGACCTTCTGCTTTCTTGTAACCCCTTAATTTTTATTTTCTAATGTGAGCACTGATCTTATCTTCCTTTATCTTACAGTTTATAATGCTGTTACTCTATAACTTCTTCTTTTACTACTACCCAACACAGGGCAGGCACTGTTGTGTGTGGTTTATAGATATTAAAAAAGGATTTGGGCACGTGCAGTGGCTCATGGCTGTAATCCCAGCATTTTGGGAGGCCGAGCTGGGTGGATCACCTGAGGTCAGGAGTTTGAGACCAGCCTAACATGGTGAAACGTTTTCTCTGCTAAAACTATAAAATTAGCTAGATGTGGCAGCACATGCCTGTAATCTCAGCTACTTGGGAGGTTGAGGCAGAGGAATCACTTGAACCCAGGAGGCCGAGGCTGCAGTGAACTGAGGTCATGCCATTGCACTCCAGCCTGGGCAATAGAGGGAGACTCTGTCTCAAAAACAAAACAAAACAACAAAAAAAGAATTCACAACCCTTTGAGGCCACTACTATTATTAATTCATTATGTAGATTAAGACAGTAAAGCACAGAGAATATTGCACCACCATACTCTCATAAATTGAATGTAATGGCTCTTTTTGTTCCATTACCTAAATCTTTCTCTTGCCAATATTTTAAACTTTTTGGTCATCTCATCCTTTCGCTTTTTTTTTCTTCCACCAACCTTTCCTAGAATAATTGCAAGTTAGATGAAATACTTTGTCCTCACATCTAGGTAACTAAGTGATATTCTGGAAAAACAGAATACAGCTATATAGATATCATAGTCTGACTGATTAAATATATATTATATAAATTTATATATAAATATTATGTTATATATTTATATATTATATAAATTTATATATATAATGTTATATATTTATATATTATATATAAATATTATGTTATATATTTATATATTATAATAATATATAAATATTATGTTATATATTTATATATTATATATTTATATAAATATTATGTTATATATTTATATATTATGTTATATATTTATGTATGATATATTTATATATGAATATTATGTTATATATTTATATATGATATATTTATATATGAATATTATGTTATATATTTATATATTTTATATATTTATATAAAATATGTTATATATTTATATTATATACTTAGATAAATATTATGTTATATATTTATATTATATATTATGTTATATATTTATATATTATATATTTACATCTAAATATTATGTTATATATTTTTATATTATATATAAATATTATGTTATATATTTTTATATTATATATTTATATCTAAATATTACGTTATATATTTTTATATTATATATTCATATCTAAATATTATGTTATATATATTTGTATTATATAATATTTTATAATATTTAATTAAAAATTAATAATTAATAATATATTACATATATTATATATACCCTCCTCTGGAGGTGTGTGTGTGTGTGTGTGTCTGTATATATTTTTATATATATATATATATACACACTCATACATACCTAATCTGTAGACTCAACTAGGGCATTTACATATACCCTCATCTGGAGAGTATATAATCTGGAGACTCCACTAGGAAAGAATATGCTAAACACATCCCAGATGTTTGGAAGATTTTATGTCCTTATGGTTGTATGACTGAGTTCCCCTTTTCTTGGTAAATATCTAATATCTATCAGAAATGGCTCTGAGCTCCTAGATACAAGATCAGAGCTACCAAATCAGAGCTGATCTTGTCTATTCTTCTTGAAACTGTCTCCTTTCTTATCTTTGACCTGCAAGCCACTCTTATGTCCTTGCCATATGACTACCTCTCACAGATAGTTCACAAAATGGCTGTTTGCTTATTCAAGGCCAGCAGGAGAGATTTCACGTTTTGAACCTCTTCCTTCAAGAAGAGCCAAACCCTTTCAAAGGCTCTTTTGATTGAAGCACACCTCCCCAGAATAATTTCAATCCTTAACTTAATCTATTTTATCTAATCTCTTAATCCTTTTCTCTTCCCAAATGACTTCATTTCTTTGGAACATGGTGATACAAGTCACAAACAGGACACTCTGATTTCTGAAATACGTGTTCCTTTCCATTCTTATTTCCCCTTTTCAAAGAAAATATAACCATTGACACTTTATTTATTTATTTATTTATTTATTATTATTATTATACTTTAAGTTCTAGGGTACATGTGCACAACGTGCAGGTTTGTTACATATGTATACTTGTGCCATGTTGGTGTGCTGCACCCATCAACTCGTCAGCACCCATCAACTCGTCATTTACATCAGATTGACACTTTCTAAGGTTAATCTGGTTTGGTTTTGTTTGTTTTGTTTTGTTGAGACGGAGCCTGGCTCTGTCGCCCAGGCTGGAGTGCAGCAGCGCGATCTCGGCTCACTGCAAGCTCCGCCCCCCTGAGTTCATGCCATTCTCCTGCCTCACCCTCGCGAGTAGCTGGGACTACAGGCGCCCGCCTCCGCGCCCGGCTAGTTTTTCGTATTTTTAGTAGAGACGGGTTTCACTGTGTTAGCCAGGACGGTCTCCATCTCCTGACCTCGTGATCCTCCCGTCTCGGCCTCCCAAAGTGCTGGGATTACAGGCGTGAGCCACTGCGTCTGGGCAAAGTTTATCTTTTTCATCTGTATCCTTTAGACTCTCTGCTTTTTTATTATCTTTTTTTATTAATTATAAATAGTCTTCTTTATCTTCTATCTTTCAATACTAACTTTTTTTTTCAGCAAACACTGCTAGTTTACATAAGTTTCCCTCAACAATTTAAAAGTTATTAACATCACCCTTTTAAGGAAACTTTTTAGTGATTTTTTCCTAGTTTCATGCCCTGAAATTTTAATATCACAGATATACATTGTGTATTTATATATTACATGTATCTCAATACTTTGCACATTAAAAAGTAAGATTTTTTTCATGCCTATCTAAAAAAAAACAAAACAAAGCCAGGCGCGGTGGCTCACGCCTGTAATCCTAGTACTCTGGGAGGCCGAGGTGGGCGGATCATGAGGTTGGGAGATGGAGACCATCCTGGCTAACACGGTGAAACCTCGTCTCTACTAAAAATGCAAAAAATGGCCGGGTGTGGCAGCGGGCGCCTGTAGTCCCAGCTACTCGGGAGGCTGAGGCAGGAGAATGGCGGGAACCGGGGGGGCGGAGCTTGCAGTGAGCCGAGATCTTGCCACTGCACTCCAGCCTGGGCGACTGAGCAAGACTCCGTCTCAAAAAAAAAAAAAAAAAAAAAAAAAAAGAAATAACAAAAAAAGAAAAAAAAAAATTTGCTTACGGGGGTGATACTGACCCCACTAAGACGACAAGCTCTACATTATGACCACCTTGCCTTTCTAGCTACCATTCAGCCTTCCTCCTCTTCATGATGAACATTCTTGAAAGACTGAGGTCTTCCCTCCTGTCCATTTCTCAGGTTCTTACAACTTAACTTCTGCTCTTACCATTTTCTTGAATTTTTCACAAAGGTCATCACTGTCTTATTCTTTGCTTAATCTAATAGACACATTTTAGTCCTTATTACATTTGAACTCTTTTTTTGACATTTTACACTGTTGATCTTGCCTTTTCTTCTTGAAACTGTCTCCTTTCTTGTCTTTGAGGAAAGCAATGTTTTCTATGTGACTAGGTTCACTATTTTCTGTGTGCCATTTTTTTATTTTTTTTTTAATTTTTTTATCCCCTAATTACTTAGAATTCCATATTCAACTTCTATTTACCTTTATATATTTTGCGTGTTATTTCATCCCCTGTCTTCATCTACCACCTCTATGCTGATAAGCCAACTCTTGTCTTCCCCCAGATTTCTCTGGAGCTCCAGGAACATTCACCTTTCTGATCTGTATGGCCCACAAATGCACAGAGCCACCGTTTTCATCACCACAACTGGTTCCTTCCTACCTTTCTTATTTGAACAAAATACATTATTTTCCATCTAACTTATATGACCTGAGGATCTTCTTTCTTGATTGTTCTTTTTCTGTCAGTCACCATAATTATTTATGTATAAGAAGGTTAAAAAAGATATTATTTATTTTGATTTTCATTCTGAATCATCTGAACCAAAGGATTAACATGGATCCACTAATAAAGGCTTTTTGTCTTCCATCCAAATATCCTCCAGCACATCATCTTTACTTCAGCCATAGGATATTTTTAAAATCTAAATCTGATCATTTTGCTTAAAACTATTTGATGATATTACTGTAATTAAATAAAATACCAATTCCTTAGTATTCACACATTGACTTTTAATAATTAGCCGGTATCTAATAAGTTTATCACTTGAGCTCTCTTGCCTGTCCTAAATTCTACTATCACAAATCTCATGTCTAGAAAAATTAATGATTTTTATATACTATATCATTGATGATCTTATATACAATATCACTGATGATTTTTATATACTATATAATTGACAATTTTCATATATTCTATATTATTTATTATTTTATATGATTTTAACTCATTTCTATACAAAAATCATCAATGTTATAATTTTTCCAGACATAAATTTGTTACAGAAGACTTTAGGACTGGCAAGAGAGTTCAAGTAATGAACTATATTATTGGACACAAGCAAATTTTTAAAAGATAATGTGTAATGCTAAGGAACTTGTATGTTATTTAAATTCAGTAAATCATTAAGTCATGAGTTCAGTAGAGCTCAGTTTGTTTACCCTTTCAATATATGTAGGACCTTAGTTAATTCATTGCAATTCCATAGCCTTAATATTTACATTCTATTTACTGTATCTTTTTTAGTTTCCACATGAAACTCAATTTTTTATAATAAATCCAACTTAAAATTCCTCTGCTTGTCTTTTAGTGAAGGTTGAATCTAAGTTCCAAGGACTTATTTTTCTTCATGGGATGGGACAGAGAGGATAACATAGGGTTAATTCTGGTCATCTATCCATATTGACATCAACAGGCTTGATAGTCCATTTTGCTATTTGTTTGGCAAATTTACACTTATTCTGGCTACAAGTTTCCTTTATGCATATGCCCCTTTGATGTTTCTCAAGGTCATGTTTATATCTCTCAAGCACAGAAAATTTAAACTGGGACTTACTGAGACTCTGTAAGATGAAATCAGCCCTATAAAATTGCCTCATACAAAGTGCTCCTCCTCCTAATCTACTCTTCTATGTTAAGGTGGCTCAAAGTCCTTGACAAAATTGTTGATCCATCCCAGGAACCCATTTGAGAAGCAGAACGTAGGTATTATTCTAATATCCACATACTTACATATTTTTGTAGTATGTGTACCTCTCTTTAGAATGAACTTTTGCATCTTGGTACACATAGCTCCTTATCGTACAGCATAATCAGCTTTTAACTCATTTGATTCCTTTGAGCTTTATTTCTGAATTCCTTTACCTCTCCCATGACTCAGATCAGAAGATCTGGGGAGATAAATTTAGATAAACTTATGACTGATCCTTCTGAGCATCCTGGTGTGAGGATAAAGTTGGCCTGAAATTGTGCCTGCACTCTGCTTGCCAAGTCCTGTGTCCTGGTTAGGGAGAGTCCAGGGGAAGGAGCGCCTTTCAGCAATTTAGTTGTCATATTTTCTTGTAGGACTCTCTTAAACCCACAGTCATGTTCTGGTAATATTGAACAAGTTGTAGTTCTCAAACGTGCCCTACACTCTAGTGCCTGGTTGCCTTATATATGTAATTTATCAACCTCATCTTCGTTAGCTTAATAATTTCCACATAGTCTTAGACTTCATCTCAAGGACCAGATCATTAAGGAAGCCTCTAGATTTTTTCTCTCTTTTTTGTCCAATAACTAATCCTCTTATTATTATTCTCCATTTAGGGTTGTTGTAGGTATTACGTGGATTAACACACATGGCCGGCTTAGCCGCATGTTTTCGGTATATATTCAGCACTAACAAATATAGCGACTCATCTCTTTTCAGTCCTCAATAATTCTGGTTAAATAAACAATGATTAATTTGACAAATAATCTGAAAAATTATACATATCCACTTTAAATCTCAGTTAAAATCTTCTGACAATTTTGACAGCTAGCTCTTTAATTTGTCCTCCACCACATGGTGTCTAAGTTTTACTCTTTCTTTTGCAAATCCCTTGAAATTAATCTGTCCTGGCATGGTGGCTCACACCTATAATCCTAGCAGTTTGGGAGGCCAAGGTGAGTGGATCACCGGAGGTCAGGGGTTTGAGACTAACCCAGCCAAAATGGCGAAACCCCATCTCTACTAAAAATACAAAAAATAGCTGGGCATGGTTATGCATGCCTGTAATCCCCACTACTCGGGGGGCTGAGGCAGGAGAATCATTTGATCCTGGGAGGCAGAGGTTGCAGTGAGCCAAAATCATGCCACTGCACTCCAGTCTGGGCAACAGAGTGAGACTCTGTCTCAAAAAAAAAAAAAGAAGAAGAAGAAGAAAGAAAAGAAGAAAAATTAATCTGTCTTTGTTGTAAATAAAAAAAATATTTTTTTCACTTTGTTACAGCCTAAATATTGTTGGCACTGCAATATTTAAATGTAGAGATAATACTACTATACTCTTAATTCTTACATGGGTAGCAAGTCAATTTGTCTCTTTTTTGAACAGGTACTATATCTATTGATTTTTTTAAAAATGTCGTACTGCCTAGGAAAGGAAATAATTTAATTGGCAGCATGGAAGATTTTGTTTTGAAAGCCCCAAACTTTATGTATTCCATATCATATGTATGTGTGAATGTATGTACACACATATACTTCTGCACATGTATACTCAGAGGAGGAAAATAGTATATTCTGTGGTACATGGGATTCAACTATAACTCCGAACGATTCATGTTCTGTTTAATCCTCTTCTTTTGAGAATGTGCAGGTCCAGTAAACATAATGAGAAAGCACTTCTGTGATTATGTTACCTTATATAGCAAATGAGATTTTGCAGATATCATTGGAGTCGCTAATTTATTGAGTTATGCAAATAAAGAATTATCGTGAGTGGACTAAATCTAATCAGCGAGTCCTTAAAATGAGGAACCCCTTCCTTTTATGGAGCCAGATGTTATAGACCACACGGCTAGGATGTGAGGATGGTCTCTAGAAACACCTTTGGTTCTGAAACTGAAAATATCCTTGTCCAACAACTAGCAAGCAAGTAAGGAACTCAGTCCTACATCCTCAAGGAAAATAATTTTGTGAACAATTATTCCTAATGTGCTCGGAAGAGAAAGCTAAGACTCATAATACTGAGGCTCCAGCTGATACCTTGATTTCAGCCTGTGAGACCCTGAGCAGCGGAGCCAGCAAACCTGTGCCCAGACTCCTGATCCAAGGAAAGTGTGAGTGCTATGAACTCCGTATTTATGTCTCCCCCAAATGTGTATGTTGAAACTCTAACCCCTAATGGGATAGTATTTGGAGGTAGAGTCTTTGGGAGATAATTAGGTTTAGGTGAAGTCCTGAAGATGGGGTCTCCATGATGAATCAGTGTCCTTGTAAGGAAATGCAGAGACCCAATCTCCCTCTTTCTCTCTGCCATGTGAGGATATAGCAAGAAGGTAGCAATCTGCAAACAAGGAGGAGGGCCCTCAGCAGGACCCGAGTTGACCAGCACCTTGATTTCTGACTTTTCAGCCTCTAGAACTGTGAGAAATAATTTCCTATTGTTTAAGCCACCCAGTCTATAGGATTCCTGTTTTAGCAGCTCAAATTGACTAAGAGAGTGATATCAGACATTTGTGTTGTTTTAAGTCTCTAAATTTGTGATACTTTGTCACACAACGGTAGATAACTAATAGAGTTGTTTTGAATACAAGGATAAGACTCTGCGTTCTGATTGAGACTTATAAGCACCTCACCTGTGGTTTGTGGCTGTGTAAAGAGCATTAAGCCTTCTCCATAGAAGTGCTTTATAGAAAAACACCTGTGAAGCACCGCAGAGGAGGCCAGGTGCAGTCATCAGCATCGGTATTTAGGAGAGAAAGACCATGGCATTCACCTTGGACAAGGCTCCACACCAACAGGGTAGATATGTTTTATTTTAACAGAACCAGCTCACTCTCTTTCTCCAAGAAGAGTATATCCTTCTTTGCTAATGACACCATACCGAGAGAGAAAGAAAGTAATCATGTAAAGTCGCTCTACCCCAAGAAGAATTAAATGGGGCACCTATATTTATCTCCTTTCTCCACGCAAAAATACCTTCAAGTGACACTACGGAGAGCTCATTTAGGCTAACTGCAGAGTGACAGTTTTCTCATTCTGCAGGAAAAGGATAATCAGCTTCATTAATCCATTCAGACCTCCAGGGTATCATTTATTAAATTGCTCCCAATGTGCCTTATTCACTCCCAGGAAATAATTTACATACTAGGGAAATTTGATTCACTACCAAGCATATCCCATTTTAAACAATTCTCATTTTCATTCCTTGGTGGAAGGTAATAACTTATGCAAAATATGTGCAGGCAGATTATACCATGCTGGGAAATTATTTAAGTATTACTTTCAGGATGCCAATATTCCATAAAAATATCTGCAACATGCAATTTAATGAATTTAATGAAGATTGTTTTTCATGTGTTTCTTGCCCTTTTCCTTCCCCTCCAAACAATTAAAAGTAATCTTACATAAAATGTTAGGACCTGGAAGCGTAGACTCATTGACAAACAGGAATGAAAATCATAGAAGTAGCCTTTCTATTTCATTATTCTCTCAGCCTTTCAACTGAATCACAGCTGAGGCTATTTTGTTTTTTTTTTTTTTTTTTTATATAAGCCACCGTCTAAACAGTTACTTATATTTTGGGGACACTTTGATTCATGGAGGAAACTTTTTGGTTTTAAGTTACATACATAAAATCATGTTTCAACTGGTTAAGCTCTATTTTCTAAAATAAGAACACTTTAATGATAACAAATATGTATATGTAGCACTTACTATGTGTCCAGGTATTGTTCCAACTGCTTTACACATCTTCATTCTAGAATTCCCTTAAACAAACCTGTGAGGCAGATATTAATGGTGACACAATTGGAAATTAAGGAAATTGAGTCACAGAAGTTAAACAAACAGAAATTACTCATGAATTTTTTATGACGAATAGTCTCTATTAGACTGCTTGATTTAAAAAATACAAATATCTCACTCTTGCAGGGATAGCTACTAAACTTCAAACGGCGTAAATGATAATAGTGAATAAGACAACACATAAAAAGCTCTTCAGTTCTCAAAGGTTACCTGCTGCCTTAAGTTGTTCATGAATGGCCTCAAATGAGAAAAATCAGATCTAGTTCCTGCACTCCCACTAACTAGCTGTGCTTCTTAATGCCCCTGTTATCTTACTAGAAAATAAGTTAATGATGCTCACAAGCATCCTTTAAGCAATGAAACTCTACATTTTTTTCCCAAGATTTATCTGTAAATGGAATATGACTTGATTAAAAACTGAAAAATAAAGTTATAACCAGGAATATGTTAAGATATAAATTCCTCAAAACTCACCCTGCCCACTGAAACAGCATTGCATAATTATAATTGGGGGGACATACTTTGTAAAGAACAAGAATGGAGTAAATCCTCTAATATATTGAATTTGCTTCTCAACAAATCTGCCAATATCCAACTCCAACTGTGATGGCAAAATATTTCTTTAGCCAGATAGCACATCACAGCTTATACAATCAATATGCTGGCCAGCAGCAGATTGAGTGTCCTGTCTCCTAATACATTATTTTTCACTGACACAGCAAAATCTTAAGATCAAATAAGTAGAGATTGAACCTTCCACCCCTCTTTCCAGGCTCGGAGCAGCAGTTTGCAGAATGCTGTGAAGTTCACATCACTTCCCCAGCTGCAATCGGTCATGTATTTAAATCTTAAAAGATGTAAATTGTAGGCTTAGAAGAGTGAGAGCCCCATGTCCATATAAGCAGAAAATATTTTAAATTATTCTCTGACAGTGCAAAAATATAGCTACTGAGATTTTAGCTGATGGGCAGTTGGGAATTTGGAATGTAAATCAGAAAGTTAGCCAAGAAACAGGGTTTTTCTTGCTCTTGTGGAGGTTATTATTACTATCCTTTTCTCCGCCTGAGCACTAAGCTTTTAATTTTGGCATTTGCAAGACAATGTTAGGCAAGCCTCTGCACAGTTTCACAGCCTAGAGTATTTTCAATGAAATAACAAATCGATTAAATGAATGTGACTGAAACTTTTGCTGTTCCAAATGTAAATAAATTACTCTTTGGTATTCATTTAACTGCATTCATCAAAAGATTACGTTGAGACATGGGCGTATCAGACTTCTGGAGTAGTATGGATGGAATATTTGTAACCTAGACTTTTCACCCATGAATCTAAGTCTCTAGAAGGCATTAGTGAAATGCTGAAGGATGTGCAGAAGGTGAGCCAAGCATCTGAGCTCATAAAAAACTCAGTTCAGAAAAGAGTCACCAAGGTGAGACTGCTACCAGCTGAGACACATGACAAGGAGACCTTGATTTTGTAGGAACTTGTTTCTCAACAGAAAGCCTGTTCGTGGTACTTTAAAGCTGTATGTAGATGTTAGTGTTTAATGATGCTGAGGGACTGAGGAAAGGTACGGAATTGAACAATTTTTTAGAGTACATGCTCTGCAATCAGGTAGTACTAGAACCCAATTGTGCTTCTTTTTCTAACTTGTGATATTTGGCAAATAACCAAATATTTTTAAGTGTTTGGCTTTAAAATTGGGGAATATACCTTATTTTTCTTTTCCTACAAATTATACAAGAAAATTCATAAAAATACATTGCATGTTTCTTGGCACCAAAATGTCAAAAAATAAAATTTTATTATGGTGAGCTAGTTCCAAAAGGCTTAGAAGAAGTTGAACAAATACTTTAGCTGACCTTCAGAGGAACTGAAACTATTATGTTCTATAATGTTGGGGTAGAATTTAGACAAGGAACCCATCTTTTGGACACTTAGTGAATGTTGACAAAAAAAAAAAAAAACGGCTTCCACTTAAAAAAGAATTGGAAAGACTATAGATTTTATTTTACCTTTTTTGGAAAGAGTTTTTAAAGGTAATATTACAGAACTAAATATAGCTTGGCCTTAAAAAATACAGTAGTTGGGGATTCTCATTTAAAAAATTTGTAATTGTAATGACTGATTTAGATCAGGCAAATAATGATTGGCAATCCTCTGTAATTTTTTTTACTCCATATTTAAAGGTTTCTAACCTTTTATGAAGGGAATATATCATTTCGTATTTCTTTTATATTTTAGCCAATACTAGGCTGAAGAGTTGGTAAGCATGTCATTAAAACTTGTTGAAATTAAAGAAATGGTTGAATCATAGAAGAAGAGGTTTTGAATATATCTTAAGGAGAAGCGTATTTTTTTACAGTCAAGAAAGGTGATGTAGATATGATTCCAGACATCTGAAGGAAACTCCAATTTTTAAAAAAGTATTTGGACTACTACTTTATTCAGTGATAATTGTATGAGTATTTGCTAAGGAGAAAAACTAAGCAATTATTGATGGAGAACTAAAATACTAATTGTAACTAATGTCATTTAAAGGTTCTGATAAAAGCATTTTATTATTTCAAAGAATCAAAGACTATAAGGCTGTATAGTATTATAAATTTTAGACTAATTTTTTTAAAATCTTGATGTTTTAGATATAACATAAATTTTAGACTAAATTTTTAAAAATCTTGATGTTTTAGAATGTATAAACCCAAATAGTTTTGTTCAAAGTACTAAGTAGATTAGTTCTGTGAAAGCTGTCTATGCTGCAATTTTCTCTAAAGCAAATTATATTTTGCTATTTATTTATATGACAAAAATATTCCAATGAAAAATATCTCAGGAGAGAGAGATATAAAATGAAAAATGGATGTGGTTGCTGCTTAGGGGTGTAATCGTCCTGTGAAGGTGTGAGAATACTTTTAGGATTTTTTTTTTTTTTTTTTTTTTGAGACGGAGTCTCGCTCTGTCGCCCAGGCTGGAGTGCAGTGGCCAGGTCTCAGCTCACTGCAAGCTCCGCCTCCCGGGTTCACACCATTCTCCTGCCTCAGCCTCCGGAGCAGCTGGGACTACAGGCGCCCGCCACCTCGCCCGGCTAGTTTTTTGTATTTTTAGTAGAGACGGGGTTTCACCATGTTAGCCAGGTTGGTCTCGATCTCCTGACCTTGTGATCCGCCCGTCTCGGCCTCCCAAAGTGCTGGGATTACAGGCTTGAGCCACCGCGCCCGGCCACTTTTAGGATTTTTGTAAAACCTGTTTTTTGAGTCTGGGTTTTATGCTTACATGCTTTAGAATCAGTCATGTTGGTCATCATTTGCTGCCTCTGCTACTTCTCTCTCCTTTGCTGACCCAGAGGACCCAGAATGTTTTAGGATGCTTTCATATACTTTCTCCCATCGTATATTAAACTCCTTAAACCACTGCAAACCTTTACCAAAGCTTTACTTAACCAGCCTCAGTACTAAAAACAAAATATGTGTCTTGAGCAAGTAATTCACATTTTTTTTCCTTTTTCTTTCTTTCGTTCTTTCTCTTTTTTTTTTTTTTGAGGCAAGAGTCTCCCTCTGTCGCCCAAGCTGGAGTGCGTGGCTCGATCTTGGCTCACTGCAACATCTGCCTCCTGGGTTCAAGCAATTCTCCTGCCTCTGCCTCCCGAGTAGCTGGGACTACAGGCACGTGCCACTACACCCAACTAATTTTTTTGTATTTTTAGTAGAGATGGGGTTTCAACGTGATGTTGGCTAGGCTGGTCTTGAACTCCTGACCTCAGGTGATCTGCCCACCTCAGCCTCCCAAGTAATTCACAATTTTTAAACATAATATGAAAGTTTTATGGTCATAGAAGAATCCCACATAGCAAAGGAAATGTTCAACGTGTGTGCAATGGCCTGTGTGCAAAAGAGATAAAGCTACTGTGCAAGCACCAATTTCAGACCTGCTTATTTCCATCTGGAAATGACTGCCACATATGTGGGTTTTTTTCAGAGGGTAACCTTTGCCCCACCTAATCATCATTAAGTATTCAGAAATCCTGGATAATTCAAATTTGAATGACACCTGTGGTTGACAATGAACACTAGCGAAGTAGTGAAAATCTGCATTGATTTTAAAAATTGAGGTAAATATTCTAATTCTTTCCATGTGTAGGCTAAGAACAATCTAATATACACGACTTAACATAATACCATCTTAGTTTGAAATGTTTGCATTTAGGTATAGAATGACTATTTTCTTTGTAAAAAGTGGTTGGACTTGATATTTTGCTTTATAAAACTTATGAGACAGAGTCAATTCTGCTATCTTTTCAAAAAGGAAGTCGTTCTCAAGAATTGACATCTACCATCCCCAAAACTGTAAAATGCCCACAAGCTCCAGATACTCACCATGTAGCTATTAAAACAAATGAATTAATAGATAGTAAGACATTTTAAAACATCACTCAACTTGGTAACCCATTACACTAATAATTCATAGCATAATTAATTATTCAGCAAATCACAGGATGGAAATTATACATGTCATAAGGTGACTATCATATGCATTTACATATATAGCTACAAATACATAGAAAAAGAGCTAGAAGAAAGTGTGTTTCTAATGATTATTTTATTAGGTGTTTTTGTTAATTATTCTTTTATTTTCTCTAATGTTGTTACTTTTATAATACAGAGTTGTAACTTAGAACTTAAAATAAGAAACATTCTAAGAAAAAAGTTAGACTCATAACTATGATGTTCAGGTTTGGGATTTTTTTTTGTTAGAATTGATGGTACAAAAGGTATAATGTCGCCTAAGAAAGCTTTCAAATACAATTATCTTAGACTATTTGTGCTGCTACCACAGAATACCTAAGGCTAGATAATTTATAAAAAATACAAATTGATTTCTCAACGTTTTGAAGGCTGGGAAGTCAAAGATCGAGGCACTGGTAGGGTTGGTGTCTGGTAAGGGTCTCCTCTCCACTTTCAAGCTGAATCCTCCAGAGAGAAGGAATACTGTTTTTCACATGGCAGAAAAGTGGAGGGGGTGGCGGGGCACAAACTTGTCCATTTATAAAGAACACACTCCCAGTATAACGGTGTTAATCCATCCAAGAGGAAAGAACCCTCATGAATTAATCACATCTTGTTTTCTTTTTTTTTTTTTTTCTTTTTTTTTGAGTCAGAGTATCATTCTGTTGCTCAGGCTGGAGTGCAGTGGCATCACCTTGGCTCACTGCAACCTCCGCCTCCCAGGTTCAAGCAATCCTCCCACCTCAGACTCCCATGTAGCTGGGATTACACATGTGCGCCACCACATCTGGCTATTTTTTGTATTTTTAGTAGAAATGGGGTTTCACCTTCTTGGCCAGGCTGGTCTCGATCTCCTGACCTCAAGTGTCCTGCCCACCTCAGCTAATCACATTTTAACAGACCACCTCTTAACACTGTTACAATGGCAATTAAGTTTCCAACACATGCTTTTCGGGCGACACATCCAAACCAAAGCAATGATCGACTTCTTTACCATCCATGACATAAAAAGAAACGATATATTAAGAGAGATCATAGAACCTATTTTGACTTCAAAAAGGAAATACGGGCTGTATAATTTAGATGGCTCTAGAAGCATTTGTATTGTGTATACAAAAGTGTATTTTGTCTTGTTAGTTTTGTTAACAATTGTATCTACAAGGAGATTATGCAGTAAGTTTTATATACTATGTTGGAGTGTTTTGGAAATTATAAAATTACAGTGTTTGTATAAGATTATGATTATTTACAGTGTAGATATTTTATCTTTTCTCAATTTTACTATTTTACTAAATTTTACTAAATGGCCCTGATAAAAGTTACAGGAAGTTAAACTGGATGGATGGATGTTATTCACATTAGTAATGGTTTGAATAGAGTTATTTTTTAAAGCAAAGACTTATAAAAATAAGGAACAAGTATTATATCTTCACTTTGGAGAATATTTTCTGAATGAAGAATTCATGATTTTAACTATGCAACTGTCATAGCTATTTATGAAAATGCACTCTCCTTGTAGATTCAATTGTTAACAAAATTAACAAGACAAATACATTTTGTGCTTCACCAGTCTTTCCAAATTATCTGCTCAAATTAACGATGATAATTGAATGAAAGAGTGAATGACTACAAGCTAAAAATAAAATTTCAAACAGCAAACAACAATGGTTTCTATAGCAAGAAGCTACATACAAGTTCACAATCTGGAATTTGTTATGCCCAATAACTCTGCCTTTTTCAAAACGTTGCTTTCTTATAACTTCAAAAATTTTAGTTATCTCTTCTTCTGTTCTAGTTAATTTATGTGAGAAACCATATTGTAGCAGATCCTTTACCAGATTAAAACTTCCAAACTTCTGACAACATGAGATTTTCAAAGTGATCGTTACTCTTTTGCTTCTTACTTCCATACTTACATAGAATCCCAACAAATGTTGAACCTACGTATTTACTCTCTTAAAGTTGCCATGGAAAAAGCATGCATTGAACTGACTGGCTTCATCTTTAAATGCAAAAAGATAATCGTAAAATGGGTAATGCTACCAACTAGTCTAATTTTTCTCCATTAAATTTGTTTTATTTTGATCTCACATAATTATTTTATATATTCAAGTGTCTCCTCAAACCACCTATGTCTTCTTCAGTCTTCACTTATAGTGTGTAACGTTGACTCAAAACTCATTTTAAAATTGGATCTCAATCATTATTACCTCTCTCAATATTCTATTGCAAACTGAATAGTCATACTTATATGTGGTCCTGTATTGTTCATCTAATTTTACCATGTAAAATTGTTCTGTCTTGTTAGTTATTATCCAAATCTTTTACATTTCCTCTGGAGCGCATCCTCTCTTAATTAGTTATGACCTATAATCCAGCTGTTATTGGAGCACACAAACATAGAGTGTTTGGTCATGTACTTCTTTTGGTCATCTGCCTCATTTCTCTTCTTTCAGTTACTGCGAGAACATATTTCACAGGAAAAAATACTGAGATTTTCTCCCCTACCAATGCCATTTTAAATTACCTAATACAATTTCCAACATACATTTTAGAATTCTTGTCAAGGTCACAGAGAGCATATTCATGGCTAAAATCAATACAAGTTGCTTTGTTTTCATTTTAAGCAACCACTAAGCAGTGTTTAATACAATTGAGCTCTGAAAAAATTACTGGTATTCCTTATTGGATTTTGCTTCTTTGTGTTCTTCAACAGTTGCTGGTTCTGAATAGAATTTAAACTCTGGGCTATTTTAGGAAACATCCCTAAGTCCCTTTTGGTTTTTGTTTTTCTTTTTATCTACATTCTTTCCCTAGGTCATTCCACCTGTATTTAACTTCCCCCTGTGTACTTTTGACTCTATCTGTCTGTCTATCTATCTATCTATCTATCTATCTATCTATCCATCCATCCATCTATATCTATCCATGTATCTCTCTCTCTCTCTCCAATGCCTCCTGATGTTCCAACTGTATATAAAACTTACTGCATAATTGCTATACTTGAAAGTCTAAGTCATAATAAAATTTACATGCCCACGATTTTTTACTCTATTTTCAACTTAATCCTTAACCAATCTTACACATTTCACCTAAGCTAAGTTTTAGAATCCCTCCTCTTCTTTAACTCTAATGGTTCTACCCCAATGCAAACAAAATTTATTTGTCTTGTGGATGACTACATTTATTGTCTAAATCAGTGTTTTGTTATAGTGTTACTAAGCAAATATTTTCAAATAAAAGAAACTCCATAGGTGTCTTTAAAACTGCTTCTTTTTTTTTTTTTTAGAAATAAGAGAAATTAAGAAATAAGAATTTTTACTATTTTGTGGATATGAATTTAGTTGTAAGAAATAAAAAACAAAATTTTAAGAATTTTTTTATAACAAGGAGTCAAGAGGTACAGAGTCCACGGTTTGTATGTCAACCCAGTTTTTGTATAAAGAATTCAGGCTTTCTCTATCATTGCTACAGGATGACCACCATAGTCTCCAATATTATACCTTTAGGTAACAACAATCAAGCAAGAAACAAAAAGTTGGTGCAGTGTTATTTTTCCTTGTAATATTGTAATGAGAAGAACCCATTGGTTTGTGGTGTTCAGGTGACAAGTGCTTGATATAAGTACACTTTGACCAAGTGATGCTTATGAAGGTTCTCCCCCTTGCCTCTCTCTTTTCCCTCCCTCCTCTCCTAATATCTCAGATACCCTGAGTACTTTATGTAATTAAGTGTCTTTTGTGACATGCTGTGACAAATTTAGGAAAACAAATTTTCTTTTTGGTAACACCTATGACTGCCAGTTAGATTTCATATCCAACCAGTTTGGTGAACACACAAAACGTAGCCTTTCTTTAATTAAAAAATAATGTTCACCTTTAACCTTGCTGTTTCTTCAGTTTTCTCATCATCACCAACCTCTGGCTGGTGAAGCCCATCTTTCTTATTGATGTCAGCATTTATAAACTTTAATCTCCTATACTTGGTGTTGGTCATGTCATTAGTGCAGCTATCTAGTAAATTTATGTGGGGAAGACAAAGGAGCAGGTGACTGGTTTCTTTGGAGTAGATAGAAACAACTATTCTCACTTTTTCCCCTTTATAACCAGGAAGCACTACAAAGGTCCTCATTAGCTTCTCCTTATTTCTCATTGGCTATATCATATGTTCACTCTATGCCAACAGATAGCAAAGGAAACAAGATGACTATGACTGACTTAGCCTGATCATGATTAACTTTTTCAAGGCTTATCAAACAACTGGAAGAAAAAAGGAGGAAGTTCTGTGAATTAAATAACTAACAATGTCTTATACAATGGCCATGTAAAAAAGATTGGCAAATTTAGCAAGTAAAAGTGCAGATTGTCCAGTTAAATTTGAACATCAGTTTAACAAAAAAATAATTTTTAGAATAACTATAGAATTATCTAGTACAAGTATATAAACATATACTTCTACTAAAAATGATTATTATTCAATGTTGATCTGTAATATGGTTTGGCTGTGTTCCCACCCAAATCTCATCTTGATTTGTAGTTCCTATAATCCCCACATCATGGGAGGGGCCTGGTGGAAGGTAATTAAATCATGGGAACAGTTACCCCCATGTTGCTGTTGTTGCGTTATTGAGTGAATTCTCATGAGATCTGTTGATTTTATAAGGGGCTTTTCCCCCTTTGCTCAGCACTTCTTTCTCCTGTTCCTGCTGCCATGTGAAGGACAAGTTTGCTTCTCCCTCCACCATGATTGTTAAGTTTCCTGAGGACTCCTAAGTCATGCAGAACTGTGAGTCAATTAAATCTATTTCCTTTATAAATTACCCAGTCTCTGATAGCTCTTTATAGCAGTATGAGAATGGACTAATACAATCTGAAACCCACATTCAACTAAACTTCCTGTATTTTACCTGGCAAACCTATGTTTAACCAAACTGTGAAGAAGCAAATATTTGTTATTCTTCCATCCCAAATGGTGTTTCAGGGCACTCTTATTCCATGAAATATTCATCACCAAGGTACACCAAAGTCTTTTCACCGACACTGAAGTTCAAGACTCCCATTTCAGTCTCTTTGCAAGCATCCCCTCTGCTTCCATCATTTTGTATTCAGGAATTTTCTTTTTCTCCTGAGCAGTAAGGTATGAAGAAGAAAGCTTAGGAAGAAAGGAGCTAGAACTAATTTAAACTTGGTTGACTTGCTTTCTATGTGACCATGCCTATGCCACTGCTTAAAATGCTTTGGGTATATCTGAGATTAAAGTAGTTTAAGATATTTTTAGAGGATGCCATAGGAATATATTATATTATTATATGCAATAAATAAGTACTAAGGGGTCCTTTATTCTGAAGCTTGCTGATCAGAAAACTTCATTTTGCTGAGGTGTTAACTGTTCTCCACTCACAAAATACATGTTATAAATTCTTAAAAAACAATATTGTTAATATTGTCAAACAGAATTTCAGACTTCATGGTAGCTTCCAGATGATCATGTTCTCAGTCAACTCATCAACTCTTAAAACACACCAAATTTAGATAATAACCTGGCCTACTTCTGTTCAGCATATGCTACTACCTACTTTCCAAGGAATAGTACAACCATTTAACAGTTCCAAAGAGTATCATCTGACCCAATTTACCTTCCTGTTGGGTCCCCAATACACATTCAAGGAAGCACAGTCACAAAGTTGCACATGTTTCTAACATCATCCTGTAATACTTTGGAATAGAGAGAGTTTTCCACGGGCTCGGTACCACTTGAGCTAATATTAATGAATCTGAGAATATAATATTATCTTAGAATATAATAGTATTTAAGTATGTTCCAACACAAGTGTAAATGATTATTCTCTTATATCAATGAGATCTAATGGATAGTTATCAAAGACACTGTTATTTAGCTGAGTTTCTATTACCACATCAATGTAGTAGAAGAGCAAGATCAACCTCTAAATTTCACCCCATCTGGAAGCAGTTTATCTCCAAGCTGTATAGCTTTTAACAAATTTTTTAAGTCACTCTAAAGAGAGACAGAATGAGAGAGAGAAAGAGAGACAATTTCCCTTCTGAACCATGCAAAAATGTGGCCTTAAAGTCAGATGATTTTAGTTTAAAAATAAAAATTTGAGATACAATGGACAGTTAACAGGAAATATAACTCTTCATCCAGTCATATAGAAAATATGTTTACATTTTTGGCCTTAAGATATTTTTGCTTTCTGTTTTCATTAAACATATGTCTAAAGGCTATATTAAAACTTTGCATGGTTTTATCTTATATGCATAACTAAGGGAAAGCCTACAGTAGCTACTAAAAAAAGGGTAATGTTGAAATTATTTTGACATTGCAGTGATCTGCTTCATATTGTAAGTATAGACATAACTTGGTATATCTAATAAATATACTGTTATAACCCACATGCCCATATTGCTATTAAAAATTTGAAATTTTTATTTTCCACACAAATTTCAAGTGAGCTTATTTGTAGTTTAACTTGTAAGACACCAAAAAAAAGAAAATAAATAAATAAATAAAAAAAATAAAAAGACACCCAAAAGTGCATGTTTCAGTTTTGAAAGATCTTTAAAATAAATTATGATGGTGCATGGGGCAACATTCAGTCATCAGAGAATATTTCTTATAAAATACAATGAGTTAATTTATAGACAAGATTAAAAAAGACACATTTTGCTTCCAAAATATTATTTCCAAGTATAATCTTTGAAAATTGAATACTGAGAGTAAATGCTCACATTTATAAGAAACATTTAAATTTAGTGTCAGTCTGCCTTTACATTTCTATTCAAACCAACAAAATGAATTGAGGTCATTTCCTTTCAAAAAGTGTGAAAACTCAAAACATTTATTTACTGTCTCATTTATTCTTTTAGTTCAAGATTACTAAAAATGACCCTTTGCATTCATTAAAACTGGTTACTTAAATAAGCACTGCAATTAAATTCTGACCACTGAATGTCAGTTACTTGTAGATTAGGAATACATTTATTTTGATCACTAAGGAAACTGATTTTGTATGTCTGTTCAAACACAGTGAGATCTCAGCATTTGTAGCATTCGGATCAGATGAGAGCTAAAGTACATTCCTCAAGTACATTTCTTTTTTTTTTTTTGAGAGGGAGTCTCACGCTGTTGCCCAGGCTGGAGTGCAGTGGCGCGATCTCGGCTCACTGCAAGCTCCGCTTCCCAGGTTCCCGCCATTCTCCTGCCTCAGCCTCCTGAGTAGCTGGGACTACAGGCGCCCGCCACCGCGCCCGGCTAATTTTTTGTATTTTTAGTAGAGACGGGGTTTCACTGTGGTCTCGATCTCCTGACCTTGTGATCCGCCCGCCTCGGCCTCCCAAAGTGCTGGGATTACAGGCTTGAGCCATCGCGCCCGGCCAAGTACATTTCTTTTTATATTTTTTTTTCCCTAGCTTTGAGTATTATGGGTTTTTTTTTTTTTTTTTTTTTTTGGTGTGTTGTTTTATTCATTTATTTTTATTTATTATTATTATTTTTTTGAGGCGGAATCTCACTCTGTTGCCCAGACTGGAGTTCAGTGGTGCAATCTAGGCTCACCAAGACCTTGGCCTTCCGAGTTCAAGCGATTCTCTTGCCTCAGCCTCCCAAGTAGCTGAGACTACAGGCGTGCACCACTGTGCCTGACTAATTTTTGTATTTTTAGTTGATACGGGGGTTCACCGTGTTGTCTAGGCTGGTCTTGAACCCCTGACCTTGTTATCCTTCTGTTCAGCCTCCCAAAGTGCTGGGATCACAGGTATGAGCCACTGCACTGGCCTTATGTTCTATTTGTGGGCCAGGTGTTTTAATGTATTTTCATATATATGACTGTTATGGTACTCTAAGCATAAATTAAAACATAATAACATTTCTTGTCATTTATTTACAACAACTCTGTGACAATGCTTTACTCTTGGAGATAACAACGATATTAAGGAGATGCTTCATTTATGGTTTAATAGAATTTTTTGAAACTACCTCTAGAATTATCTTTAATAAGTTGTTACTTCCATGCAACAGTTACAGATTGAATATTTTTTAATGCAGTTTTTCAAAGAATCAAAATATGATTTCTTAGAGCTAATTATTCCCAGAAAATGCCTTAGTATGTGTTTTGAAAGTTGTATTAAACAGAGGACAAAGCACAATTTATTTTCTCCATTATAAATTGTTCACTTTATAAAAGATTTATATTCAGGGAGTTCTAGAAGATTTTTGTAAAAGCATGGAAGAAAATAACAAAGGGTAAAATGGAAAATGATTCATGGAAATGGAGAAGAAAACAAACTAATTCACTTGAGGAATTATATTTAAATTTAGAATTATTTTCACTGATAAATTGCTACTTTTAAATTCTGTAGACCAGCATATATTAGCTAGAATGTCTTTTAGTTTTCTCCACAAATATTATATTTGGTATTTTTTTTTTTTGCAAGTAACTAAAAAATCCAGAGTCAAGATAACTAGGCGATAATGGTATTTATTATCTCACAGAATAAAAAGTTATGCTGGTGAATTTATATCCAAATAGTGTCACTAGAAACTCATGTTCTTTCCATCGTTTTATCCTCCCAACCTCAGCAGGTCTGTTAGTTCACCTCTTGGCATTCAAATTGCTGCAGCAGCTCCAAGCACTACAACCATGTGCACTGTTGTTCAGAGGCCAAAAATAGAAACACTCTTTCTTTTTGTCTCAAAAAGCTCATTAATAACTAAAATACATTTGCTAGAAGCACAGAAAATTTATCCAATGCCTCGTGGATCATAATTGCATTGCATTCGCTATCTAATTTAATCATTTGAAAGGGAGATTCAAATTATCATTATTGTTTTACGTTAATTAAGATTCACTTTTAATGGCTGGTGCTGGGGACAATGTATTTTCTGAGGAATGTAAACAATTATGAACACATAAAAATATCAAGAGGCAATTAACAAGGGAGAAGGGGAATTGCCTTTTGATCAGTAACACCCATCTACAGCCATGCAATTGTTAAACATGCAATTAATAAAAAATAACAATAAAAATAAATCAAAGTAACTCAAAAGTATAATTTTTTTTAAGTCCAGCTGTTACATGAGATAATCATTTCACCAGGGCATATCCTAATAATCAAATCGCATTTCCAGCTTTAGTTCATGTTATATTTTTGAAGCATGATGACTATAAACTTATGTTCAAATGACAACAGTTTTTCTTCCTAATCAGAGCTATTTAAAGAGATCAATTGTTTTGTGACGTGTAGGTCAAAAGTACTTCTAATCTTAGGAGAACTTCTTAAAGAATTACTTGAAGAATTCAGAAAGAAAAGAAAAAGGAAGAAAAGAAAGGAAAAGAGAAAAGAAAAGAAGAGAGAAAGAGAAAAGAGAAAGAGAAAGGAAAAAAGGAAAGAAAGAAAAAGAAAGAAAGAAAGAGAAAGAAAGAAGGAAAGAAAGAAAGAAAGAGAAAGAAAAAGGAAGGAAGGAAGGAAGGAAAGAAGGAAGGAAGGAGAAAGAAAAGAGAAAGAAAGAAAAAGAGAAGGAAGGAAGGAAGGAAGGAAGGAAGGAAGGAAGGAAGGAAGGAAGGAAGGAAGGAAGGAAGGAAAAGGAGAGAAGGAGAAGGAACTAGAATATTTTTCTTTCTATAGCAGAGAACTTCTTTATTTAGTTTGCTTTCATTTCATTGTTTCATTTCATCTTATTTCATTCCACTCCTTTTGTTTCCATGCCCTCTTTAACTCGCCTTTCTTCTCCACTCTTTTCATTTGTAAATGTGTTTGTGTCCATGGCATATACAAAGTGCTGTGCTAGACCTGTTATAGGGGAAGGAACACTGTATGGGTAAAGTTCTTAGAGAACAGAGGCTGGTGCAGTGGCTCATGCCTGTAATCCCAGTGTTTTGAAAGGCTGAGGTAAAAGGATTGCTTGAGGCCAAGAGTTTGAAACCATCCTGGGCAACATAGAAAGACCTCAATCTCCACAATCTTTTTTTTTTCTTTTTTTTTTTTTTTAAATAGCCAGGCATGAGGTGCCTATAGTCCTAGCTATTTGGGAGGATCACTTGAGCCCAGGAGTTCAAGGCTTCAGTGAGCTGTGATCGTGTCACTGCACTTCGACCAGAGTGACAGAGTGAGACCCTGTCTCTGGAAAACAAAAGTAAAAAGTTCTTCGAGGATAATATCAACCTCAAGAATCTTCTTATCTCCAAGACAAACGTAGATATGTAAGGATCCATACAAAATTCAAGGCAGAACATCGTAAAAGTAGGAGAGAGAAACTTTATGAGTAGAAAATAGGTAAATACTGAATTAATAAAGAAACATTTGGCTTGGACAATAGTCTACCTACTATGTTTTATCTTTAGCACCGGAACAATACTTAGCTAATAAAAAATGATAATGATAATAAATAATGATAACTTTAGGTATAGAAGATAATTATTTCAGTAATTTATTCAATTTATGTGTTAAACATTGTGTGTGTATTACCTAATTTAATCCCACAATTGCTTGAATTAGTTGGTATTTTTCATATTTTACAGGGGAGTAAATTTATAGTTCAAAGTATAGAACACCTTGCCAAGAATTACAGGACTGGCATCTCCAGAAATTATTACAAAGCTGATATTCTTATCAATTAGACTTTTCTGAAACCCATGGTTGGTATTCAATTCATAATTTGCAATTAAAATTAACTATGAATTTTGTGATAGGCAAAAATTCTTGATGTGGCAGGAAACTGAAAAAAATATATTAAGCTTACTTCTGTTTTTACATAGGGACTGTATGTTATTTAAATCTGTTTGGGAAGTGTTATATAGCCTGACACAAAGGAACTTTACTTCCAAGAACACTATAGTTGTTTATCTTCTCAACTGCTTGGTATGCAATATTTTTCTTTAGTAATTTCCTACCATAGTAAAAGTGATTTTTGTTGTTGAAGGTCACTGACTTGAAGAAACCTGATTTTTATTTACAGGAAGAAATCTAAGACTACTCAAAGCCTAACAATTGCTCAATGCAAAACACAGTTCTGAGGATTGT
This sequence comes from Macaca fascicularis, assembly GCF_037993035.2. Classification (NCBI taxonomy): domain Eukaryota; kingdom Metazoa; phylum Chordata; class Mammalia; order Primates; family Cercopithecidae; genus Macaca; species Macaca fascicularis. The sequence goes on along the minus strand of NC_088379.1, from coordinate 32,180,116 downwards.
TTATAGCAGAGTAAATAAAGCTCTTACAATCGAAAGCATGATTTACAAGTTTCAGCAATTAATTTACAATGTAAGGTTGAAAGCTACATATATTCCATGCATAGTTGAGACATCTTGGGGCTATGTTACAAAACTAGAGTGGATACCAAAATGTGTTAGTGTAACAAGTAATGATAGTAAAACCGTTTTGAACAATAACTCTTGAAAACGTGGCCCGGACTATTATTATGAAGGGCAAAGTGTAAAACAAAGTCTTTGAATGTATCCTGAAATAACTTTGCTGCTCTCAAACCATAGATCTTTTTCAAGGTTACGATTTGGTATGGAAATTGTTAATGTGAAATAATTATCATTATAATAATTAACTGATAATATGAGCAAGTCGCCAACTAAATATAATGTATAATTATTTCCTTTACTTCTCACAATACTCTTGTAAAATAACTAGGTATGTTTTTCTCATTTTGAGATATTTTAAAAAGTAAACCTTAGAAAGAATGAATTTTGTCAAAACAAGATTATAATTTGTGGAACAGGAGTCAGAGCCCAAGTCTGTAGAACCAGAAGACCTTAGAATCTACCCATCTTTAGTTTCTTTCTTTATGAAAAATGGGATTTCTCGAATTCTCTTCAGATTTACTCAGGAGTTCTTGTTTTCTATGAGAGATGTAAACCAAAATTAGAATTCTAAGACCCCAGCTGACTGCATGGACTTCTCCTCTTGGCCAAAGGCATTCCAAAGAAACCTGAAAACTCATTCAGGCCATAGTGAGAAGTGGGGGTTGAACATGTTTCCTCATACTCCCTTCCTTTGGAATTCAGGCACAACTGACCAGAATTAACATAAAAACAAAGATCTTAAGACTGACAGACTCTTTGTAGCAATAAGATACTAAATTCCATCATAAATCTAGTAGAGCATCACACGATAGCAGGCCCTGAAGGATATAAAAGTATTTTATCTTAAAATACATTTATTTGAAATATTTTATTTCTTTGTCCTTTCTTATTTTTATCTTTTATTTTAAGTTCATGGGTACATGTGTAGGATGTGCACATTTGTTACACAGGTGAACGTGTGCCATGGTGGTTTACTGCACAGATTAGCCCATCACCCAGTATTAAGTCCAGCATTCATTAGCTATTCTTTGCAATGCTCCCTCAAAAGACACACAGGTGCCCAGATGCCCAGTGTGTGTTCTTCCCTCCCGTGTCCATGTATTCTCATCATTCAGCTCACTTACAAGTGAGAACACGCAGTGTTTGGTTTTTCTGTTCCTGCGTTAGTTTGCTGAGAATAATGGTTTCCAGCTCCATCTATGTCCCTGCAAATTGCAAAGAACATAATCTCATTCCTTTTTATGGATTCATAATATTCCATGTTGTGTTTGTACCACATTTTCTTTATCCAGTCTATCACTGATGAGCATTTAGACTGATTCCATGACTTTGCTATTGTAAATAGGGCTGCAATGAACATCCATGTACATGTTTCTTTATAATAGAATGTATCTTTATATTTCTTTGGGTATATACCTAGTAATGAGATTGCTGGGTCAAATGGTGTTTCTGCCTCTAGGTCTTTGAAGAATTACCACTGTCTCCCACAATGGTTGAACTAATTTATACTACTACCAACAGTGTAAAAGTGTTCCATTTTGTACACAACCTTGCCAGCATCTACTGGTTTTTAACTTTTTAATAATAGCCATTCTGACTTGTGTAGGATGGTATCTCATTATGGTTTTGATTTGTATTTCTCTCATGATCAGTAATGTTCAGTACTGTTGAGATTTTTTTTTCGTATGTTTGAGATTTTTTTTTTCATATATTTGTTGGCCACATGTGTGTTTTCTTTCTTTTCTTTCTTTTTTTTTTTTTTTTTTTTTTTTTTTTTTTTTTTTTTTTGAAACAGAGTATTGCTCTATCACCAGGCTGGATTGAAGTGGTGCATTCTTGCCCCACTGCAACCTCTGCCTCCTGGGTTCAAGAGATTCTCCTGCCTCAGCCACATGAGTAGCTGGGATTATAGGCTCACACCACCACACCCAGCTAAGTTTTGTATTTTTAGTAGAGATCGGGTTTCACTGTGTTGGCCAGGATTGTCTCTATCTCTTGACCTCATGATCTGCCTGCCTTGGCCTCCCAAAGTGTTGGGATTACAGGCATGAGCCACTGCACCCAGTCTGTATTGTTTTTAGAAGTGTCTGTTCATAACCTTTCACCACTTTTTAACAGGATTATTGTTTTCTTGTAAGTTTAACTTCTTTGTAGAATCTGGATATTAGACCTTTGTCAGATGGATAGATTGCAAAAATTTTCTCCCATTCTATGGGTTATCTGTTCACTCTAGTGACAGTTTCTTTTGCTGTGCAGAAGCTCTTTAGTTTAATTAGATCCCGTTTGTCAGTTTTGGCTTTTGTTGCAACTGCTTTTGGCATTTTAATCATAAAATCTTTGCCCATGCCCATGTCCTGAATGGTATCATCTAGATCTATTTCTAGGGTTTTTACAGTTTTGGGTTTTACATTTAAGTCTTTAATCCATCTTGAGTTAATTTTTGTATACTGGGTAAGGAAGGAATCCAGTTTCAATTTCCTGCATATATCTGGCCAGTTCTCCCAGCACAATTTATTAAATAGGGAATCTTTTCCCCATTGTTCATTTTTGTCAGGTTTGTCGAAGATCAGATAGTTGTAGGTGTGCAGTCTCATTTCTGAGTTCTCTATTCTGTTTCATTGGTCTATGTGACTGTTCTTGCACCAGTACCATGCTGTTTGGGTTACTGTATCCTTGTAGTATGATTTGAAGTCAGGTAGCATCATGCCTCCAACTTTGTTCTTTTTGCTTAGGATTTTCTTGGCTATCCATGCTCCATTTTGTTTCCATATTAATTTTAAAATGGTTTTTTTCTAATTATGTGTATAATGTGTGTGGTAGTTTAACAGGAATAGCATTGAATCTATAAATTACTTTGGCCTGTATGGTCATTTTCACGATATTGAGTCTTTCTATTCATGAGCATGGATTTTTCTTTTTGTTTGTATCCTCTCTGATTGCTTTGAGCAGTGGTTTGTAGTCCTCCTTAAAGAGGTTCTCCACTTATCTCGTTAGTTGTATTCCTAGGTATTTTGCTGTTTTTGTAGCTATTGTGAATGGAAGTTCATTCATGATTTGTCTCTTGGCATGCTTTTTGGTGTATAGGAATGCTAGCAATTTTTTGCACATTGATTTTATATTCTGAGACTAATGAAATTGCATATCAGCTTAAAAATCTTTTGGGCTGAGACAATGGTGTTTTCTAGATATAGAATCATGTCATCTGCAAACAAAGATAATTTTACTTGCTCACTTCCTATTTGGATACGCTTTACCTCTTTCTCTTGCCTGATTGCCCTAGTCAGAACTTCCAATACTATTTTAAATAAGACTGGTGAGAGAGGGCATCCTTGTCTTGTGCCGGTTTTCAAGGGGAATATTTCCAACTTTTGCTCATTCAGTGTGTTACTGGCTGTGGATTTATCGTATACAGCTCTTATTATTTTGAGATATGTTCCTTCAATACCTAGTTTATTTAGAGTTTTAAATGTAAAGAGATGCCAAATTTTATCAAAGATATTTTCTCTGTCTATCGAAGTAATAATGTGTTTTTGTCTTTAGTTCTGTTTATGTAATAAATCACATTTATTGATTTGCATATGTTAAACCAACCTTGCATCCCAGGGATAAAGCCAACTTGATCGTGGTGACTAAGTTTTTTGATGTGCTGCTGGATTCGGATTGCCAGTATTTTATAGAAGATTTTTGCGTTGATGTTCATCAAGAATATTGGCCTGAAGTTTTTTGGTTGCTGTTGTATCTCTGGCAGGTTTTGGTATCAGAATGATGCTGGCCTCATAGAATGTGTAAGCAGGGAATCTCTCCTCTTCAATTTATTGGAATAGTTTCAGTAGAAATGGTACAGCTCTTCTTTGTACCTCTGATAGAATTCTGCTATGAATCTGTCTGGTCCAGGGCTTTTTTTTTTTTTTTTTGGTTGATAGGCTATTTATTACTGCCTCAATTTCAGAACACATTCTTAGTCTATTCAGAGATTCAATTTCTTTCTGGTTTGATTTTGGGAGATTGTGTGTGTCCAGGAGTTTATCCATTTATTCTAGATGTTATAGTTTATATGCATAGAGATGTTTAAAGTATTATCTGATGGTTGTTTGTATTTCTGTGGGGTCAGTGGTAATATTCCCCTTATTATTTCTGATCGTATTTATTTCATTCTTTTTTTTTTTTTTTTTTTTTCTTCATTAGTCTAGCTAGCAGCCTATCTATTTTACTATGTTTTTTCAAAAAATTTGCTTCTGGATTCATTGATTTTTTTGAAGGGTTTTTCAGGTCTCTATCTCCTTCAGTTTGGCTCTGATCTTGGTTATTTCTTGTCTTCTGCTAGCTTTAAAATTTGATTGTTCTTGCTTCTCTGGTTCTTTTAGTTGAGATGTTCACTTGAAATCTTTATGGCTTTGTGATTTGGACATTTAGTGCTATAAATTTCCTTCTTAACACTGCTTTAGCTGCATCACAAAGATTCTGATACATTATCTTTTTGTTCTCATTAGTTTCAAAGAACTTCTTAATTTCTGCCTTAATTTCATTATTTTCCTAAGAGTCATTCAGGAGCAGGTTGTTCAATTTCCATGTAGTTGTGTGGTTTTGAGTGAATTTCTTAATCTTGAGTTTTATTTTATTTTATTTTATTTTATTTTATTTTATTTTACCGTTAAACTTTAAGTTCTGGGATACATGAGCAGAACATGGAGGTTTGTTACATAGGTATACACATGCCATGGTGGTTTGCTGCACCCATCAACCTGTCATCTACATTAGGTAGAGACTTAGACTCCCACACGGTAATAGTGGGAGACACTACTTGTTTTTGTAGTGACTGATAACAATTTTTCTTTTCCATATTTAGTTCTTCCTTCAGGAGTTCTTGCAAGGCAGGCAGTCCTGGTGGTGACAAATTCCCTCAGAATTTGCTTGGCTGAAAAGGATCTTATTTCTCCTTCACTTATGAAGCTTACTTTGGCCAGATTCTGGGTTGGAAGTTATTTTCTTTTAGTATGTTCAGTATTGGCCCCCAGTCTCTCCTGGCTTGTATAATTTTTGCGGAGAGGTCTGCTGTTCGTCTGATGGGTTTCCCTTTGTAGGTCACCTGGCCTTTCTCTCTGGGTGTCCTTAACTTTTTTTTCTCTCATTTTGATCCTGGAGAATCTGATGATTATGTATGTCTTGGGGTTGATATTCTCATGGAGTATCTTACTGGGGTTTTCTAGATTTTCTGAATTTGAATGTTGGCCTGTCTTGCTAGGTTGGGGAAGTTCTCCTGGATGATATCCTGAAGTATGTTTCCCATCTTGGTTCCATTATCCCCATTTGTTTCAGCTATCCAAATCTATCATAGGTTCAATCTCTTTAGATAATCCCATAATTCTTGGAGATTTTGTTCATTCCTTTTCATTCTTTTTCTCTATTCTTGTCTGCCTCTCTTATTTCAGAAAGATAGTCTTCAAGCTCTGAGATTATTTCCTTCACTTGGTCTATTATGCTGTGAATACTTGTGATTGCATTGTGAATTTCTCATGTTTTGTTTTTCACCTCCGTCAGGTTGGTTATATTCTTCTCTAAACTGACTATTCTGGCTCCTCTAGTGTTTTATCATGATTCTTAGCTTCTTTGCATTCTCCCTTAGGTTAGTGAAACTCGTTATTACCCACCTTCTGAAGCCTATTTATATCAATTAGCCATCTCTGCCTCAGGCCAGTTCTGTGCCCTTACTGGTGAGGTGTTTTTGTTGTTGGAAGGATAAGAAACATTCTGACTTTTTGAGTTTTCAGAGATTTTACATTGATTTATTCTCATCTTTGTGGGCTTATCTACCTTTTATCTTTGAGGTTTCTGACCTTTGAGTGGAGTTTTTGGGGGGTCTTTTGTTGTGGCTGTTGTTGTTTTCTGTTTGTTTTTCTTTTAACAGTCAGACCACTCTACTGTAGGACTGCTGTGGTTTGCTGGAGTCTGCTACAGTCCCCAGTCACCTTGGCCTCTACTGCACCTGGTATTATCACCAGGGAAGTCCACAAAAACGACAAAGAGGGCAGCCAGCTCCACTACTCTGGAATATCCAGCCTGACACCAGCTCACAGGCACCTGCAGGAGGTGGTTGGAACCCAAGCTGGGAGATCTCACCTACTCAGAAGGGATGGGATCAGGAACCCACCGAAAGCAGGAATCTGACTGCTTCTTGGTAGAACAGTTGTGTTGCACTGGGAAGGACCCTTTTTCTTCCCATCTGTCTGTAGTCTCCACAGCTGGCAGGCGGGAAGGACTGAGTCTATGGACTCTCAGAGATGGCAGCTGCCCTCCTTTCAGGAGCTCCCTGCCAGGGAGAGATCAGAGCTTTGTCCCAGAACCAAGGTTCCCTATGGTGAGGAGGAGAGGTTTGGGGCCCTGGTTAAAGCAACAGTCTGGTCATGATCTAACAAGGCAGCTGTGCTGCTGTGGTGCCCTCTCCTGGTGTAGATCATCTGCACTCTCCACAGCCAGCAGACTGGAACAGCTGAGTCCCCTGAACCACAGAGATGGCAGCCACCCCTCTTCCAAGGAACTTGGTCCCATCTCAGGTGGACTTTAGCCTACTGTCACTGGCTGGCTGAGATTCCAAGCCAGTGGGTTCCTACCCCTGAGGTGCCATGGAAATGGGGCCCGCAGAATGATGCTGCTTGGTTCCCTAGATTCAGCTCCCTTCCTAGGAATATACACAAATGGGTTTTCTGCCACGGCAGGGATCTGGGGGCCAGAATATGTAAAACTCCTGGGTCTCTGCATGCCTCGGTGGCTGCTGCCCTGCTGAGACTCCACACAGCTCCATGCATCAGAACCACGGCCCTGGATGTGAGAGCTCACAAGGGGATCTCGTGATCCTTGGGTTGCAAAGATCCATGGCAGAAGTGTGGCCGGCTTCCCACACAGGGTCACACAATCACTCACCACCTCCCCTGGCTGTGGGTGGGGGGTTCCCTAGGTTCCACACCATTCCTGGGTGGACCATCACCCCCACCACTGCTGCTTCTCCTTGATCTTCATGGATCAAGCAGCTTGCCTATTTAGTCCCAATGCAAGAACCTGATACTTTAGTTGAAGGTGCTGAATTCACTCTGACATATTTTGGAATTACCCTGCACAGCTGTCTCTTTTACAGGATTTTTTTTTTTTGCTTTTTGTTGAGTATTTTTTATTTTTTTACTTACTAGTTTGTTTGTTTGTTTTGCTTTTTTTTGTTGTTGTGGTTCTAAATTCTGGCACCTTTTAAAGGTTTGAATAGGAAATATTTGCCCTCGAGTGCTTCTAAAGGTGGCCACCTGTGGCCATCTACATAATAAGATATTTGATGTTCACAATGCTTATCTTAATTCAGACACTCCATTCTATTATTTTCAGGTGTTTAGATAATAACTCTTTCATTCAATTACCAATTAAGAAATCTTTGAATCTGTCTATGATCTGGAAGCCCCCGGCTTCAAGTTGTGCCACCTTTCTGGACCAAATATATAACTTACATGCATTGTCTTATGTCTCCCTGAAACATAAAACCAAGCTATAACCCAACTACGGTAAGCATGTGTTCTCAGGACCTCTTGAGGCTGTTTCATGGGTCATAGTTCCCACATTTTGCTCAGCACAAATCTCTTCAAATATTTTACAGAGTTTGACTTTTTTTCAACAGAGAAGAGAAGGCGATGTGGTGATAGGACCAGCAAAACTGGCATCACTCCCACTTATCTAAATGTCTAATGTAATTTCAATATAAAGTACTCTTTTTCCAATAATTGTCATTACCTCTAGTTTGCTGATGTCTCATATTTGTTTTTGCCAAAAATATTGTTTGATAATTAGAAATAATATTTCAAATATAAAAACACAGTAATTCAATTTATCAAGTACAAGCTATTTGAAAGCCATTATGTGTGCCAATCAACATTTTATTTTCCAAACAAGTGAGTATTAGTATCTTTTTTTTGATAGAAAAGGAAAAATGAGACTCATATAGCTCACTTTGCTCAAGATGACATGACCTAATTCAAAATTATTTTTTAAATAATTTTGGTGATTCACCACATGCTGAGCTTTGGGCTAGTTTGTGAGATTTCAGTAATGCAAAAGAGCACAGGTTTCCTGCCACCTTGAGAGGCATAGGCAATCAGTGGAAAGCTTATTCTACCTCTCTCACCCTGGCCATGTTGTTTCTCCTTCATCAGTATTCCTCAAAACCTCACATACAGGCATAAAGGAAGGGTGTAGGTGTTTTTCTTCATGCATAAATACATCCAAATTTAGTTGAAGAGCTTGTGCATCTATAAATGCAATCTGGTTCAGGAAAGAAAAGTAGTGTTTGATTCTTCACAGTATTAGTCTAAAAACTATCAGGCATATACCTCCTTTAAAAGTAGCAGAACCGTTTGTTTTGATTTTGCTTTTAAACAGTTTCAGAGAAATTGAAATGGAAAGTATTCAATTTATCTCACATGGTAACAAGTAAGATTGTTGTGTATTATTACATTTTAAATGGGATTGAAGTAACTGTGAAACACCAACCTTGACAAAATGTAAGGTTGATTTTGACATAAGGGTGCATTGATAATGTGTTATTCTATCAGGAAAGCTTACAATTTCTTTTTATCACCAAATGGGCACTTCATTAAATTAAATGACACTATGGAAAAATGAAGCTGATCAAATGAAATATTTCATAATACCATCTTGGTCTGACATTTTGAACATAAATTTTATATTTAATGTGTATAAATGATCCAAAAACTCTAAAAGGACAAATAAAAAGTTTACCTTTATTATGTGAATGTTTAAATTTTATAATATTCATCCTTTATGCAATTAAATTTAAGTTTACATTTTGATAGTGAATAATACTGTCAAAGGTGTGTTTATTTTCTGCTTAAACCAAAGATCTGCCTGTGACAATTAGGTTTCTTTTCATTTTTATGACCAGGAACTCTTCCATATCTGAGCTGCATTTTATTAAAATGTAAGCATACCCTGCTTTTTTTTTCAGTTTTTTTTTTTTTCTTTACACTGCATTTAACCAAAAAAAAAGTTTTAAAAACTCTTATGTAATTTGGTTTTTGGAAACTCTTTCTCTTCATCCTGCACAAATGTGCTGTATATTATAAATTTTCTTTCTATGATGAATTAAATGTTCTATATTTCTGTGACATTCAATATGGTAGTAACTAATCACATGTGGCTTCTTAGTCCTTCAAATGTTGCTAGTGCAGCTGAAGAAATGAATGTTTAAATTTGAATTAATTTAAGTTTAAAATTAAATAACCATATATAACTAGTGGCTACTGTATTAGATATAAAGATATAGATTATAATAAATATGTCATACATATATTCATATGCACACACACACACCATGGATTATATATTCTATTTTATTTTAGTTGCTTAATTGAGTACAAAGGTGGTTTTTCAATTTCCATTTAAATTTTATATTACTAGCAAGGTTGAACATTTTCATGTTTTTAATTAGTACTATTCTGTCTTTTGTCTACTAATCATTATATCTTTTGTACCCATTAATACATTAATATTGATAATAACAGAAATGTCTTCAAAGGAAACAAAAAACCAACATTAATTAACAGCCTGTATAGGGACACAAATAAAGTATGTTCTTCATTAGTACAACTAATTGACTAAAAGAAGGGAAGGCCTGCTACTATTGGGAGAAAGTAAACCACCTTATCCTGGAGAATAAAGATGTCAGGTTGTAGAATGAAGAGAAAATAATGGTGTTAGTAATTTCTTCTTACCTTTTTACAACTTAAGATACATCCTTTTAAATTTGTAAGTATACAAGACAATATTATTAGCCGCAGGCACAATGCTGCTCAGTAGATTTCTAAGATCTATTCATCTTGCATAACTGAAACCTTGCAGCCTTTGACTAATACCTTCCCATTGTTCCTTCCCTTCGGCCTTGGCATTCACCATTCTATTCTCTACTTCTATGAGTTGAATTATTTTACATTCCTCTTGTAAGTAGGATCATGCAGCATTTGTCCTTCTGTGTCTGGCTTACTTACTTTAGAATAATGTCTTCCAGATTCATTCATGTTGTCACAAATGGTGAAATTGTCCTTCTTTTATAGGCTGAATAATATTATATTGCCTGTATATGCCACATTTATCTATTCATCCATTGATGTATATTTATTTTAGTTGCTTTCATATTTTGGCTATTGTAAATAATGCTGGAATGAACATGTTAGTGCAGATATCTCTTTGAGTTCCTGATTTTCCCTTTATTTTTTTGAAACAGGGTCTTTCTTTGGTGCCTAGGCTGGAGTATGTTGGCACAACCATAGCTCACTATTGCCTTGACCTCCCAGGTTCAAGCAATCCTCTCATCTCAGCCTCCCGAGTAGCTAGGGCCACAACTGTGTGGCACCACATCCAGCTAATTTTTAATGTTTTTGTAGAGTTGGGATCTAACTATGTTGCCAGGGCCGATCTCAAACTTCTGGGCTAAAGGGATCTCCCACCTTATTCTCCCAAAGTGCCAGGATTACAAATGTGAGTCACTGTGCCTGTCCTGTTTTCAATATTTTTTTCATATATACACTAAAGTGGATTTGTGAATCATACGGTAGTTCTACTTTTAAATTTCTGAGGATGCTTCGTACTCTTTTCACAGTGGCTATACCAGTTTACATTCTCCTGAAGAGTATGCAGTATTTTCTTTTCTCCGTATCCTCTCCAACACTTATCATCTTTCATCTTTTTTATAATAGCCATCTCAGCTATTAAATCTCATTGTGGCAATAGCTTATTGTGTTTTTGATTTGAATTTACCTGACATCTCCACTGTTAAATCTCATTGTGATGATAGCTCATTATGTTTTTGATTTGAATTTCTCTGAGAGCTAGTGACATTGATCACCTTTTTGTGTAACTTGATCATCTGTATGTCTTCTTTAAAGAAATGTCTACTAGAATCTTTTGCTCATTTTTAAATCAGGTTTTTTTGTTTGTTTGTTTGTTTGTTTGCTATTGAGATGCAGGAGTTGCTTATATATTTTGGATATTAACCCTCTATAAGATATATAGTTTTCTAATATCTTCTCCCATTCCATTCATTGACATTTTATTTTTTTTAGTTGTTTCCATTGTTGTGCAGGAAATATTTAGTCTAATATGCCTCATGTGTCTAATTTTGCTATCACAGCCTGTGCTTTGTGTGTCATATCTAACAAGTAATTGTCAAAACCCATGTCAAGAAGCTTTTGCCTGTGTTTTCTCACATTTTCTTTTACTGTTTCAGGCATTATGTTTAAGTTATGAGTTCGTTTTGAATTAATTTTTGGGTATGGTTTAAGATAAATGTTCAATTTCATTATTTTGCATGTGGATATCCACTTTTCTTAACATAATTTATTGAATAATCTTTTTTTCCTTATTTATTTATGACACTCTTGTCAAAGATCAATTGACTGTTTATGTGTGGGTTTATTTCTGTTCCTCTATTCTTGTCTATTGATCTATATCCTGTTTTTTTTTTTTTTTTTTTTATGACAGTACCACACTCTTTTGAGTATAACTTTGCTCTTCAACTATTTTCTCTATAGCCTCCAATATATCCGGCAATGATCTCTAACTCCTGTTATTAACACTTATATAGCATTCTACCACATTGTTCCCAATTGATCTGTGTGTCCAGTGACACATGACAGACATTCTGGTGTGTCACTGATGTGGTTTGCCTGTGTCCCCACCCAAATATTTCTTTAAATTGTCATAATCCCCACATGTCAAGGGCAGAGTCAAGTGGAAATAATTGAATCATGGGGGCAGTTTCCCCCACACTGTTCTCATGGGAGTAAGTCTCATGAGATCTGATGCTTTTACAAATGGGAGTTCCCCTGCACAAGCTCTCTTTCCTGCTACCATGTAAGATGTGCCTTTGCTTGTCCTTTGCCATCTCCTATGGTTGTGAGGCTTCCACAGCCATGTGGAACTGTGAATCCACTAAGCCTGTTTTCTTTATAAATTACCCAGTCTCGGGGTAGGTCTTTATGAGCAGTGTAAGAGCAAACTAATACAATCACTTCTGAGATGAATTTGGACTGTGCATCCTATCTTGATCTGTCTGCTTCTCCATCTCTCTGTGTCTCTCTAAATCAGCCTGAGAAGAACTGAGACCTGTGAAGAACCACATTGCTGAGTTTGGAAATTGGACCTACCTTATTTTTTTTTGCACTTCATTTTATTGTACTTTACAGATATTGCATTTTTTACCAATTGAAGGTTTGTGGCAACCCTGCATTAATCCAGTCTATTGACGTTGCTTTTTCCAACAGCATGTGCTCATTTTGTGTCCCTGTGTCACATTTTGGTAATTCTGTAATATTATCAGTGTTTCATTTTAATTATATCTGTTATGATGATCTGTGATCAATGATCTTTGATGTTAGTATTGTAACTGTTTTGGGGCACCACAATCCACACCCATAAAAGATGGTGAACTTAATCGGTAAATGTTGTGTGTGTTCAGACTGCTCTACCAACTTATGGGTCTCCTGTCTCCTCTCCTCTCCTCCCTATTCCTTGAGACAAAATAATATTACAATTAGACCAATCAATAACCCTACAGTGGCCTTTATGTGTTCAAGTGAAAGGAAGAATCACACATCTTTCTCACTTCAATAAAAAGTTAAAAATGATTAAGATTAGTGAGGAAAGCATGTTGAGAGCCTAGATTGGCTGAAATCTAGGACTCTTGTGCCAAACAGTGAATGCAAAGTTGTGAACACAAGCAATAGATTCTTGAAGGAAATTGAAAGTGCTACTCCATTCAGCTCATGAATGAGAAGGAAGTGAAACTACCTCATTTCTGATACGGAGAAATTTCTTGTGGTCTGAATAGAAGATCAAGCCTGCCTTTAATAGAAGATCAAACATTCCTTTAAGCTAAAGTTAAATTCAGAAAAAGGTTCTAACTCTCTTCAATTCTATGAAGGCTGAGAGAGGTAAGGAAGCTGCAGAAGAAAAGTTTGATGCTAGCTGAGTTTAGTACACGAGGTTTAAGGAAATAAGCATCTCTATAACATCAAACTGCTTTAACTTGAAAATGTTACTGTTCTTTGGCAATGCACCTGTTTATCCAACAGATTTAATAAAGATGTATAGGTGATTAATGCTGTTTTTATGCCTGCTGACACAACACCCACTCTGCAATCCATGGATCAAGAGGTAATTTTGACTTTCAAGTCATTATTTGAGGAACACATTTCACAAGGCTGCAATAGATAGTGATTCCTATAATAAATCTGAGCCGTATAATTTGATAAACCCTCTGAAAAGGATTCCCCATTCTAGATGCCATAAAGAACATTCATGATTCATGGGAGAAAGTCAAAATATTAATATTAAGGGAGATTAAAAGAAGTTGATTCCAGACGTCATAGACTTTGAAGGGTTCCAAATTTCACTAGAGGTAAGAACTGCAGATGTAGTGGAAATAGCAAAAGAACTCACATTAGAAGTGCAACCTGAATATCCATTACATGACTCATGTGAGTCAAGTATACAGAATATATAACTTTAACAGATGAGGAGTTATTTCTTATGGTTGAGCAAAGCAAGTGACTTCTTGATTTAGAGTCTACTCCACATGAAGATGCTGTGAGTATTGTTCAAATGACAACAAATTCTTTAGAATAATATGTAAACTTTATTGATAAATCAACAGCAGTTTGATAAAATTGACTACGATTTTGGAAGAAGTTGTACTGTGCGTAAAATGGTATCAAACAGCATTACATGCTACAGATAAATCTTTTGGGAAAGAAAGAGTTAATAGATGCCAAACTTTCACGTGTCGTAGTTTAAGAAATTAAACTACCACGGCCACGCCAACCTTCAGCAAGCACCATCCTGATAAGTGAGAAGCCATAAACATCAAGGCAGGATCTTTAAAGAGCAAAAAGCTTCCGACAGGCTAAAGACTTCGATGATTGCTAGCATTTTTTTTCTTTTTTTTTTTTTAATTAATTTATTATTATTATTATACTTTAAGTTCTAGGGTACATGTGCATAACGTGCAGGTTTGTTACATATGTATACTTGTGCCATGTTGGTGTGCTGCACCCATCAACTCGTCAGCACCCATCAACTCGTCATTTACATCAGGTATAACTCCCAATGCAATCCCTCCCCCCTCCCCCCTCCCCATGATAGGCCCCGGTGTGTGATGTCCCCCTTCCCAAGTCCAAGTGATCTCATTGTTCAGTTCCCAACTATGAGTGAGAACATGCGGTGTTTGGTTTTCTGTTCTTGTGATAGTTTGCTGAGAATGATGGTTTCCAGCTGCATCCATGTCCCTACAAAGGACACAAACTCATCCTTTTTTTATGGCTGCATAGTATTCCATGGTGTATATGTGCCACATTTTCTTAATCCAGTCTGTCACTGATGGACATTTGGGTTGATTCCAAGTCTTTGCTATTGTGAATAGTGCCGCAATAAACATACGTGTGCATGTGTCTTTAGAGCAGCATGATTTAGAATCCTTTGGCTATATACCCAGTAATGGGATGGCTGGGTCATATGGTACATCTAGTTCTAGATCCTTGAGGAATCGCCATACTGTTTTCCATAATGGTTGAACTAGTTTACAATCCCACCAACAGTGTAAAAGTGTTCCTATTTCTCCACATCCTCTCCAGCACCTGTTGTTTCCTGACTTTTTAATGATCGCCATTCTAACTGGTGTGAGATGGTATCTCATTGTGGTTTTGATTTGCATTTCTCTGATGGCAGTGATGATGAGCATTTTTTCATGTGTCTGTTGGCTGTATGAATGTCTTCTTTTGAGAAATGTCTGTTCATATCCTTTGCCCACTTTTTGATGGAGTTGTTTGTTTTATTCTTGTAAATTTGTTTGAGTTCTTTGTAGGTTCTGGATATTAGCTCTTTGTCAGATGAGTAGATTGCAAAAATTTTCTCCCATTCTGTAGGTTGCCTGTTCACTGTGATGGTAGTTTCTTTTGCTGTGCAGAAGCTCTTTAGTTTAATGAGATCCCATTTGTCAATTTTGGCTTTTGCTGCCGTTGCTTTTGGTGTTTTAGACATGAAGTCTTTTCCCATGCCTATGTCCTGAATGGTACTACCTAGGTTTTCCTCTAGGGTTTTTATGGTATTAGGTCTAACATTTAAGTCTCTAATCCATCTTGAATTAATTTTCGTATAAGGAGTAAGGAAAGGATCCAGTTTCAGCTTTCTACTTATGGCTAGCCAATTTTCCCAGCACCATTTATTAAATAGGGAATCCTTTCCCCATTTCTTGTTTCTCTCAGGTTTGTCAAAGATCAGATGTCTGTAGATGTGTGGTATTATTTCTGAGGACTCTGTTCTGTTCCATTGGTCTATATCTCTGTTTTGGTACCAGTACCATGATGTTTTGGTTACTGTAACCTTGTAGTGTGGTTTGAAGTCAGGTAGCGTGATGCCTCCAGCTTTGTTCTTTTGACTTAGGATTCTCTTGACAATGCAGGCTCTTTTTTGGTTCCATATGAACTTTAAAGCAGTTTTTTCCAATTCTCTGAAGAAACTCATTGGTAGCTTGATGGAGATGGCATTGAATCTATAAATAACCTTGGGCAGTATGGCCATTTTCACGATATTGATTCTTCCTATCCATGAGCATGGTATGTTCTTCCATTTGTTTGCGTCCTCTTTTATTTCACTGAGCAGTGGTTTGTAGTTCTCCTTGAAGAGGTCCTTTACATCCCTTGTCAGTTGGATTCCTAGGTATTTTATTCTCTTTGAAGCAATTGTGAATGGAAGTTCATTCCTGATTTGGCTCTCTGTTTGTCTGTTACTGGTGTATAAGAATGCTTGTGATTTTTGCACATTAATTTTGTATCCTGAGACTTTGCTGAAGTTGCTTATCAGCTTAAGGAGATTTTGGGCTGAGACAATGGGATTTTCTAAATATACAATCATGTCATCTGCAAAGAGGGACAATTTGACTTCTTCTTTTCCTAACTGAATACCCTTGATTTCTTTCTCTTGCCTGATTGCCCTAGCCAGAACTTCCAACACTATGTTGAATAGGAGTGGTGAGAGAGGGCATCCCTGTCTTGTGCCAGTTTTCAAAGGGAATTTTTCCAGTTTTTGCCCATTCAGTATGATATTGGCTGTGGGTTTGTCATAAATAGCTCTTATTATTTTGAGGTACGTTCCATCAATACCGAATTTATTGAGCGTTTTTAGCATGAAGGGCTGTTGAATTTTGTCAAAAGCCTTTTCTGCATCTATTGAGATTGCTAGCATTTTTAACAACAAGATATTTTATATTCAAGGTATATACTTTTTTTAGACATAATGCCATTGACAATAAACTACGTTTGTTTGACTCGCTGTATTGAGATTATCATATGCTTAATTGATACTGCTTTATTATAGTAGTCTGGAAGTAAACTCATAATTCTCTGGGTGATTCCTGTATACTTCAACTTGAGTGGTCTTGATTTGGCTGTAAACCAGGCTGATGGCTTGACTGCAACATCTTAAGAGACCACAAGGAGTAATCACCCACCTAAATACTTCCTGTATTTCTGATATAGACACATTGTGAGATTGCGTGTTGTTTTAAATCACTAAATTTTGGAGTAGTTTGTTATGCAGCAAATAGTCATAACTGTTAATTTATGTAAATGTGTTTTGCTTAAGGAATGATTTTATTAATTCTAATATCTTTCATAAGTTTTAGTATCTTTCATGAGTTATTGCTTTGTGTTTTCTAGGTAGGCAAATATATGGTCTGTTAAAACTGTCTGAAAAAAACCTTTTCTCTTCCAATAGATACTATCTTTGTATTGTTTTTATGTAATATTGTGCAAGAGAAATCCAAGGAATATATTTAAGTAATGGTGATGCCCCTTGCAATATTTATGTCTATTCCTAATTTCTGCAATGTACCAACATTATATGTCGTATAAACTATTGGTTTCATAAAATTGTGTTTCAGTATGTGAAACATAACACTCAATTTAATTTAAAAAATAGGAAGAGATGAAATTTTGTCAAATATATTTTAGCATGTATTGAGATAATATCTGTGTTTTTACATTCTTTTACTTGTTAAATTAAAAGATCTATAAACCATCTTATACATTTGGGAAAAACAACTATTTTGAAATAGTTGAAGGTTTTCTGTTTAAGCCAGTGAAAGATTTTTTTTTTTTTTAATTTGGGAGTTATTATTGTTGAGGTTATCAAATTATATAAATATTTTTACTTTTAAACGTCCTCAAACAATATAGCATTTAGCAAGTAGTATGTTTTTGGTCGTTTTTATTGTCTTTAAAAATAAGTTCCATTCTCACCGAAACTAAAAACCATGGTTTCTGTTTATTTCATGCACACATTTTTGTTAAAGCATCAGTTACAGTGTTCTACCTATGAAAACCTTCAATAAATGCTTGAGGAAGAGAGAAGGTATTTGAGTCTTGAGGAAGAGAAGGTATTCGTTACTAGATGAGCTCAAATATAGCATCTTCAATTTCATGTATTTGAAAATATTTTCCAAATTGAAAATTCAGTTACCCCTTGAAGATTTTATATCACATCATTAGACTCTTAGGTTATGATCTACAAATCCCTCATTTCTGCATCTAAGACTATATCACTGTGTATAAATCATGGATTCAAAATCGAGGTCTTTCTAAGCTGTTTTACCTATAATTTTAATACCAAGACCAAGAACAGGAGTAAAAAGATAGTCATTTTACTCTCACAAAAGAGAAAAATTGAGTTCCTATAAACTTAAATAAATGTGTCTGTCTTTCTCCAAGGTATAATCTACTGAATTAATAATAATAAAAAGGGTGATTTTATTTAACAGTGTAAGAATTAAATCAGCTCACTAACTCATGCATTTTAGAAAAAAAGGTTTTCCATCTCCCTTGTTCATTAATTTCCTCATTATATATTCTTTTTCTACTTCCACTAGAGATACACTTGTTTTCAGCCTTTGGCAATGACTAGAGTGCTGGTGTTTATAGTCCATGGACTACTTTCTGCATTTCTGCTCTGTTACATAACTCATGTGAGACAAATATTCAGCCACCTGAGATTAAAAATTATGTTTCCCCAAATTCTGCCTATCCACACCATATTTGAGTGCATTGAATAAGTGGTGATTCCCATAGAAACAAATATAACAAAATATAACTCTACCAACTGACTTAAAATGACCAGAATTAGCTATTTTAAGTGAATCTTTGTTTTAAATGTATAACCTTGTATAAAAAGTGCCTGATTAACACAACTCAGGCTACGAGGTAGTTTTTTTCTAAATATACGTATGGCAATGGGAGGTAGAGAGTGTAGTGAATTGATATTTATTTATGGAGAATAATAAAATTGTAATGGAATTTTGGCCATTTTGTTCTACTCAAGATAAAATAACTTATGCAATAACCAGAGACATTATGAAATAGACATTTATAGAGTGAGTTTTATATATATGTTTATGTTTCGTGATGGCTTCCAAGCTAGGATATTTGGTGTTATAGTCACCAAAAAATATCACACTCTGTGACATTCTAGCCAATTTAGAAGACAGTTAATATACGTTGTTGTCTAAATAATACAATTATTTACTATTAATTAAATAATGTTTTTCTATTAATGACAATATAAATAAAAGGTTTTATTCTCTCACATTTCTCTTCTCACCAACAAAGTAAATTGTTGGAGTTTATTTCCTTATATTCTTATGCAAATCATACTTTTAATGTAGTTAGAATGAATTAAACTATTTCTGACCTAAGGCATAAATAAGAAAAACTTTCACTTAATTGTCAATACAAAAATTTCTTTAAAAATGGTGAGGTGGAAAGAGATAGAGAAAGAGGCAGGAGATGGAAAGAGAATGAGATTCTGCATTCATGCATAAAAGGCAAGAAACCTGTATGATGGCTAATTTTATCTGTCATCTTTACAAACACATATAGTGTTTTCTTTACTTACATGGGTGCCAGACAGTTAGACTAACATTACTCTGAGCGTGTCTGTGAGTATATTTCCGGATGTGATTAACATTTGAATTGGTAGAGCAAGTAAAGTGGATTGTAATCCCTAATGTGAGTAAACCTTATCTAATCAATTGAGGATCCATAGAACAAAAGGGCTGAGTAAGAGAGAATTCCCCTTGCTTAACAGCTTTGAAGTGGGACATCAGTTGTTTCCAGTCTTTGGACTCAAAGGGAAACATTAGTTGTTATATCTTGAACCTGCCAACTTTCAGGCTTCAATTTACACCTGTAACTCTCCTGGTTCTCAGGCTTTCAGACTTGGTCTATAAATACACCACCAGCCTCCCTGGGTCTTCAGCTTGCTGACTATAGATCTTGAGTATTTTTAAATGGGATCCTCAAGTACTGATATTGCCTTCTGGTTTCCTCCTCATTATTATGGTTTAAACAATGGTTTTTCTTTTCTTTATTGTTTTAATTGTATAATTAATTTTTTTATTGTTATACTTTAAGTTCTAGGGTACATGTGCACAACGTGCAGGTTTGTTACATATGTATACATGTGCCATGTTGGTGTGCTGCACCATTAACTCATCATTTACATTAGATATATCTCCTAATGCTATCCCTCCACCCCCCACCCCCAACCCACAACAGGCCTTGGAGTGTGGTGTTCCCCTTCCTGTGTTCAAGTGTTCTCCTTTTTCAATTCCCACCTATGAGTGAGAACATGTGGTGTTTGGTTTTCTGTCCTTGTGCTAGTTTGCTGAGAATGATGGCTTCCAGCTTCATCCATGTCCCTGCAAAGGACATGAACTCATCCTTTTTTATGGCTGCATAGTATTCCATGGTGTGTATGTGCCACATTTTCTTAATCCAGTCTATCATTGATGGGCATTTGGGTTGGTTCCATGTCTTTGCTCTTGTGAATAATGCTGCAATACACATATGTGTGCATGTGTCTTTATAGCAGCATGATATATAATTTTTGGGTATATACCCAGTAATGGGATGGTATATACCCAAAAAAATGGTATTTCTAGTTCTAGATCCTTGAGGAATCACCACACTGTCTTCCACAATAGTTGAACTAGTTTACAGTCCCACCAACAGTGTAAAACTATTTCTATTTCTCCACATTCTCTCCAGCACTTGTTGTTTCCTGACATTGTAATGAACATCATTCTAACTAGTGTGAGATGGTGTCTCATTGTGGTTTTGATTTGCATTTCTCTGATGGAAAGTGATGATGAACATTTTTTCATGTGTCTGTTGACTACAGAAAGGTCTTCTTTTGAGAAGTGTCTGTTCATATCCTTTGCACACTTTTTGATGGAGTGGTTTAATTTTTTCTTGTAAATTTGTTTAAGTTCTTTGTAGATTCCAGATATTAGCCCTTCATCAGATGGGTAGATTGCAAAAATTTTCTCCCATTCTGTAGGTTGCCTGCTCACTCTGATGACAGTTTCTTTTGCTGTGCAGAAGCTCTTTAGTTTAATTAGATCTCATTTGTCAATTTTGGCTTTTGTTGCCATTGCTTTTGGTGTTTTAGACATGAAGTCCTTGCCCATGCCTATGTCCTGAAGGGTATTGCCTAGGTTTTCTTCTAGGGTTTTTATGGTTTTAGGTCTAACATTTAAGTCTTTAATTCATCTTGAATTAATTTTTGTATAAGATGTAAGGAAGGGATCCAGTTTCAGCTTTGTACATATGGCTAGCGAGTTTTCCCAGCACCATTTATTAAATAAGGAATCCTTTCCCCATTTATTGTTTTTGTCTGGTTTGTCAAAAATCAGATGATTGTAGATGTGTGGTATTATTTCTGAGGGCTCTGTTCTGTTCCATTGGTCTATAACTCTATTTTGTTACCAGTACCATGGTAAATGTAGCCTTATAGTATAGTTTGAAGTCAGGTAGTGTGATGCCTCCAGCTTTGCTCTTTTGGCTTAGGATTGTCCTGGTAATGCGGGTTCTTTTTTGGTTCCATATGAACTTTAAAGTAGTTTTTTTTCCAGTTCTGTGATGAAAGTCATTGGTAGCTTGATGGGGATGGTATGGAATGTATAAATTACCCTGGGCAGTATGGCCATTTTCACGATATTGATTCTTGCTCTCCATGAGCATGGAATATTCTTCCATTTGTTTGTGTCCTCTTTTATTTCATTGAGCAGTGGTTTATAGTTCTTGAAGAGGTCCTTCACATCCCTTGTAAGTTGGATTCCTAGTCATTTTATTCTCTTTGAAGCAATTGTGAATGGGAGTTCACTCATGATTTGGCTCTCTGTTTGTCTGTTATTGGTGTATAGGAATGCTTGTGATTTTTCAATATAGATTTTGTATCCTGAGACTTTCCTGAATTTGCTTATCAGCTTAAGGATAGTTTGGGCTGAGAGAATAGGGTTTTCTAAATATACAATCATGTCATCTTCAAACAGGGACAATTTGACTTCCTCTTTTCCCAATTGAATACCATTTATTTCTTTCTCCTGCCTGATTGCCCTGGCCAGAACTCCAACACTATGTTGAATAGGAGTGGTGAGAGAGGGCATCCCTGTCTTGTGCCAGTTTTCAAAGGGAATGCTTCCAGTTTTTGCCCATTCAGTATGATATTGGCTGTGGGTTTGTCATAAATAGCTCTTATTATTTTGAGATACATCCCATCAATACCTAATTTATTGAGAGTTTTTAGCATGAAGGGCTGCTGAATTTTGTGGAAGGTCTTTTCTGCATCTATTGAGATAATCATATGTTTTTTGTCTTTGGCTCTGTTTATATGAGGGATTACATTTATTGATTTGTATATGTTTAACCAGCCTTGTATCCCAGGGATCATGCCCACTTGATCACTTGATCATGATGAATAAACTTTTTGATGTGCTGCTGGATTTGGTTTGCCAGTGTTTTATTGAGGATTTTTGCATCGGTGTTCATCAGGGATATGTGGGTGCCAGACAGTGGGTGCAGTCCACCGAGTGAGAGCCAAAGCAGGGCACCCAGGAAGTGCAAGGGGTCAGGAAATTAACTTTCCTAGTCAAGGGAAGCTGTGAGAGAGGGCACCTGGAAAATCAGGTCACTCCCATGCTAATACTGTGCTTTTCCAATGGTCTTAGCAAACGGAACACCAGGAGATTATATCCCACACCTGACTTGGAGGGTCCTACACCCACGGAGCCTCACTCATTGCTAACACACCAGTCTGAGATGGAACTGCAAGGCTGCAGTGAGGCAGGGGAAGGGGCACCCACTATTGCTGAGGCTTGAGTAGGTAAATAAAGTGGCTGGGAAGCTTGAACTGGGTGGAGCCCACTGCAGCTCAAGGAGGCCTGCCTGCCTCTGTAGACTCCACCTCTAGGGGCAGGTCATAGCTGAACAAAAGGCAGCAGAAACTTCTGCAGACTTAAATGTCACTGCCTGACAGCTTTCAAGAGAGTAGTGGTTCTCCCATCACAGAGTTTGAGATCTGAGAATGGACAGACTGCCTCCTCAAGTGGGTCCCTGACCCCCAAGAAGCCTAACTGGGAGGCATCTCCCAGTACGGGCTGACTGACATCTCACATGGCCAGATGCTTCTCTGAGATGAAGCTTCCAGAGGAGTGATCAGGCAGCAACATTGGCTGTTCTGAAACAGTGAATTGGCTATTCACTGTTCTGCAGCCTCTGCTGGTGATACCCAAGCATACAGGGTCTGGAGTGGACCTCCAGCAAACTCCAACAGACCTGCAGCTGAGGGTCCTCACTGTTAGAAGGAAAACTAACAAACATAAAAGACATCCACACCAAAATGTCATCTGTACATCACCATCATCAAAGACCAAAGGTAGATAAAACCACAAAGATGGGGAGAAACCAGAGCAGCAAAGCTGAAAATTCTAAAAATCAGAGCACCTCTTGTCCTCCAAAGGAACGCAGTTCCTCGCCTACAGTGGAACAAACCTGGACAGAGAATGACTTTGATGAGTTGAGAGAAGAAGGCTTTAGATGATCAAACTTCTCCCAGCTAAAGGAGGATGTTTGAACCCATCACAAGGAAGCTAAAAACCTTGAAAAAAGATTAGACAAATAGCTAGCTACAATAACCAGTGTAGAGAAGTCCTTAAATGACCTGATGGAGCTGAAAACCATGGCATGAGAACTATGTGACACATGCACAAACTTCAGTAGCTTATTCGATCAACTGGAAGAAAGGGTATCAGTAATTGAAGATCAAATGTTTGGAATGAAGTGAGAAGAGAAGGTTAAAGAAAAAAAGAGTAAAAAGAAATGAACAAAGCCTCCAAGAAACATGGCACTATGTAAAAACACCAAATCTACGTCTGATCGGTGTACCTGAAAGTGATTGGGAGAATGGAACCGAGTTGGAAAACACTCTGCAGAATATTATCCAGGAGAACTTCCCCAACCTAGCAAGGCAGGCCAACATTCAAATTCAGGAAATACAGAGAAAGGCACAAAGATACTCCTTGAGAAGAGCAACTGCAAGACACATAATTATCAGATTCACCAAAGTTGAAATGAAGGAAAAAGTGTTAAGGGCATCCAGAGAGAAAGGTCGGGTTACCCACAAAGGGAAGCTCATCAGACTAACAGCGGATCTCTCGACAGAAACTCTACAAGCCAGAAGAGAGTGGGGGCCAATATTCAATATTCTTAAAGAAAAGAATTTTCAACCCAGAATTTGAAATCCAGGCAAACCAAGCTTCAAAAGTGAAGGAGAAATAAAATCCTTTACAGACAAGCAAATGCTTAGAGATTTTGTCACCACCAGGCCTGCCTTACAAGAGATCCTGAAGGAAGCACTAAACATGGAAAGGAACAACCAGTACCAGCCACTGCAAAAACATCATGCCAGATTGTAAAGACCATCGATGCTAGGAAGAAACCACATCAACTAATGAGCAAAATAACCAGCTAACGTCATAATGAGAGGATCAAATTCACACATAACAATATTAACCTTAAATGTAAATGGGCTAAATGCTCCAATTAAAAGACACACACTGGCAAATTGGATAAAGAGTCAAGACCCATCAGTGTGCTGTATTCAGGAGACCCATCTCACAGGCAGAGACACACATAGACTCAAAATAAAGGGATGGAGGAAGATCTATCAAGCAAATGGAAAACAAAAAGAAGCAGGGGTTTCAATCCTAGTCTCTGCTAAAATAGACTTTAAACCAACAAAGATCAAAAAAGACAAAGAAGGTCATTACATAATGATAAAGGGATCAATTCAACAAGAAGAGCTAGCTATCCTAAATATATATGCACCCAATACAGGAGCACCCACATTCATAAAGCAAGTCCTTAGAGACCTACAAAGAGACTTAGACTCCCAATAATAATGGGAGACTTTAACACCCCACTGTCAACAATAGACAGATCAATGAGACAGAAAGTTAACAAGGATATCATGGACTTAAACTCAGCTCTGCACCAAGCAGACCTAACAGACATCTACAGAACTCTCCACCTCAAATTAACAGAATATACATTCTTCTCAGCACCACATCACACTTATTCCAATATTGACCACATAGTTGGAAGCAAAGCACTCCTCAGCAAAGGTAAAAGAAGAGAAATTGTAACAGTGTCTCAGACCACAGTGCAATCAAACTAGAACTCAGGATTAAGAAACTCACTCAAAACTGCTCAACTACATGGAAACTGAACAACCTGCTCCTGAATGAGTTCTGGGTACATAACGAAATGAAGGCAGAAATAAAGACGTTCTTTGAAACCAATGAGAACAAAGACACAATATAACAGAATCTCTGGGATTCTGTTATAAAGAATTCTGTTATAAAGCAGTGTGTAGAGGGAAATTTATAGCACTAAGTGCCCACAAGAGAAAGCAGGAAAGAGGTAAAATTGACACTCTAACATCACAATTAAAAGAACTAGAGAAGCAAGAGCAAACACATTCAAAAGCTAGCAGAAGACAAGAAATCACTAAGAACAGAGAAGAACTGAAGGAGATAGAGACACAAAAAACACTTCAGAAAATAAATGAATCCAGAAGCTAGTTTTTTGAAAGGATCAACAAAATTGACAGACTGCTAGCAAGACTAATAAAGAAGAAAAGATAGAAGAATCAAATAGACACAATAAAAAATGATAAAGGGGTTATCACCACTGATCCCACAGAAATACAAACCGCCATCAGAGAACACTGTAAACACCTCTACGCAAATAAACTTTTTCCAGGAATTTATCCATTCCTGGACATATAAACCCTCTGAAGACTAAACCAGGAATCCCTGAATAGACCAATAACAGGCTCTGAAATTGAGGCAATAATTAAGAGCCTACCAACCCAAAAAAAGTCCAGGACCAGACGGATTCACAGCCGAATTCTAGCAGAGGTACAAGGAGGAGCTGATACTATTCCTTCTGAAACGATTGCAATCGACAGAAAAAGAGGGAATCCTTCCTAACTCATTTTATGAGACCAGCATCATCCTGATACCAAAGCCTGGCAGAGTCATAACGAAAAAAGATAATTTTAAGCAATGGTTTTTTCTTTGCTCTTTGGATAAAGTCCATGGAAAATCTATTTTCTCAGAAAAGCCTTTTTTGAACACCTCAGATTATTCAGATGTTATTAGGTGCTAGAGTAGCATGTAATTCTGTATCTAGGCATTACTGCCATTGTGACATTATCATGGGCTGTGACTTATTACGCTAATGTTTGCCTCTCTTAGAAGAACACAGCACAATGCCCTTTTCCTCATCATTGTATCTGTAATGACTATATTGCTTTGTAGCACAAAATTGGCCTGAAAATATATTTACTGACTAGATCAATAAAAGACACTGATTAGTAAAGTGGAATTACTTCAGTTTGTTAAAGATTATCTATGAAAGAAACCTACAGCTGAGAGCATGAATAATGACAGACTAACATATTTCCCACCAAGATCAGTAATAAGGCAAAAATGTCTTTTTTTTTTTTTTTTTTACCATTCCTTTTCAATATTATTCTGGAAGTCCTAAATGATGCAATAAGAGAAGAAAAGGTGTATACTAATTGGTAAGAACTAAACAGAACTGTCTTTGTTGATAGATGGCAGTGTCTATGTAAAAAAAAAAAAAAAAAAAAAAAAAATCTGAGCCAGGTGCTGTGGCTTACACCTTCTAAGCATTTTGGAAGGCCAAGGCAGAAGGATTACCTGAGTCCAGCAGTTCAATACCAGCCTTGGCACACAACAAGACTCCATCTCTATTAAAAAAGAAAAAAATTAAATTAGTTAGCTGTGATGGTGCACACCTGTCGTCCGAGATACTAGGGAGACAGACGTGGGAGGTCTACTTAAGCCCAGGAATTTGAGGCTGTAGTGAGCTATGATTGCACCACTGTATTCCAGCCTGGGAGACACAGCAAGGCACTGTCTCTAAAGAAGACAATTCTGAAAAGAATCATTGTCAACAACAACAAAGACTTAGAGCTAATAAGCAATTATATTAAGATTACAGGATACCAGGTTAATTTACAAAAGTCCATCACTTTCCTATATGCCATCAATGCACAATTAGAATTAGAGACTAAAAACAGAATATCACTTGCATTAGCATATCTCCAAAAATAAATACTATAAGAACCTAACAAAATATGTGTTATATCTATGTGAGGAAAACTACAAAACTCTGATAAAAGGATTCAAATTACAACTAACAAAATTCAGGATTTCTAGGTCCATGTATAGGAAGATTCAAGATCGTCAAGATTTAGTTCTTCCTGAGTTGATCAATTAAAATCCCTGCAAGTTATTTGTGGATATCAACAATCTGATTCTAAAGTTTATATGAAGAGGAAAATAATAAGTTATTATAATAGCCAATACTGTATTAAAAAAGAAAAATATTGGAGGACTAATTCTATGTCATTTCAAGAAGTACTATAAAGCTACAGTAATAAAAACAGTATGGCATTGGTGAAGGTATAGACAAATCTGTGGAACAAAATACAGAACACAAATATCAACCTACAAAAATATAGTCAATTGATCTTTTAGAAAGGCACAAAAGCAACAAAATTAGGGAAAGGTAGTGTTTTTAACAAATGAAACTGGAATGGCTGGGCTTTCACATGCAAAAAAAAAGAATTCAGATACAGACTTTACTCTCTCAAAAAATTAACACAAAATAAATCACAGATTTAAATGTACAATACAAAACTATAAAACTAGAATATAACACAAGAGAAAGCCTACATAACATTGGATTTGGTTATAACTTTTTAGGTAAAACATCAACAGCATAATCCATGAAAGAAAGAAATGGTATGCTGGACTTCATTAAGATTTATGTTTAGTGAAAGATAATAAAAAGACACCCTACAGACTCAGAGATAATGTTTGCCAGAGACACATCTAATAAAGGACTATTTTTCAAAATATACAAGTAACTCTTAAAGCTCAACAATGGGGAAACAAACAACTTAACCAAAAAATGGATCAAACACCTTAACAGACACTACAACAAAAATATAGAGAGAATAGCAAATAAACATAAGAAAAGATGCTCCACATCATATGTCATTAGGGTAATGAAAATTCGACAGTAAAATACCATTACACACTATTATAATTACCAAAATCCAGAACACAAATACTGTTAAAGATGTGGAGTAACAGGAAATTTCATTCACTGCTAATGAGAAAGCAAAATAATACAGCCACTATAGAAGACAGGTTGTTAGTTTCTTACAATACTTAATATCCTCTTACTATATGATCCAACTATTGTGCTCTTTGGTATTCACCTGGAGGAGCTGAAAACTTATGTCCACAAAAAGCCTACACCAAAATATTCAAATATTTATAGCAGCTCTATTCATAATTGCTCTAGAACTAAATTCTACTTCAAGCTCTTCTCTTTCTGCTTCTCATCATCTTCTGTGTCTCACTAAATTCAAATTTCTCTTTGACATAGTCTAGTGGTTTTAAATTCTAATAGAATCACTTGTAAAGATGGATACACAATGTCACAGGTTTCATTCCTGTAAAATAAATTCAAATTTCTGGATAGTAGAAGTTAAACCAGTGTGTGTGTGTGTGTGTGTGTGCACGCGCGCGTGTTTGTGTGTGTGTGTGCACATGTGTGTGTATGTGTGTTTCTTAAAAACTTCCCCAGTGATAACTAGTATGTATTCAAGGTCAAGAATCACTGACAATATTCTGAATTTCTGCTTTCAGTAATGTGCCTGATTTTTACATTTGGCAGTGCTACATGATATTGATGACTATTCGCTCAATCAGGAAATTTCACATTCCCCTTCTGAGTTGTCAGAATACCTGGAATTCTCCCTGCTTGGCTAGTCTTGGGGAAACAGATTATCAAATATCAAGCCTCCGTTATTCTAATTTCTGTCTTTTTCTTATTACAATTTTAGAAATTTCCCATCATAAAATCTACAAAAAAGATACAACTTAGATAATATTTAAACCGTTTACCACAAGTGACTCAACAGTATCCCTGACTAAAATTGAATAAAAATAGATGGTACGCATTTCATATGGCTCACATGAACTTGCAAATAATTATATATTAAAACATATATAAAGTTATTTCATTCTTATATCATGCTGTGAGTTAGCCATATTTTACTGTCTTCATTTTACAGTTCAATAAACCAAAGCTCAGGATAAT
This sequence comes from Macaca fascicularis, assembly GCF_037993035.2. Lineage (NCBI taxonomy): Eukaryota > Metazoa > Chordata > Mammalia > Primates > Cercopithecidae > Macaca > Macaca fascicularis. The sequence continues at coordinate 32,151,353 of NC_088379.1, read as the reverse complement.
GAAGTGACTAGCCCAGGATCAGGCAAAAGTTGGTGGCAGCCCTAGAATGGTCACCTAGGCTGCCTCACTCTAAGACCCTTGTGGCGCATTTCTTCTCTTTACCATTGCAATACATTAATACTATCCTGAATATTCAAGGTGCCACCCAAAGAGCCTCTAATTATCTATTACATTGTCTCTGCCTCAGGTACATCAACGATTTACATACGGCAATATTATAAAACTCGCTAGCCTACTTTTTATAGCATATTATATCTAGCTTAACATTGTCTTATTGAAAACACAGTATCCATAAATGACTTCATTACTTTCTTTGTGGTCTAACTGGTAGAGAATAAATGGTTTCTATTATTGATGCTACCAATCTACTATGCTGAGAATTTACATTAGCTTTTTCATGGCCATGTAACACGGTTAACTTACTTTTACTTTACTTTATTATTTATACCATGCTCACATTTTAAACGGGTTATAGTTGATTTAAAGTAAAAGGTCTAGCTATAATATAATTCTTGAATCACAGGTTACATGTAAAGATAATGCCTACACATTCAAAGAAGGTATGGAAGTGATAGAGGGGTAGCGAGCATAAAATTTGGCATTAGGTACACAATGATTAATATTTGAATAAAATGATCTCCTTATATGCTTCAAAGTAGGCTATTAATAAAAATAGTCTTGAGTCTCCATTCTAATTCACAGTACAGCAAAAGTTTAAAACCATTTTCTTTACTCTTACATCTTTTTACTTTTCAATGAATCCCAGTTTCTACTGGATTTCTGACTTTTTGATTTAAAAAAAAATCACTCATGAGAGTGCAATATTTTCCTGATGGTTAAAATTCAGCTTGTTCTTGCTTAGACTCTGAGCACTACCTCAAATTATATCTCCTCTGCTATGGCTTTTCCCCAAACAATGTACCACTGTTTCAGCCTCTACTCTTCGTCCCAGCATCAGTTTGCAACCACAGTGTGAGTTACCTCAAAACTCTGACTAGGGACAGTCAGGGAATTATTTTTTCTCAAGAGACTCATACAATGCCTGGTAGCTTAAAAAATTAAGTCTCATCTACATTTCATCGAACCAAGTTGCTATGATTTAAAAAAAATTCACCTCCTGGTAGCCAAGGCAAAAAGAGAAATGCAAAGTTTTATATAGGCTTCATTGTGTATGCAATGTCTCAGGTCTATTTAAATAAAATATAAGTTTTAATTGTAGCTAACATTTAATGAGTCTTTACTAATCCATCCTGGACACTTTTATGTGTTTATTCCTTACAACACATTTTATGAGGTGATAATGCTATAAAATTATGTATCTGTATATCACTATGACATTTGAAACATGCATGAATAGCAGATTTGTCATTAGCTGAGTAAATAAAAATAAACAGAATCACATTGGATAGTCTGAAATCTAAGGGACTCTAACAAGGTAAATTTTTACTGTTGAGAGGCCTACTGGATTTTTTTGAAATGAGATGTTTGATTGGATCTTTTTTTTCCTTTTTTCTTTCTTTCTTTCTTTCTTTTTTTTTTTTTTTTTTTTTTTTTTTTTTTGGTGTGTGTGTGTGTGTGTGTGTGTGTGATGGAGTTTTGCTCTTTTGGCCCAAGCTGGAATGTAATGGTGTGATCTCGGCTCATCGCAGCCTCTACCTCCTGGATTCAAACAATTCTCCAGCCTCAGCCTCCCAAGTAGCTGGGATTACAGGTACCCGCAACCACTCTCAGCTAATTTTTTGTATTTTTAGTAAGGACAGAGTTTCAGCAGTCTTGAAATCCTGGCCTCAGGCAGTCTGCCTGCCTTGGACTCCCAAAATGCTGGGATTACAGGCGTGAGCCACAGCACCCAGCCACATCTTAACACTTTTTTTCTATGGAAACAAACTTACATGCATCATCTCTTCCAAACTTTCTAACAAAATGGGATGAGGCTATTTGCTGAAACCGGCTCAGTCATGGAGACCCTAACCCAGTGGCGCTAGAGCAATTAAAGACACACATACATAAATAGAGTGTGGAGTGGGAAATCAGGGGACTGACAGCCTTCAGAGCTGAGAGCCACTAACAGAGTTTTACCCACATGTTTGTTGACAGCAAGCCAGTGATAAGTATTGTTTCTATGGATTACAGATTAACTAAAAGCATTCCTTAGGGGAAACAAAGGGATGGGCTCTGGCTAGTTATCTGCAGCAGGAACATATCCTTAAGGCACAGATCACTCATGCTATTGCTTGTGGTTTAGGAATGCCTTAAGCGATTTTCAACCCTGGGTGGGCCAGGTGTTCCTTGCCCTGATTCTGGTAAACGCACAACCTTCAGCATGGGCATCATGACCACTACGACCACTACGAGCATGTCACAGTGCTGCAGAGATTTTGTTTATGGCCAGTTTTGGCCAGATTTGGGGGCCTGTTCCCAACAGCTATTGGAATAAAGCCATTTGTTCTGTTTTTCTATGTAAATTATATATTTCATGTGCAATATTCTTAAGACCTAATGTACTCCTCTGAATTTTTTGTCTTGGCAAAACTCTAAGTAAAATTTCTATTATAAATGTTTTGAATTTTATCGAGCATTGTGTTTTCTGATAAATTTTCTATAATCTTAAGATATTATAAAATAGTTTTTTACTACAAAAATAACTTAGGGAATAAATAAATACAATGCCTATATATGATGTCTCTTAGCCATTGCATAGTAACCCCCATAGAAAATTTAGACCTCAATAAAAGGAGCATAAACTAGACAACGGTGAAGATTAGCTGAAGTACTCAAAGCATAGAAAAATAGTCTATATATTTGAATTGCAAACTCTTATGTAGTGGATACATCTATTAACATCCTCTCACAAGATGGAAATTGAACAGTAAGTTTTACTTAAGGTCCTTGACTTTTCTCTGTGGACTTGAGAGAGGAAATCACTCAGACAGAGAGCATGTCAGTTCTCCAGCTCTCCAAGGACTTAATACCCCTGCAGTTGAGAACCCAGTTTACCTGAATAATGTATGCTTGCAAAACCAACAAGAGGAGAGCAGTATGTTGGTTAGAATTTTATATCCTAAGATCTTTATTTCAAATGACTCTTAAGAATTAAAAAGTGGCTAAGATATCCCTTAAATTTAATTTAAACAATTTTACTGTGATCTAATTAAAACATCTCAAAAGAAGCCAGAAACAATAATGCATGAAATGTAGTTATTATTTGATAAATAACAATTGAAAGAAAGCAATTTATAATTCTCAAGATTAAACGTACTCTGGGCATATTCAGGATATAAATGGCCTATTCATTGTAGAATGTATTAATTAATGAAAATCTTTTAAATTAAAAGGCCTCAAAATAAGGCCATTTTAAATAACGGCTTTTAGTTGCAGAAAAAGAAGGGAGTTCTAAGATTTTTCAAGATATCATTAATAATTTGAAACTTAAAACCCTGAAGTGTTTCAAATATGTGACTTTGGCAGTATAAACAGTGGGATTAAGTCCAAATGAGCTGCCCATCAGGAAAGATTAATTTAGATAACATGTGGATTGGGAGATTCAAGTTGAAAGGTAATCAAATTGTATAATCAAAGTACTCTCCAGAGGCATATAATCCAGCTTAGTTATGTCTTGATCCCTAAAGTGCATGTCTTGTCAATTCAATATCCATCTTCCCTAGAGTTCAGAGAAGGAAAAAAAAAAAAAGATAATACAAAATCATATATTCTAGTTAGTCATAAAAGTTTACAAAGAAAGTCTTCTTTCTGAATCATCTTATTTGTTCTGTGGAGAAAATATGATGTGTTGATTAGGGAATAGATGAGTAGACAGAAGATTGAAGAGACCGGTCATTTTGTCAGTTCATCCATTATTAGCATCTTCAACTGCCTAAAGACATGTAAGATATTAAATATATAATTGTTGATGATAGTGGTCATGCAAGCAACATATTTTCTCCTGTACAGCTCAAGTAAGCTTAATAAGATTCAAAAAAACATAAATCCATTAAAAACATTCATGAAAACAATTGAAATATTTTGAGATAAAATATAATAACTTACGTTAACGTTTATTTTAGTGTACTAAGTGCAGACATCTACATAAACACACACACACATGCACATGTGTATATATATATATATATATAATTAAAAGTGACACAGATGTAAATAAAAATTTAAAGATAATATTGTACTTTTGTCTGGTTTTGTATTCATTGATTCATTTACACATGGGTTCAATTACTTATTCATTTATATATCCTTTATAACCTGAGTCCCCAGCCCCTGGGCCATGGATCCCTGATATAAAGGAGGTCCATAGCCTGTTAGGAACTGAGCCTCACAGCAGGAAGTGAGCAGCAGGAGGTGAGCGAAGCTTCATCTGTGTTTACAGCTGTTTCCCATCACTTGCATTGCCTCCTGAGCTCTGCCTCCTGTCAGATTAGCCGTGGCATCAGATTCTCTTAGGAGTGTGAATCCTATTGTAAACTGCACATGCAAGCAATCTAGGTTGTGTGCTCCTTATGAAAATCTAAATGCCTGATGATCTGTCAGTGTCTCCCATCACTCCCAGATGGGACCATCTATTTGCAGGAATACAAGCTCAGGGATCCCACTGATTCTATATTATGTTGAGTTGTATAATTATTTCATTATATATTACAGCATAATAATAATAGAAATAAAGTACACAATAAATGTAAAGTGCTTGAATCTTCTTGAAGCCAACCTCCCGCCCCCATCTATGGAAAAATTGTCTTCCATGAAACTAGTCCCTGGTGCCAAAAGAGTTGGGGACCACTGCTCTATATGATCTTTTTTTAAACATAAGACCATGTTATGCACTGGCTATAGAAAGGAAAGATGATACACATTATGATTCTCAGATAGGATGCATTTTTATGTTTTGGAGGAGCAAACACATATACTAAATCCTGATATTAAAATATAGTAAGATTAAGTAAAGCAAAGAATGCAATTAGGCATCCATAACATTTATTTTAAAATATTTTAGAATATATAAATTTAAGAGTAGGTGTTTATTGCTTATCACAATTATGAAATCATTAGAGGTGTGATTAGCTTGTCATATTTGGGAGGAACTCTTGTCTGGATGGGAAAAGAAAGAAGAAGAAATGTAAAGCAAAATGAAAAGTCTTAAATCCAAGATAAATATGACACTAGGAATTGTATACTAGAGAACTCACCTTAGCTAGTGAAATAAGGAATGATTGTTTCCTAATAACATTTCCTCTTTCTAATAATAAGGAAGCATTCTAATGCCTATGAATTATTGATCATTTGTTAGATCTTTTTAAAAGTTCTTTTTAATATTATTAAAATTCAATTTACTTTTCAAATAAAAATTTACTATTATCTGAAATTGTTAAACACACATCCATATGGCAAAACAATGAGTTGCAAAACTAATTCTAGGTGTCCCATAATCCCCAAGATTCTAGAATTGTAACAAATATTTTATCAACTATCTTAACAAATAATAGCTTTTTAAAAACATAAAGAGATTTAACCACTAAATGGATGGTCAATGTGAACGATGTTTAAAGTGCTGAAAGTTATATGATTATACACATACAAAGCATTTGAAAGAATAGAAGAACAATTTTAGGAGAGTATTCTGTAGATTATAGTAATTAAAAATATTTAATTATATCCTTATCCTTAAAATAATACTGATTTTTAACAGAATTTTAAGCAAAACTTACACACATACTTTCTGCATTCAACAGTTTCCTCTGAAAAGTGTTTAAAGCACCACAGGTCAACCACAAAAGGAACATGGACAAAATAATGTGGGAAGCTAAAAGAACAATTATTGCTGTTTAAATGGATTTAAAGAGAATAAATCTGAGTATATACAGCATAACAGTTGGATGGACTGAACCTCTGGGGTCTAGCTAGAAATGTTTGGATTACAAGGCAGTTTTTCTGATGATGTTGTGGTAATTCATATTAATTTAGGTCAGATTGCTGTCTTCCTAAGGCAACAAGCTGTTTATACCAGTTCTTCTCGAAAACAGATTGCCTGTGTACATCCTTGATTAGTGACACATATTAAGATTTCATTGTATCCTTTGTGCTTAAATTGCTCCTTGCCAGAGGCAGGCTTTTACAAAAAAATTTAGTAAATGACACTATTCCATCAAAATTTTATGTAGAGTAAAAACAAAGCACTTTTGATAACTGAATAGACATGAAGATAATTTGTTTTGAAAATACTATTTTCTTGGCATATGAGAGGAGGATATATTCTATTTAAATATGAATTAACTTGTGATTTTTTTCACATACTTTTAGGGGTTAAGTACAGATGGTAAAGGTAATTTGATGCCTATTTTTGCACATATGATAAAATTTTTGATATAGTAAGTAAGCATGCAATATACCTGTCTTATTTTTTAACTTTGAATATATTTATGGCATGCATGTGATTCTTTAATACATTTTTGTTAGTCCCATAAAAAAATCTTGTTTTGGTTTTAATACAGAACACACAGATATTTCTTTTGGCAGCAATTATATGGTCCTATACGGGACAATTTCAATTAAAGAAATATTCTTGTATATCAGCGCTCATCAAGTTTAACAATAGTAATGGGACTAAAACGAGATAAAAAACTAAAAAGCTATAAGAAACAAGCTGTAAGACATTTTTCTTTTCTGTTCCTGCTTGTTTCATCCTCCCAGTCATAGCTATTTTTACCATATAGAATAGTTGGAGTTACTTAATTCCCAGAAAATGTAATTATTGATGGCATAAGGTTGACAACACTTTTGTACATTCCACATAATGCAACATTTTAATAACAAGTGTTACCTGTTTTACGATTAGCGTATTTAAATGTCAGATGAAATCTATAAGACCCATAAACTTGCACTGGTAAAGCTAAAGCATGTTGCAGGGATGTTATTGCCATAGTTGGAAGATCTGCTTTTAATTCAGCATAATTATGAAAAAGTTAGACATTGAATCTGATTATTTCAATTATTAAAACAATTTAGTGTTCCCGCACAACTTACCATTCAAAGCCATGACAATGGCTGACATTGTCTTATTTATCTACTCATTTTCTATTTTACCCCACTAAAAAGTACACTCCACGAGGCCAGGTAATTTAGTTATGTTGTTACTGCAGATCCTAGGGGCCTGAAACAGCACCACAAGAAAGTGAGAGTCAATAATTATGTATTAAATGAAACAGCAAATAAATGAACAATTGAATTTACATGTTTTACCCATTAAAATTTATAAATTCCTATAGTCACATCTGTCTACCCTGAATTAATTATACTATGGTACTATCATTGTGTACTGTTTCAGTTTATGTTAATTCTAATTGTGTGCATATCAACAAAAATAAAATTGTCTTTGAATATTAACATTAAGTTTTAATTTTGTATTCAAAACCACATTATTGCTTACTTTTATTTCAAATCTTGCTTGTATTAATTCTTAGCAGATTATTAGCCATCATTTATGTCCCATATTTTCTAAGCATTAAGATAAAATTATGTTATTTATTTTGTCTACCACTCTAACTCTTTAAGACAACTCAAATCTAGGGTTTTGTTTTTAAAGTTTTCAATATTACATAGCATGATGTAATTCTAAAAAGAATATAAATATCTTTTGAAAAGAATTTAAAGTCTTCTTGACTTTTTGAATAACTGAGTTAGTATTTTCATAAATGTGAATATTTCAAATTTGATGAAATTTTGTGGAATGATGTTACAAATTAATATTTTTAGGCATATGTAGATTTGAGGAATTATATATATTTTACATAAATTTGTAATAAATATTAAATACAATATTAACATTAATGTATTAATAATAAATATTAAGCACTAAAATCTTCCAAAAAATGGCAAGAAGCCCAACAAAGTATGAAATCAGCCTCCCAGCTAAGTCGGACTATATTAACTAATCACAAGTTTACTTGGGGATTCATTAGTGAGAATAAATAATTGGTCATTTGGGCATTGTAGAATTCAGAAATTATTGCCAAGAGTGGGGTCCTCTTTTTTATTCCCTATAGACCAGAGGAAAAAAAATGTTTAATAACATTACTGGGCCAAAGAAAATATTCTTCTCTACGAGCGGGGAAATAATTGAGTATTTAGCAACAATAATTTAATCTATTATACTTTGCTATTTCACGAACACATCTGGTTATTTCAAAGGAATTCCATATATTCAGTGTCCAGTAGAGGCAGACAAGATAGAAGAGGATAGCTATTAACTAGAATGTTGAATAGTATAAAACATAGTGGAGAAAGGCTGTGTCAATATTCAGGTTTCTACTAGTATTTTGTCTCTGAATATAGCATATATGGAAACAACTCTATATGTTTTTAATACAACTGGATGACTGCATGGAAGAAGACTCAAAGGAAGATTCAACTTATGTTACAAGGGACAGATATATTACAGAAGCTCACAGAAATAATGTAAGAAGTACCAAATTTTCCATCTGTTCATCCATAGCTTAAATTACTTTAAACAGAAATTTTGTATATATATGATTACATATAATTAAATGCATGTAATATATATACACACATATAATAGTTGTGTGAGTTTATATATAAATATATATTTATAAATTAAATTTTTACAATTTTAAAACGTTATATATAAATGAATATACATTAAATTACATATAAATATATATTTATATATAATTATATATTAATGTGTAAAATATATAATATATTATATTATACACATTATATACACACATATACACATATATACATATACACATTTTATACATATATACATTTTATACATATATACATATGTACATATTATACACATTATATATTATACATTATACTAGGTGGCATACACAATAAATTTATTTGCTAATAGTTTTGTGGACTAGAAGTCCCCTACCAAGGTGTTGGTAGGTTTATTTTTTACTGAGGCCTCTCAACTTGGCTTGCAGACGGCCACCTACTGAATGTGCCACTACATCCTCAGTCTGTGTTTACCCTCAATCTGTGTTGCCTGTGTCCTAATACCCTCTTATTAAGACACCAGCCATATTAGATTTTGGCTCACCCATATGACCTCATTTTACCTTAAGCACTACAGGGCCTACCTTCAAATAGAGTCTTATTCTGAGGTACGAGATATTTCGGCTTCAACATATGAATTTGGAGAAAGGAGATACAAAAGTTCTGTTATTAAATATGCTGTTGTTAAACAGTAAATAATTATGAGAAAGGCAATCCACTGAATCAATAATTATAGAAAACCTTGGTGAATGTGGAGTAGAAAGCACTTCAGAATCATAGGGATTATAAGAATGGGGAAAGACTACACGCAAACCCTCACTATTGCATTTATTTTTACAGCCCTGGGCCTTATAATATTAAAAAAAAAAAAAAAAAAAAAAAAAAACAGATGTAGATAGTATTAAATAGTCAGGGACATGGTGTAGCCCATTGTTATGTCTAAACAACTATAAACAATGGCTCTCAAGCATTTTTGTTCCAAGAATCACTGGGAAATTCTATGAAAGACTTGGACTCTTCCACAGAAACCTCAAGTTTCTCATTTCCATTACCGGTTTGGGGCCTAAGAATCTGTATTTTAAGAAGCATTTAAGAAACTTCTGATAGAGTTGATGATGGAGCACATTTTGAGAAACACTGGTATAAACAAAGTGTAAATTTTGACTTTTTATTAAAAATTGTAAAGCCCTGCTCTTAGGAAGGAGATGCTGTCTGACTAATTTAATTAGTCCAAAACACTCTTTCCCTTATTAGCTTTCTGACTTATGTGAAATTAGTCACTCTCTGTCCTTGAAACTCCCATTTGTAAAACAGCCATATTAATAATACCTGCATTAAGGTAATGCTTCACATGTAATAATTGTTCAATTAATCTTAGCTATTATCATACGGAGAAAGGTAGAAGATGCCAGTCAATGCATAGTTAGGATATAGCAGTTGTTCATACTCAGAAAGAAACAGATACAGTATTATACAATATTGAATTAGAAAACCAGAAATCTGAATGTAGCTAGAAAAGATTTAAAAAAACAAAACAAAACAAAAACAGAAATGGAGTAAGGTGGAAGAGGAGGAGTGTGGAGCTACAGTGGGAGTTAAGAGATAAAGGGTATTAATTTTCACTGAGAATTTTTTGGATACCGAACTCTTTGGTATAGAGGAAGGGAAGAAGAAAGAAAGGAGGGAGGAAGGGAGGGAAGAGAGGGAGGGAGGGAGAGAGGGAGGGAAGGAAGGAAAAAAGAAAGGAAGGAGGGAAAGGAAGGAAGGAAGGAAGGAAGGAAGGAAGGAAGGAAGGAAGGAAGGAAGGAGGGAGTGAGTGAGTGAAGAAGGAAGGAATTTTAAAAAGAAGAAAATAAAATAAATATATATGTAGGATTCAGTCTCTATTTTACATACAGCATACTAAATCTCAGAGATTAAGTAATTTATTAAATCAAACATAAAATACTGATAAATAGTAAATGAGGAACTCAAAATTTTGTCTTATTGTTGCAAGAATTACCACCACTGAAGTAAATTTCTGTGCAATAACTACTTTACTGAGACTCCTTTCTGCCCTGTAGTACCAACAAATTCTCATCAGCTGTGAATCTCAAGTAAGTTTTAAGTAATTGCTGAAAAGCGGAAACTCTTGTTGCAGAAGTCTCTGAGTCACACATTCCTCCAGCCTTCTCCAACTGTCAAGAAACATAAAGGGGCAAATAAAAATTAACACACTTTCTGGATGGTATTGGATAATATAAAACATGGTAATATAAAATGTATTTATAACAAAATTTGGAGACATAGTGCATATTCTTTGTTAAAATATCGGGTTTTTTTGTTGTTGTTGTTGTTGTTGTTGTTGTTTTGTTGTTTTGCCTGTAGGACCTCAGTCATTTATAGCTTTAAGAAATAGTTTCTGTTTTTTGTGGCACTGTAGTCTAAATAATGCTTGTAAATCTTGCACAGCAAATGATCCCAGCAATGAAATTATTATGGAAAGTATTATGAAAGTAAACCCAGCAATGAAATTATTAAAAGTTAAACAATGTATTGTACTTCGAATGGGTTGCCCCACTTCACTTAGCAATTGCTGAATTCCTTATCGAATGAGCTACAGTGGTGAAAACAGGGTACCAAGGAAGAATACAACGCTTGTAATTCATTCCTTTTGTTATTTAATATTACATTAAGAAGAAATTCCAAGCCTGGATATTTTAAAACTTCATATATTATTGTCTCTCGTGGATCTTTGAGTATACTGGGCTCAGACAGAAGTTCTTGCTCCAAATATCACATGCAGTTGCTATCAAATGTCAATTGCATCCAGAATGGTGAGAAATTTGGATGAACTGGACCAGTTCAAGTGTCTGGGACCCCAGCTGGGAAGGCTGGAGTGATTCTGAATTGGTTGATCAGCTCTTTTTCTTAACATTTATTCGTCATACAGTTGGCTTGGCCTTCTGCAGAGCATAGAAGTCTCAGAGTACTCAGGATTCTTATATGGAGACTGGCTTCTCTACGGCATGTGTTCTGTAAGAGAAATCAAAATATACCTAGCCAATTAAGCCTTGGGCCTGAAAATGGCACAACATCCCTTTCTTCTTATTCTGTTGGTCAAAGCGGTCATAGGCCCAACTCCTAGACTCTGATTCAAGAGAGCAGAGAAATGGTTTCCACCTTCTTGAGCATGAAGATGGGAGATATCATTGTGATAATCTTAGGCTGGATAAAATAAGAAAAGCAGAACTACTATCATAAGAACTATGAACCAATGAGTTTGGTAATGGAGTCAGATGTTACACTATTGAAGTAGGATCCAGGGAAATAAAGGCCCCCCAAAAGAGGTTGGAGAAATAGAATTGCATGGAATATTTCAGGAGATATCGATGCTCATTACATCTAGCTTTTAGAGTAGCAGCACCATCAATAGGGCTGGTGTAGAAGTCTGTGGAATCATGTTGGCTCTTTGCTCTTTGAGGTTATCTTACTTCCTAAGTTTGCATCAAATCATTTGGGGAATGAACTTGGTTTGCTCTTAGCATAGCTAACAGTCAGAAAGTAGAGTTGGATGCAGAGCAGTTAAGAGCAGAGACAAATTGGGAAATATCTGTGTCACCCTATGAGTATTTCAAAGACAATATGCTCATCTCAAACCTAATGCCCATTTCTTCACTGCTGCTTCCCATTTAGTAATTCTTTATAAGTTAAAATGATATAGAAAAGAGGCTCCTAGGAACTATAATTTCTAGCATAACCATGTTGGCCATAGAACAGTGCAGCATATATTTAGTGACTCTGACTGGGGTTTATGATTGCCTCTAGAAGTACCAACTATTTAAAGAGTCTTACTTAATGAATGAGGTTCATTCAATAAGTAACAAGTTATTTATTTGAGATGGACAATAATATGTTAGTAAAGTATCACAATAACAATGCAGACACATTAATTATTGGTGTATGCTCCACCTCCCTGGTAAATTTTTATCATGTAATTTTGTGTTACTTTAGTATTAGTTGTCTAACTACCTCTTCATTCATTCCATCGACATTTATTTATTGAGTACTGTCAATGTTTCAATATTGAGATACTGAAATAGTTTACTTCCTTATTTTGTGCAGACTTTGTATTGCTGAAAGCCAGTTTTAATCAGGAATTCATATACTTTCACTGAGTCATAATATTGGGAAGGACTGTAAAAAGTTATTCAGGCAAAACAAATCCTAAATCACTGGTTTTCTTCATGTTTCCCCCATGTAGCTGGTACAATCAGCACTGGTGCAATGCACCAACCTGAGTGAATGCATGTCAACTTCCACTAATAGCTAAATTGATATACAAAGTTTCTGGGGAGTGTCTACATTAGTCCTGGAAGTAGATTCAAATGTGTTAGAAAATTGTTTCCCATTTCAATCTGATTTCTTTAAAACTATGTGATTTAACATCTTGTAAATGCATTAGAGCTATGAATGCTATGAAGAAAAAAAAAGGCACGTTTGTAAAGATTTCTTTGCCTTACTTTGTCTTGGTGTGTAAATTGAAATTATTTCAGCTTTTAGAAACATAAATGATTTGACATTGCGGTATTTTATTTTCATCACTAATTTCCCACTAGGAAACCTCCTCCATGAGCAAGACAGAAGGATCATGTCACTCTCCTGTACAAATAATTTCAGCAAACTTGGAGAATGCTTACGAGCCATATTAAGCACTTCTTTTCTTCCCCATATGATTGATTATCCATAACATCCTCGATTAGAAAACAGCTTATTTCAAATTCGAACAAAGCAACTACATTGAGTTACAGTGAGAATAGGAAGAGTAAGAGAGAGAAGAGAGCACATGATTCTTTTTTCATAATCATTTGTCATTTAGACATTAAACTACTGGGTCTTAGGTTTAACCTACAAAGGTTTTCTTTTCCAGTTACTTTCTATAAAAGCAGTAGAGGCTATGTCACATTCCATGCGTGGGTGATTTTTGACTACCTAAACAATAGGTCAGTAAATGAGAAAAATACATACCCATTTTCCTTCTAATCTCAAAAATGTTTTAATTAAATCCGTAACATGACTGTAAAATTAAATAAATTTCAGTTTTAACATCATCAATTCTCGACTGATATAAACACAACCTTAAGTGACCATATTTTCAGGAAAATGTATTTTAAGGCTTGATTTAGTAGCTGTTTAAATACTAACACTCTTTTCACAAAATTATCTTTATTTCTTCTTCACAATTGATTCATGCATCCACAATTTTATTTAATATCATTTTAACCTTCCCACAGTTAATTTAATTCCAAGAAATGGCAAAGATATTATTTCTACTATATGTAACAGAAGCATTGCTTCTTAATTTTCTTATATTACTAGCTGACATATTTGAAGATTTCAGACTATATATGTCACAGCACCTAAAACATTCTAAAATTCACCATGTCAAATGTCACAAAATAGCTACTATCTTAATTAGTTCATAAATGTTGTAATGTAGATTTTCACATCAACCTTTTAACTGGAAACCAGCTTTTGCTGATTTCACCTATGGTAAGGCCTTGAAGTAACATTATCTCTTCTAACACAAACACACAGGCAACCACACTTGGGCTGCGTCACTTAGCAAGTGTGTGGCATATCACTCCACCCTTACCTTTTTTCGGTCTTTTCACTAGACCATGAACTCTGTGAGAACAACAACCACATCTTATTTCCCTTTGAATACCCAGGACTTATCCGAGAGCCTAAAGGAGAGTTGTAACTCAATAGAAGTTTAGTAAATGAATCTATTTAAATAGAAAAATTATATTGTTTCTTCTCTGCTAGATTAAGCCTAATAAAATATAAGACTACCTGTTCACAGTATATTACACAAATGTATTTAGTAAGTACACCATTCCTTCATTTAGTATTTCCAGGTGATATTTTGGGATCAATAGATGAAAATGAAACCACATTTGGAAATTGTGAACACCATGAAGAGAGGGTTGAGTATCAGAAACATCCACGAAGGCAGTGAATTCTTCATCAGTGAAGTTTCAGGCAAAATGTAACTGATTATTGGACCTTGCTATCAGAAAACAAATATGAGAATGAAAATGATTATTAAGACTATGTATTACCTAAGGCCATTTAATATTCATTTTTTAAAATTTTGTTTTAGAACTGAATTTGTAGAATAATTCCACTCACTACCAAAATTTCCACAAGACAGTGTCACCCCAAACCCTCGGTTTACATTGCACATTATCAATGTCTTTCCCTGTTGAGCATTCTTTTAGATTATTTTAAGACCATTTTAGCTGAATAAAAATATTTAAAATGTTCAGGGTGCAGATGACAAAATAGCAAACCTCTGGGGAAGACTATGTATATTGGTTCCATAGTTGTCAGTGTTAAAAAGGCCTGAAACATGGTTCAATAACATAACAAATCAAAAGTGACATAGTTAATTTAAGGAAAAGGGCCAGCATACACGATGTAATCCTTTTTTTTGCTGACTTGCACAAGAGCAAACATCAGTATGTGATGATGCATTATGACATAAAATAGCAGGGGTAAGGGGTAAGCACAGACAGAAATCTTTTCTGCTGCATTTATGAAAGATTCAGAGCCACTTACTGCCCTTTTCTGCTGGTCTAAGCATGAATCAGTTTAACAGCTCAATTTACAATGTTATTTCTCATGGAAGGAATAGAAAAAGTATCAGATGTTCTAAGAAATCTATGTAAGTGAGAAATTAGCAATTTTCAATTTTGTACAGTGAGAACATTTGTTTCCTCAAATGCAATTTGCTATTCATTGAGAAAGTGAATAAAAATTATTCTCTACCAAAAGGACACATGTATGGGTAGGTGAATGTATTTGGACATAAAAATGAAACTCTCTCAGAGTCCTGGATTAGCATCTATAGAAATAGAGTAATTTTAGTAATTTTTCTTTGTAACAGAAAATTTTTTATTCTACTAGTTTAATGTACTTTATATATATTTGGACATTTTAGGACAATGAGATTGATAAGTCAACTGACAATAATTAAATGTTAATCGACCAAAGACAACAATGCTTAAAATATACCATTCAAATGAACCCAAGTCAGTGTTCAGCCTGGTAAAAACAGTAAGACTTCTGTAACAATCAGGTTACTTTAATGGAGAAGCATGCAAGTACACAGGGTCCTGTTCAGTACTCCCTTTTACATCCCCAAGTGAGAAAAAAAGTTAAGTGTGGTTCACTATTTGAAGGAGTGTTAAAACATTACATAGAACAAATATCTGCAAACGTGTACAGGAACATAAAGCGAAAGCAAAATAACATTGCAGTTGCAGGATTATTCATAGCGTTGTGGATAAAAACACAGAGATAAGGACTACAATCCCTGGGTTTTAATTCTAACTATTCTACTTAACTTGGCGACTAGATTGAAACCTACTTGTCAGCTCTTCTGAGGCTCAGCTTCCAACTTTCTTAAATTTAGAGTTGAAGATGGGGGCCTGAGAGGGTGGTTCATGCCTATAATCCCAGCAATTTGAGAGGCCAAGGCGGGCAAATCACTTGAGGTCAGGAGTTCATGACCAGTCTGGCCAACATCATAAAACCAAGTGTCTACTAAAAATACAAAGATTAGCCTGGTATAGTGGTGCATGTATGGAATCCCAGCTATTCAGGAGATTGAGCCAGGAGAATTGCTTGAACCTGGGAAATGGAGGTTGCAGTGAGCCAAGATGGTGCTGAGAGAGACTGTGTCTCTAAATAAAAAATAAATAAATAAATAAATAAATAAATAAAATAAAATCATCTCCAAAGTCTCTTTCAACTCCAACATTCTGGAGTTTTACAGTACTACTTTGGGATATAGTACTATTCCAAGGACAGAAAAGAACATTTGTTTTAATCATTGCCTCAAAATACATGTAAGAGAGATCAGTACAGTTTTTTTGTTTTGTTTTGTTTTGTTTTGGTTTGGTTTTTTTTGTTTTTTTTTTTTACGTTCTGGGTTTGTGATCCTATTAAGATTTAAGGGCTCAGGCCGAAAAAGACAAAAAAACATCATATTGTTTCTTGGGTGAATTTTTATCAATGTAAGTCTCTTGGAAAACATCTTGAACATACAGAGGGTGGAGTGAGAAACCACTTACTCCTTATTAAGAGTGGCTGGACCAGCTAGTTGACACAGAAATGCCTGCTAAGCAAGGTCTCTGTGATCAGAAGCACAAAGTTTTGAGTTCTGACTTGGCCACTGGCCTTTGAGTTATGTGGACAAGTTACTTACATTTCAATGGATTTTATTTTCCTCATTTTAAAAATGGAGCTACTCGCATTTAACTTACATAGTCATTCTCAGACTTATAAAACACTGTTAAGTGCCCAGCACTAAAAGGTGTTTGTCAAATGTTACTTCATTTTCCATTGCTTGCAGTCTTTACCTAGGCTACTGAAGTGTTTTTTGACCCATGTATTTAGAAGCTGTTAGATGGGAACATTTGAAAGTCCTAGAAAGTTGAAACAGCTTTTCCTCACTTCCATTTACCAAGCCATTTAGGTCAAACTCAATTCAAACAAACTCGCATTTCAAGACTTGAAGGTAAGTGCACTATGAATAGTACAGTATTTTGGAGGAAAAACAAACAAACACAAAAAGAACATCATCTCCTTCAAAGAGCTCCTAAAGCAATGCTTTAGTGCCTGCAGTGGAACTCAGCTAAATATTGTTAGTAAAATAGTAAATATTAATCACACCAAGAAGTTTTCTACATTGAAACAATAAGTCATAATTTTGGAAGCCAGAGGTACTTCCTTCTGCTGCTCCTGTCAGGTGGCATTAGTTGAAAAGCTGCAGCACTGTTTTTCAAGTTAGAATGGAAAATAAAGGTTACAGTTAAATAAACTGTATGTTTTTATGTGACTTTCAATGAAATTCTGGTGTTCTTCTCTCGATGGACTGAAAAAGGCCTCTGCTAAGATTTTCAACCTCCTTATCCCATTCTCCATTTCTATATCTAATTTCTAATATTCATTTAGTAAAATGTATCCAATGAACTTCAATGATGCATTAGAGAATCAAAATATTCAATACTTACATGTAGCACTTATTCTGAAAGAGCTAAGTAATAACATTTTTTTTTTAAAAAATTACATGTTTAAAATTTTCCTTTTGATTTTGCTTTCATGTGACAAAAATCATTGACTGTTTATGATTATGGCTAAGCATTGTACTGAAAGGAACATAGCTCAGCATAATCATGGGAATAAAGTGACCAAAGGTGGTAAAAAACAAAAACAAAGGCCTGGTCAGCAGCCTGATCACTTTAATTTGTGTCACACAGGCATGATCTACTCATTGGAGAGGACATGTGTCAACTTTGTTAAATAAAACTGTTAATAACTGAATTAGAAAATTAAATTTAGGCCTTCTATGCTCTTTTAAATGGTGGTTCTCTTGTGACCAGTTCCGTTAGCCCAGAATCATCCTAGCAACATGGTCTCTGGCCTTAAGAAAGATACCATGCATACATGTATGACTTAGCTAGAGAACATTTGAGGAAGTACAAAATAACAGAAAACAAATTATCCTCAAATGTGGAAGCAATGATGAATCACAATGCATGACAGATAGAAATGAGAAGCCAAGAAACTGAGTTACAGCCTCTCAGCAGTGAATCAATACAGGAATCAAAGCCAGGCTAGAAAATGCACACTTTACTCAGATGACCAAGTTCAAAGTTGTATATCATCTACGAACTCTAGAATGGAGGTGGAGCACTAGCTTTAGGCAGAAAGCACTGCATGCTGTTCCCTATGTAGAAACTTATGTGGAGAATGTAGTGATGTCATTTAAAATTTTGGCTCTATAATTATTCTGCATAACACAATTTGTACTGAGTTTTAAAGTAAGGCATTACATCAATATCACTATACTCACATTTCAAATTTTTACTCTCGTATTTAAATGTCCATCCTCCAGAGAAAAGAGGAGATTTTTGGTTTTGCTGCTGTTAGTTTTTTTTTTGTTGTTCTTTGTTATTTGTTTTATTTGTTTGTTTTGCTTTTTCATGCCATGGAAGTGAAGAAGGCCAACAGATTGTGGGGTAGAAGGGTGGGAAAAAATATATATTCAACAAGAAACGAGCAAGAACAAAGTTTTTGGGTATCCCACATGTGGAAAGAATGATGCAAACAAATTTTAATATGTCTATAAACAGAAAGCAGGGAAACCTTGCAACACATCAAACCACAGGCCTTCTATGACTAGTTGAAGGAAGAAAACCATTACAAGTTAAAATACCAGGCCAGAAGCTACAGAAAAAGCTTTCCTCATGGATCTTTTTCATGGAAGAGTCTTTTTCAGCACTTGAATCACTATAGTAAGTGACTATGACAAGAGATAATATACACTTAAATACATGGCTAGCTTACACTTAGTGTTTCCAAACGCCACCTCATTTTATATCATCTCCAAGTATTAGGTATTATTATAATCAGCCCATTTTCAAGATAAATAACTGAAACATTTAGTGACAGTCCCTGGTTCTCAGTTTTGAATACACATTAGAAACACCTGCATATGTTTTTAAAATATCACCAGTGCTTGAGTTTAGAATCTGTGGGAGGTGGGGCCAAGCATTGGTATTTTTAGATGGTTCAAATATGAAACCAAAGTTAAGAAGCATGAAATTAAATAAGTTTTTCAAAATAACACAATGAGTAAGAGTGGATTCAGAATGAACACCTAGAAAGGCAATTTCTTCATGACACATGTAACTGTCCTGTAAGGTACATTTGGAAAAGCAACAACAGACTTGAGTCAATGCTGCAGCTCAACCATGCTCCAGAATTAGAACAGCACAGCATCTTATGGTATGTACTCAGCACCCTGTGCTAGAAATATTCCCAACTTTTTTTATTTTTTATTTTTTTAGAAACATGTGACTTCTCACTGCTCTTAATGTAAAGATTAAAAATTTTCACTTGGTCTACAAAGACAAAGGTCGTCAGAAGACAGCTTCTCCCTAACCCTTCAGTCACAAGAAGCAATTCAGGCATTGACTTTTCCCTCCTTCTCTGTCTCTAGTCTCAGTTTCCTCAGTGGTTGTGGCCTCTGCCTGGATTATGCTGTCTTTCCTTCTTCCCCACATTAACATTTGCTTTACATTTGAATTTTGTTTTAATGGTTAAGTCTCAGGAAAAACATGATTTTATTATTATTTTATTTTTTGAGATGGACTTTTGCTCTTGTCGCCCAGGCTGAAATGCAGTGGTGTGATCTTGACTCACTGCAGTCCCCCTCCCAGGTTCAGGTAATTCTCCTGACTGAGACTCCTGAGTAGCTGGGATTACAGGCACCTGCAACCATGCTCAGCTACTTTTTGTATTTTTGACAGAGATGGGGTTTCACCATGTTGTTCAGGCTGGTCTTGAACTCCTGACTTCAGGTGATCCCCCTACCTAGGCCTCCGAAGTGCTGGGATTACAGGTGTGAGCCACTGTGCCCAGACAGGAAAAACATGACTTTTTATTGCTAGTTCCAAATCTCCCCTCCCCTAGCTATATGGCTTCTCAGAGTTTCACATTTCTTTCATCCACTTTTACAGTCTTATTTGTTACCTATGGATAAGTGACTGCTGAGTCTAGGTCTTTAACTTTCTTCACTCTCCCTGACCCTCATCAAAGTACCTAGAGAGCATCTCCATTTTGCTTTCCTTATGCCACCTGAAATCAAGATGTCTTCTTGAAAAAAATTTATTTTCCGCGTGAACCCGGGAGGCGGAGCTTGCAGTGAGCTGAGATCCGGCCACTGCACTCCAGCCTGGGTGACAGCGCGAGACTCTGTCTCAAAAAAAAAAAAAAAAAATTATTTTCCTGCACTAAAATGTAAGTCTTCTGAAGTGTTTGTTTGTTTGTTTGTTTGTTTAATTTTACTGAAAACATCAATGTTCACTTCACTGTCAGGGCTTGGGTTGTTAATAAATGGTATTGGGAAAACTGGCTAGCCATATGCAGAAAATTGAAACTGGACCACTTCCTTTCACCTTATACAAAAATTAACTCAAGATGGATTACAGACTTAAATGTAAGACCAAAAAACTTAAAAACCCCAGAAGAAAACCCAGGCAATACCATTCAGGACATAGGTATGGGAGAAGACTTCATATCTAAAACACCAAAAGCAATGGCAACAAAAGCCAAAATTGGCAAATGGGATCTAATTAAACTAAACAGCTTATGTACAGCAAAATAAACTATCATCAGAGTGAATAGGCAACCTACAGAATGGGGAAAAAGTTTTTGCAATCTATCCATCTGACAAAGGGCTGATATCCAGAATCTACAAAGAACCTAAACAAATTTACAAGAAAAATACAAACAAGACCATCAAAAAGTGAGCTAAAGATATGAAAAGACACTTCTCAAAAGAAGACATTTATGCAGCCAAAAAAAATGAAAAAAGCTCATTATCACTGTTCATTAGAGATATGCAAATCAAAACCACAATGAGATACGATCTCATAGTTAGAATGGTGATCATTAAAAAGTCAGGAAACAACAGATGCTGGAGAGGATGTGGAGAATTAGGAATGCTTTTACACTGTTGGTTGGAGTGTAAATTAGTTCACCCATTGTGGAAGACAGTGTGGTGATTCCTCAAGGATCTAGAACTAGAAATACCATTAGACCCAGCAATCCCATTACTGGGTATATACCCAAAGGATTATAAATCATTCTACTGTAAAGACACACACACACGTATGTTTATTGCAGCACTATTCACAATAGCAAAAACTTAGAACCAACCCAAATGCCCATCAGTGATAGACTGGAAAAAGAAAAATGTGGCACATGTATACCATAGAATACCATGCAGTCATAAAAAGGATGAGTTCATGTCCTTTTCAGGGACATGGATGAAGCTGTCAACCATCATTCTCAGCAAACTAACACAAGAACAGAAAACCAAACACGGATGAAGCTGTCAACCATCATTCTCAGCAAACTAACACAAGAACAGAAAACCAAACACTGCACATTCTCACTCATAAGTGGGAGCTGAACAATGAGAACACATGGCCACAAGGAGGGGAATATCACACACTGGGGCCTGTCAGGAGGTGGGGGGCTAGGAGAGGGATAGGATCAGGAGAAATACCTAAT
This sequence comes from Macaca fascicularis, assembly GCF_037993035.2. Taxonomy (NCBI): domain Eukaryota; kingdom Metazoa; phylum Chordata; class Mammalia; order Primates; family Cercopithecidae; genus Macaca; species Macaca fascicularis. Next base: position 32,129,690 of record NC_088379.1, on the reverse strand, counting down.
GTAGGTGACGGGTTGATGGGTGCAGCAAACCACCATGGCACATGTATACCTATGTAACAAAACTGCATGTTCTGCACACGTACCCCTGAACTTAAAGTACAATAATAATAATAAAAAGAATGACTTGTGAGTCTTTTTTCACCAGTATGTTCACCTAGTCTTTTAATCCTAATGGATGAAAGCTCAAAATGTCTCTTGGTCTATCGTCTTCTTTTCATTTCCATTGCCATTCTCAGGTTCAAGCACTCACCACTTCTAATTTAAACGACTACAGCATTGCTCAACATGTGTTGGACAATATACTTTAGCTTCATGCACAGAGCTTATTACAATGTTGACCAGTGTGCCTTTTTTTCAGAGCAAATGAGTTCAAATATCTGGGGCTGAAATCTTAGGATCTGTGTTTTAACAGGTTCCCACATTATTGCTCTATACATTGAACTTTGAGAATCATGCAACTGAAATAACTTTCCTAGCATTGCTCCAGTCCCCATCCTTTCTTGTTTCAATTAAACATAGATGCTCCTTTTGCATAGTTTTGCAAGGAACATTTCCAGTAATAAGGACCCCAAACTTGAAACTGAAGTTAAGTTCTGAAATTCCATTGCAGGTTAAAAAAAAAATTCAAGAATACATATAAGCTTTACTGAGAACATTTTAATTCTAATAGGTAGTTTCAATTTACTGTCCTACATATATTCCTTTTAGTTGTCATAAATTCAAACTGTAAGACATATTTTTGAAATTTTACTTTGAATTAGGTTAGCATGTTTACACCTTTGTGATATCAGCTTGCTATTTTCTTTATCTAAAACATACTTGCTCCAACAAATGCTTCAAATGACAAACTTCCAGGTTCACCTCAAATGACACCTTTATAATTAGTCTTTGGTGATCTCTTAAGTGACAAGAGTCAGTAATTTTATTAGATATTACAAATATAAATGATAGCTATTTCATGGCTTGTACCACCCCAACTCCATCATACTTTTGAATATATGGTAGGGACCCCTGAACTGACTCTCCTCTCTACTTTTACATCATGTCAGCTGTACTTTAAAGGTATATCTTCCTGTATCTGGACACTTGGGTGCAACTGCTGCTTCCAATTAACCCAAAGGTCACTGCTGATGATGGGGATTCAGATGCCTCTGCCTTGAAGGAGAAACTCAATGCAAATACTGTAACTGTAGAACTCAAATACTTCTAATTAATGATGGAGTTGGTGGTAATGCTCTTGTCTGGAGAGTTTTCTTATCAGAGGAAAAGCACTTCTCTCTTTTCTCTTCCACATGACACTTTCTGGCAACACCCTCCCCCCCCCTCCCCTGCCCACTACTTTTGTCATTCAAGTTTTCATTCTGATTGTATTTAAGTGATTAATGGATAACACCTCTCCCCATTTACAAGCAACTGATAGATGAGAAATCAGATTAATGTAGATTAAACTACTATTACTGATTAAAACTGGATTCAAAGATAAGACTTAGGAGGAGGGCCAAATGGCCTTGTAGCCCTCACCTGAATAAAAATGACTAATTAATCCTAGAGGCTAGACAATTTCATATCTTCTCATCTTCTCTGCAGGGTCAGACTCTGCATTGCAGATGAGCAGGCAAGAATGGATCTGTCGGAAGAAATCATTCCTTCCCCACTCCTGAGGTTCTATTCCACTTGGGAAGCTCTTCATACAATACTCCTGAATGACTGCTCTATGTGCCTCACTCACTTCTTTAATCTAATTAGAGAATTTGGAAATGAAAAAAAAATACCCCTTTATTTCCACACTCTTTTTTGTTTGTTTTCCTTTATAGGATAGGAATCCAGTTTGCAGGACAGAAAATATGAATCCCTGTCTGCTTCTCCACGGCACAGATATGAGGGGAAAACCTCCTGTGGAAAGGCCTCTATCCTCCAGTGTGACCAGAGCCATGCTAGGTAAATCTTTCTATATAGTCTCCAATATTAATTTTATCAGGAATAAAGGAGATAACACTAATATAATGTATTTCGGTAAAATATACCAGGTTGCATCCTCTGTCTGGCAAAAACCCTCCAATTATTCTTTATTTCACTCAGAATAAAATCCAAAGTGCCCACACTGGCTTCAGAGTCCTCTGTGAGATGGCTCCCCATGACCTGTGTATTCTAACCTCCTCCTTGCTGCCCCCAATCCCTTTCCTGCAGCCATTCTGGCCTTCTGGTTTACCTGCGAACACATAAGACATTTGCTAAGCCTGCAATTATTTTCCTCTAAATAACTCCTTTTAGCCCTTCAAATCTTTGCTCAAACTTTTGCTCTCCAATAAGCCCATGCTGAAACCCTGTTACTCCATTTAATTCTGCAGGCTACCCTCCTCCCAACACTCGCAGGTCAGTTTTCCTCTTCTACTTGACTTTATATTATCGTGTTTAGGTACACAGTACAGTTTCCTTATTATGTTTGCTATTCATTGCATATTTCTCCCAACTGGAAGTTCCACCGGGGTGGCAGTTTTTGTATCTTCTGTTGCATGATACATTCCAAGCACTTAGAACAGTCCCTGGAACACACAAGGCATTCAATTAACATGGAAGGAAATTGAGCCTGGGATGGAGACAGATGTCATTATATTATATTAGCTCCCATGTTGCTGAAATCCTTTGGGTATAATACAAGCAAAATAAATGGTAGTTATTTTAAAATTTTAATTTATATTTCCATTTCGTGCTACTCAAATGTGTGGCTGCTAAATATGTTTCTAACTTCAACCAATATGACTGTCGCTTCTTTTTCTAAAAATGAAATCAAATTGTTTTAAAAATGACTAGATACTGTATTTTTAAATATGTGACAGTTTTGTATATAAGAAATTGCCAATATATTTGGTATAATTAAATCTATATATTTATATGCCACAGAATGAGTAATTTCAACTCTTTAACTCTCTACTGACCATTGTTATTTTTACATTTGAACAAGAATACAACAGAAGTCGTGCACAATAGAATGGGGCTAGCATGTTATCATTTGCTGCTAATGGAAAATGTTTTTTGTGAGAAAATAATCCTGTAGAAATAAGATAATATAAATAATTTAAATATAAATAACAGTGTACATGCATTTAAATAACAAATATATAAAACATATTTGTTACATGATCAGCCTTGGCAACATAGGGAGACTCCTTCTCTCCAAAAAATTTAAAAACGAATTGAATGTGACGGTGTGTACCTGTAGTCCCAGCTATTTGGGAGGCTGAGGTGGAAGGATTTCTTGAGCCAGGGAGGTCAAGGCTGTGGTGAGCCATGATCGCATCATTGCACTCCTGCCTGAGCCACAGAGTGAGACTCTGTTTCCATAAATAAATAGTTATATGTATTATAGAATATATATGTGATGAGCTGATCATAAGAAGGATATGCTATATTTTATGTGTAAGGCATTGTTTGGCATTAAACTGAAGACTCTGTAGAGTAGCGGGTATATATATATATATATATATATATATATATATATATATATGAATTTATGCTTTAAAGAAAAATAGTGGGATCACTCGCTTTTCATAAAAAGTATTATACTTTGCATGAAGATTATATTAATGAAAATTTAAAAGGAATATTTGGGTATTCTTTCACAGGACAAGGAAATAGATTGGTTTTTAGATGATTTTTTGTTGTTTTTGTTTTGAGACGGAGTTTCGCTCTTGTTGCCCAGGCTGGAGTGCAGTGGCGCTCTCAGCTCACTGCAACCTCAACCTCCAGGGTTCAACTGATTCTCCTGCCTCAGTCTTCCAAGTAGCTGGGATTACAGGTGCCTGCCACCATGCCCTACTAGTTTTTTGTATTTTTAGTAGAAATGGGGTGTCACCATGTTGGTCAGGCTGGTCTCAAACTCTTAAACTCAGGTGATCCACCTGCCTCAGCCTCCCAAAGAACTGGGATTACAGGTGTGAGCCATGGCACCCAGCCGGTTTTGAGTTTTAGAATGTATGCTTATTGAAAAAACTAGGCATCCTTAATAACCAAAAAAATGGTCAGGACAATTTTGTATTATCTTTGAATCAAAGTAAAAAAAAAAGTGGGAAATTTAGGTCATTGCTCCAGGAACAGTTGTAAAAGCTTTTACTTTGTCATTGATTCTGTTAACCTGATCAGAAATTCTTAATTTTTCTATTATTCCTTCAACAAGTACCTCAATAGGTATGGCCTATCTTTATTATTACAACTTTTGCATTGCACTGAATGTTTTCCACTGGATTGTAAAATCTTAGGGGATAGAATTTGTTTCAGTTTGTATTGTACCTGGAGGCTAGTAGGCTTTCATAAAAACAAAATATTAAAGTTCACTGAAAGAAGTGCTGAAGATAGAAATGAGCTTATGTTCCTTGTACCCAAAGAGGTTAGTATCTAATGAAGCAGTTATCCTAAGTTAATAATGACAATGTTATGTGAAAATGCTACTGCAAATTGTAGAAATGACGTTTAGGAGCACAAAGAAAAGACACCTAACTTAACCTACATCCAGAAGAATGGGCTGATTAGGAAATGACACTCCTAGAGGTGAAGTTGTACATCGTCAGGAAATACAGTTTATTATAAGGTTTAATTCAGAAAGAACAGAGTAAGGAAAGCCAGAAAAACAAAACAAAGTAGAATATGTTGAGATCCAACTTTTATGTTTAGAGAAAACAGTTAATCAAAAATATCTAATGCACATATCTTTTATCTAAAAATGCAGATAGGCTGGAGCAGTGGCTCATACTTATAATCCCAGCAATTTGAGAGGCTGAGGCAGGATGATCGCCTAAGCTGAGGAGTTTGAGATCAGCCAGCACAACACAGGGACACTCGTTCTCTACAAAAAATTTTAAAACTAGTTGTATGTGATGGAGTGTTCCTGTAGTCCCAGCTACTTGGGAGGCTGAGGTGGAAGGATTGCTTGAGCCAGGGTGGTCAAGGCTGTAGTGAGTCGTGATTGCACCACTGCACTCCAGCCTAAGCCACAGAGTGAGACCCTATTTCTATAAATTAATTAATTAATTAATCAATATATTTAAGTGGAGGTATATTAAAAATTAAGTGTTTCTTACAGTACTTCAAAATAAAATTTGAAATTTTATGTGACAAAAACTCATCTGTAAAACACATTCTCTATGCTACTAAACATTTCCAAGGTTTGATAAATTTTTCACAGGGAATATATATATATATATATATATATTCTTTTATTTTCTTTCTTTTTTTTTTTTTTTTTTGAGACAGAGTCTTACTCTTTCACACAGCCTGGAGTGCAGTGGCGTGATCTCAGCTCACTACAATCTCCACTTCACAGGTTCAAGCCATTCTCCTGCCTCAGACTCCCGAGTAGCTGGGATTACAGGCATGCACCACCGCGCCTGGCTCATTTTTGTATTTTTTAGTAGAGATGGGGTGTTGGTCTTGAACTCTTGACCTTGTGATCCATCTGCCTCAGCTTCTCAAAGTACTGGGATTGAGCACACTCTTTTGAAAGAACTATGCCTCATCCAAAATTTTTCAGATTTTTTTTTTCAATTTAGAATATATATATAGAATATATATAGAATATATATAGAATATATATATAGAATATATATAAAGAATATATATAATATATATGAAATATATATGAAATATATATGGAATATATACATAGAATATATATGGAATATATATAGAATATATATATGGAATATATATATAGTATATATATATTCCCTGTGGGCTGAGTGCAGTGGCTCACGCCTGTAATCCCAGCACTTTAGGAGGCTGAGGCAGGCAGATCACGAGGTCAGGAGTTTGAGACCGTCTTGGCTAACGTGGTGAAACCCCATCTCTACTAAAAATACAAAAAACTAGCTGAGTGTGGTGGTGCATGCCTGTAATCCAAGCTACTCGGGAGGCTGAAGCAGAATTGCTTGAACCCAGGAAGCGGATGTTGCAGTGAGCCGAGATGGCACCACTATACTCAAGCATGTCTGACATAGGAAGACTCCCTCTGGGGGAAAAAAAAGGAAGGAAGGAAGGAAGGAAGGAAGGAAGGAAGGAAGGAAGGAAGGAAGGAAGGAAGGAAGGAAGGAAGGAAGGAATGGAGGGAGGAATGGAGGGAGGGAGGGAGGGAGGGAGGGAGGGAGAATTTGTAAAAGATCTGTCTCCTACTACATTAATAATTGGATAATATGTTAACTCATGTCCAAAACTGAACTCCTAGTCTTTTACCTTAAACTGGCTTCTCCTACATTTGTTCACATCTTAGTGTATGTCAACTTTTTCCTTCCATTTCATCCGATTAAATACATTAAAGTTGTTTTCAATGTATCCTCTAAATCTTTTGGAAATTTTCATTTATGTAACATATAGCTGTGTTTGGCATAATTTTACTGTTGCTATCATTATTGTTATAAAGTACAAGTAAGAGCAAAAGAGTAGGTGCAGTTGAGTAATCAAAACTATGGGTTATTCTATGTCTGAGGAGCTTTTCTGCAGCATTCATAAAACTTCTTTGTAGTCTATATACCCGTTGGTGCATAGGGTGAAATATTAACCATATATTGATCTATATTTAAAATAATTGTAGATAGAAGATAGATATAAGGAAATACATATTATACAAGATAGGAAAAAACGAAATGTGTTTTCCCTATTCTCATACTGTGAACACAGAGCATTTTGCCTGTGCTCACCAAATGTGCCTGAGTTTTTACCCATACACATGGGTGTGGAAATACAAGCAACTGGAAAACTAAAGCTACTTTTCCTAAATTTATGCTCGACACAACACAAAGCACTTCACTTCCCCTCACCAAAATTTGTGGGTGTTTCTCATCACTAACAACCAGTTCTCTGGTGGGCACCAACTGGGTGTTTTATAATTTAACTTAATTCTAACGTTGTCTACCTGGAGATAGCATCAAACCCCACAGCTTAAGGGCTTAGTCCCACAAGAACGCTCTCCACCTTAGATGCCAGTCACAGGTATCAGGTTACCTTTACTTCTGACTTACAGGCTAGAAATCAGGTATTTCGAGAGCTCCCCTTTGGGTTGAATTCATTTGCTAGAGCAGCTCAAGGAACTCAAGGAAACACTTTACTTATGATTACCCATTTATCATAAAATATATTACAGAAGATATATAAAATATATACAGAAGTCAGAGAGGAAAGATACACAGGGTAAAGTATGGGAAGGCAGAGGCATGGAGGTTCTATGCCCTCTCTGAGTGTACAACCATCCAGGTACCTCCACTTATTCAGCAATTCAGAATCTCCCTGCACCCTGGCCTATTGGGGTTTCGTGGACGCTGCATTACATAGACATGGTTATTTGAATCTTCGGAGATCAATTCAGCCTTCATTTCCTACCTACTCAATGGGCTGTCCAAACACCCATTAGAAATTGTCTCATCAAAACAAAGGATGTGCTTGGCACTTGGGAAATCGAAGAAGTCTTAGGATCTCTGTGTTCGTAACCAGAGTTAAACATTAAGTAGAACAAAAAATTCCCCTAGCAACTCTAGAAGGGTTTTTAGGAGCTCTTTTTTGGGACATGGGAGCAGGGATATACACACATAAATAGAGAGATAGAGAGATATCTCAAATAGCTTAATATAAATGTGTCCCAGAATATTCTTTTCTTTTACTGAGGTCACAGAGGAACTATCCCTCAGATAAATCAATTTCCACTCATCTTTTACTATCTCAAATATCTCTGTTGGTTTCTAGAGCACTGGGAGGAAACTCCAATTGCTTCAAAAACATCTGAGTGTTAGCCAGACCACCAGTGACCCCAGAGATTAGAAAACAGTTGATCCTTTTTACTTGACACCAACTGTTTCCACTGACAGTCTTGATGTCACAGTTACTACGACTTTGAATTATTGTTGTCATTTTATATACTCTTCACCTAATCTGTGTGGAGAGTTATCATCATCAGCAACATGTCTGTTTTTTGCACTCTAAGTCCATTGCTTTGCAGACTAATGCAACTGTCTGCAATTCCTACTTCCCTTTCCACTTCCTTTTCTTTCTTATGCTTGCCTGGCTCCCATCTTTAGCTTCTGATTTCTCTCCTGTAGCTGAAAATTCTCTGGACTTGGTCCAATAAATTTAAAATGACCCATGGCCTTAATGATCTCATCATCCACCAGAGAAGATCCAGTGACAAGCAAGCAAACATAACATGTGTTGCCCATTGCTAACACCCAAAGGGGGAATTGTCACCTCCCTAGGAATCCTGATTGTTTCCAGAGGCTAGAATGTGACATCTTGTTTTCTCTGGGCTCTCTTCCTCAGTGTCCTGCCTGACATTTTTCAGCATTCTGGGAAATAGAAGAAGTATACAAATGCTGTTCAGGCTACAGAGAATGGAAAAACCTAACAGGGCCTTATCTGAGAGAACTGAACCTGAGTCACAGGTTGAGCAAGCCACAACATAGAATTAGCTAAGGACTGTTCAGACTAAAAGTTAATAGCAGTAGAATGCCTATCATGTGCCAGCTGTAGATCTTATTGTTGTAAGCTCTTTGTGTGTGTTAGCCAAATTAATAATAATTATTATTTATAAATGAGGAAACTAAGTCATCAAGAAGTCAAATAGACTTGCCAAAGGTCACATAGCTGGACATTGGCAGATACTCAACTTAAAGTTAGTATGTCTTGTTGTAGACAGGGGTCTTGGTTCCAGGGAATGGAAGTACCTCACACAGTATTTTATTACATAAAAGTTTCTCAGTGTGTGGAATCTAATTTTGTACATTAACATAAACCTAGCACATAGAATACATTTATATGTATATATTTATACACACACACACACACACACACACACAAACATACACATCTATAGTATTTGTATAGCATTTAAGAGTTCCCAAAATATTCTCCCAAGCATGGTCTCATCAATCACAGCCACCACTCTACATGTTAAATATTATCAGAATACAGAAAGAAACAGATTTCCGAATGTGAAGAGAGAGTTGTTCAAACTCACAGTGCTTGTAAGAGTTGCCTTTAAGCCTTCTGATTGCATGACCTAGCTTTTTTTCGTCACTGCATTAATATTCCCATGAAAAAGTGAAACAAAACACAAATCCGATGACTAGACACAGCTGGGCCTGATGTATTTTATGGATGGTTTTTATATGTTATGATTGAAGGAACTTGTCAGTTTTTCTGTTTTCATCCAAATGGTGGAAATGATTTATATTAACTTATCTTAATTGAAACCAATTAGATTTTTCAAAGGTATTGTGGTTGAAAATATAACCACACTGTGATCCACAAATTGAAAAACCGAGTTCACTTATATCTATCATAGCATAGAATTAGAAAGCTTATAATACATAACGACTTGTTTGATCTGGTTTCTGTCTAAAGAATTCATATTGAAGAGAACTTGGATTTTTTCTTTTTATAAAATGTTTCCTTTTAAAAGATGTTTTGTAAGTAATATTTCTGAACTATTTAGCATTCCTTGTGGTGATAAAAATCTAAATTCAAACTGCAAATTCATAGGTCCTTTCCAAGTAAAACTGAGAATTTTAGCTTCAGGAATGAAAAATTCCAGAGTCTCAAATTTCTCCTCAGGATTCTGTGTTTTGTCAAATAATAGTCCTATTGTTTCCTATACTGGTTTAAATTTCGAGAAGGCAGAGACGTTTCCTCTGTATCAAGTTGGCAAGATTATCTTTCTATATCCAAAACTTTATCCTATTAGATCAGTAACTTCAAATGGAAACATGGAAATATTTATCTTTCCCAAAATTTTAGAAAATAGTTTTAAATTAAATCTTGTTGAGAAATTGTCCACCCGCATACCCTTGAACCAGGTGGACTGGAGGTGTGGTGGTTCTGGAAAAGAAATTGGGAGTATTCCCAATAAAGAAAATAGGTGAATGTATGCTGAGCAGACAAAATAAAACTTATGTCAATTAAATCTTGTTGAGAAATTGTCCACCCGCATACCCTTGAACCAGGTGGACTGGAGGTGTGGTGGTTCTGGAAAAGAAATTGGGAGTATTCCCAATAAAGAAAATAGGTGAATGTATGCTGAGCAGACAAAATAAAACTTATGTCCAGCCCTGTGGTTAGCAAAAAGTAACATACGTTTACTATAGTTGTGAGTCAATACATATGGAATAAGATAAATGGTTATTTTCAAATAAATACATTTGCTACCAAAGAAAGAATTCAACTAAAGGTAGAAAGCTAAATTTGTAGGCATTATTTAATAGCAAAGTTCATTTATGTTTAAATCAGTAGATATTCACACTCATATTTTAAATTCAGAGTATGCATATATATATATATATATATAGTAATATGATAGCAATAGATCTGAGTTGTTGCTAAGCAAATGTTTCTTTTAGAAGTATTTATGAATACTTTTAAAAGTTTTCCTCAAACTGGAATGGGATATTTCATACAGGTTATAATTTAGTAAAATTTTTCTCTTTGAAAAGAAGTTGTAAAACAGATATGTGATAATTGCTTGTGTTCTACTCAGTACCAACATTTATTGATATTGTTATTTACTTTATTTTTATAAGACAATATAATTACTAAAACAATTATGAAATGTGCAGAGCCCAGTAATGTATTTCTGACAAACTAATAATAGATTTTATTTTCCCCAACATAGCTATTAAAAATACTGAAATAATAAATATTTTCTGTCGTTTATGTGATTGATAATGCAAAATTCTAGGATTCCTAATAAATTTAAAATATTCTTGTAGAGAGAACATCACAGCTAACTAATATATCATATTATAATATATAGTTTAACAGTATCTACATATCTGTATAACTTGAAATTTCACACAATGACAATTTTCAGTACTTTATTTCCAGAGTCAATAAATTTTCAACTATGACAAGTGTAAAATCTACATAGCTGCAAGATTCTGTATTAGCTTTAAATTTCATAGCTCTATTTTTATAGGCAAATGTTTTATTCACCTTTAAAAAATGAAAAGTCGGGGGGTGAAATATATCTAATATAGTCAGAACAAGCATGTCGTGTGTGCATATGTGGGTATGTATATGTGTATTTGTGTCTGTGTGTCTCTGCATGTATATATATGCAATTATCCAGTTATTCCCTGTTGTGATGTACTGCTCCTTTTTCCATTAGATCATTAACTGCTATACTACAAGAGAAAGGAAAACAGATACTACAATTATTTTTTGAAATATTTAGGTCCAGGCAATCTGGCTCATGCCTGTAATCCCAGCATTTCGGGAGGCCAAGGTAGTTGGATCACCTGAGGTCAAGAGTTCTCAACCAGCCTGGCCAACATGGTGAAACCCCGTATCTACTAAAAACACAAAACTTAACAGGGCTTGGTGGTATGCACCTGTAGTGCCAGCTACTTGGGAGGCTGAGGCAGGAGAATTGCTTGAACCCAGGAGGCAGAGATTGCAGGGTTTCAGTGAGCTGAGATTGTGCCACTCCACTCCAGCCTTGGTGACAGAGCAAAACGCCATCTAAAATATATATATATGTAAGTGTTTTTTTTTTTTTCCTTTTTTTTTTTTTTTTTTTTTTTTTTTTTGCTTCTGTGTTACAAGTTTGGGCAATGAAATGACATGATATTACAAATTTTAGAATCTAGGTTTAAGTGTGATCATACTTGAAAAGGTCAATATGAAAACATTTAAAATGCAATGAATATCAGATATTTCATTCTTTGAGTGCTTCTGATAATTTGGAAGTGATTGCTGTAAAATAAGAAAAATACTGGAATTGTAGTTGCTGATGTGGGTTACAGCCATAATTTTTCATTACTATCCTAGGTAACTGATCAAATTACATAAACTATCTGAACCTCATAATAGTCTCTTCTTGTAAAGAGAATACAAGGTTTCTGAAACCACTAAGTGCAATAATGAACGAAAAATGTATTATAAATGCATTGCATTTTTTTCTGATTTCTTGAATTCACTCAACCTTTTATATAAATGCCATGATTAGTTTTTTTTGTTTTTGTTTTCGTTTTTTTTGAGACAGAGTCTCCCTCTGTCGCCCAGGCTGGAGTGCAGTGGCACAATCTTGGCTCATTGGGTTCAAGCAATTCTCCTGCCTCAGCCTCCTAAGCAGCTGGAATTACAGGCATGTACCACCACACCCTACTAATTTTTGTAGTTTTAGTAGAGACGGGGCTTCACCATGTTGGTCAGGCTGGTCTAGAACTCCTGACCTCATGATCCACCCACCTCAACCTCCCAAAGTGCTGAGATTACAGGCGTAAGTCACTATGCCCGGCCTATGTTTAAAATTTTAAAGAACTAGGTATTTGAGATTAATCCAAAGTCTAAAATTGTCTTAAGTTATTAGAAGTTTTGTGATCATCTTATATTAGATATTTATGTAAAGCACTTTATTAAGATTTCCTGGAACACACCAGGTACCATGGTTCCCCATTTTAATGAATGGGAAAACTGAGGTCCAGATGGCCCGAGGTCAAATTTCATAGTTGATAGTGTTTTTGAATGATAGCTTGATCTACTTTTTGAATGATAGTTTGATCTGCTCTTGGTGAACTCTGTAATGGTTCATATAATGTTGCACTTTTGCAACATCTAAAATAAACACATTTTTACCAAATCTTTATTAACTGTAAATACCTACAATGATCCTTTGGGCTCTATTGCTTAATTGAAATTTTTGAATGGAATACTGCCACTGATTAAAACAGTTTCACTATTTAGATTAGGAAACAAAACATTTTCTTATGCTTTAAAATATTTGTGTTACAGTTATGAAAATGACTGTCAAATAAATTTTTAACAAAAAGAGTTATGCTAAACAAGCAAGAAAGAAAATTAGTCAGCATTCATTCTAAAGAAATAACACAAATATCTATTAAGTGTTTTCAGCTAGATTGCAAATGCTTTTTATGAGAAAATTAATCTTACTCAGAGCATACATTAAAAAATGTAAGCATAAGAACTTCAAATACTAGAGAGTTATTGATGTGCTGTATGCTTCATAAAGTTTATTCCTCATATCTTTTCTGCTTTTAATATAAAAGAATTATACATTAAAGTACCGAGAGGGTTTTTAGATCATTTAAAATCCATTAAAAACTGAGATATTCTTATAATTAATTTTCCACTGAGATGAGAATTCTGAACCTTGAAATAACTTGCAGATGGCTATTGTCATAGTTAAGAGAACCTTTGTGCCATCTTCCAAGAATCATTTTACCCTCTAGTAGAAATTCAGGGTACATTTATGCCTCCCAATCAGGTCTGGGAGGCTAGCTCTTGGAAGGAAGTATGGGTGGGTTCCAATTTGATTTGATTTCAATGACATTTGTTGAACTTCAGTTATATTCCTCATGAGCTCGTTCTTTTAAATAAAAATACCCTTTGGAAGAAAGGTATTGGTAAACTCAGTTTTCTTTTTCTGCCTTTGTATCTTTCCTGACTCTTAAAATGGTGACACACGGCAATACAGTTTACTCTGTAGTAATAACAATTGGAAGAAAAAGTTTTATCGTGGCACATCATGATGAACATTGTCAATGACATGCATTTTTCATTAGAACAATGAATTGTGTATTCACTTTTGTGAAATAAATTACCACAAATGTTATAGTCATAAAACAACACGCATTTATTACTGTACAGTTTCTGTGAGTCAAGAATTTTTGACTCATAGCTTAGCTGCAGTCATCACAAGGTCTGACTGGTTCCACTTCCAAGCTTACTCAGCTAATGGTTGGCATGATTCAGCTCCTCTCATATTTTTGAATGAGACCTCAGTTCCTCACAAACTACTCATTGGAGGCTTTCTTAATTCCTTGATTCATGAGCTTTTCTATAGATCAGTTTGCAACATGACAGCTTGCTTCATCAGAGTATGCAAGCAAGAGAGCAAGAGAGTACCACCAAACAGAGCAAGGCAGCAAGTGGATGCCACAGTCCTTTGTAACCTATTTCTGGAGGTGACATCATGTCACATTTGCCATATCCTCTTCATTAGAAGCGGGTCACTAGGCCCAGCCCATAATAACAAGAGTATGAATACTAGAAAGAGAACTATTAGGAGCTATATAAAAATCTACATAGGCATCTTGCATATTTTTCATCTCCATTTATACTTTATGAGAATTTCTTCAATTACCAGTGTGAAGATAACAAATGTATTGTCTTTGATTAAAAAAAAAAATAGTGCCAGAAGTGACTTTATCACCAAATGTTATTTTTAGTAGTATTGCCAAGAACACTAGTTATTAAATTGCACACATTCTACTAACTGCTATTTTGGGACCATATTATTTGAAACAGATGATTACTAAAGGTGTTGAGATTTTTCTAGCATATTGTTTACTCAATATTTGGTAAGTGTTACTGGTGCTTATTTGGAACAGAAACACTGAAGACAGGTATGAGATACTTAGCCAAGATTTTATGATTACATGTGAAATATTTTGACATAAGCTATGTGTGGGGAGAATCTATTGAGACAAAAATTAGGATTTTTTTCAAGAGGGAAGCTTATATGGTAAACCAAGCTGACTCATTACTTTAAACAGACAGATAATCTGAATATATTTTCAAGTCCTTGTGAGAGCCTTGAACTCTATTATCCCAATAATAATAAAACTTCATTATATCACTTTGAATACCGAAGTGGTAAGTTCAAAACAATATAGATGTGGTGTTTGATTTATTATCCATAAAATATTTTTAGTCACAAATATTTTATTAGCACTTTCTGATGAAACTAAACGCTATCCTTTGTATCACAATTTGTTTTGTTACCTTTTTTTAAAATGCATGTTCTTTTTTTTCTTCTAACTATATAGCAAAGGACTAGGATTTGGAGATCCTGAGATTCAGTTAGTATGAATTTAGGCAAATCATCTCACTCTGCAGTCTTTTGTTTCCTAGACTTTCAATGTAGTTGTCAGACTCAGTGCTGTATTAGATCAACCTCAGATGCATCTGTTCTATGGCACTGGGAGCATCAGAACCTTCAGAGAAAGATCTGTATCATTCTTCATTTATTCTCTAATGGTGTTTAGTATGTAGTAGGTGTTAAATAAATATTTCATTACAAATTATTATATTAATATATATTAACATTATTTTGGTATGCATTGTTTCCCATTGTTCTAGAAATGTAATTAATCATGTTCCACCCTAGAAGGGATTACTGACACCTAAAAGTTTGGCTTCGCTATCATTTTGGTTTACCAGGGATTATTTTAATTTAAAATATTTTTAATCTATTTCTTCAACTTGTGTTTATTTAATTTTTAGGTCATTTTACCCAGGAAATGTATTTCAATTTTTATAAAACTTTTTATTCTTCAATTTAGTTCACTTAAAAATAAACCTTTTTATGACTTTTCATTGTTTCTGGTTCATGACCATTTCTTTAGAACTAAGGTTGTGGTAGCTGCTGGCAATCACAGAAGTTGCAAATCCACATTTCTCACAACATATTCCTAATCACTCAATGAACTAACAGATGTATGAACGTGTTCCTACACAAGCATATGGTAAGCATCACAGTTGTCTTAACCTTATGTTAAAAGCAATTTTTTTAAAAAAGTAAAAACAAATTCACCTGCTGTTAAATGTTTTGAAGGCCCTTGGGAAATTTTAGGCTTTGCTCATTAACTATTCAATTAAAAAATTACTGCTAAGGCAATGTGGCTAATCATAATTTGTTTTTTCAAGCATATACAGAGAAGTGTCATTGAAGGCATTAACTAGTGAAAAATTGAAAATATCATCTAGACTTCCCATTTCAGTTCCAATATTTGAAGAGCTTAGAAGTAATCACTCGCTTTCTTTTTTTTTTTTTTTTTTTTTTTTTTTTTTTTTTTTTTGAGATGGAGTCTTGCTCTGTCGCCCAGGCTGGAGTGCAGTGGCCGGATCTCAGCTCACTGCAAGCTCCGCCTCCCGGGTTTGCGCCATTCTCCTGCCTCAGCCTCCCGAGTAGCTGGGACTACAGGCGCCTGCCACCTCGCCCGGCTAGTTTTTTGTATTTTTTTAGTAGAGACGGGGTTTCACCGTGTTAGCCAGGATGGTCTCGATCTCCTGACCTCGTGATCCGCCCATCTCGGCCTCCCAAAGTGCTGGGATTACAGGCTTGAGCCACCGCGCCCGGCCTGAAGTAATCACTCGCTTTCTTACAGTTTTTGAGAAGTCCTGATCCAAAACAAGGAAACAAGAAATGTCAAAAACAAGGAAGCTTTTTGATATGGTTAGGCTTTGTGTCCTCACCCAAATCTCATCTTGAATTATAATCCCCAAGTGTCAAGAGAGAAACCGCGTGGAGGTAATTGAATCATGAGAGTGGTTTCCCCTTTGATGTTCTGGTGATAGTGAGTTCTCATGAGACTTGATGGTTTTATAAGGGGGTCATCCCCCTTCACTGGGTATTTCTCCTTCCTGCTGCCTGGCGAAGAAGGTGCCTTGCTTCCCCATCACCCTCTGTTATGATTGTAAGTTTCCTGAGGCCTCCGGAGCCATGCTGAACTATGAGTCAATCAAACCTTTTTCCTTTATAAATTACCCAGTCTCAGGCAGTTATGTATAGTAGTATGAAATTAGACTAATATAGTCTGAGTAATTGTCACAGCCAAGGTGATCCTAAGGAAACATCACTACTGAAAGTAATGTGGTATCCAAGATAGGATTCTAAACTAAAAAAGCAAAGATAAAAACTAAATTAATTAGAATAAACTAGGTACCTTAGTTAACAATAATGTATCCATATGTTTTCATTAATTATAACAAATGTACCATAATAATGTAACATGTTAACAATGGGGAAGACTAAGTGAAGGGTATCTGGGAACTCTGCATGAACTTATCAATTTTTTCTGTAAATAAAAAACTATTCTAAAAATTAAAGTTCATTTAAAAGCAAATGATACCTCTATTTATTTCAATTGCGTATGAAGTTGTCCTTTTTTAACTATTGTTTTTCAGATAATTTTTAAAAATTTCATCAATGAACCTATCTTGAGAAGGACTTGTTAGGAAATACTGAACCAATAGAAAATTAACAACTATTCTCCTTAAGTTTTATAATAAGCCCATCTCGGGGCTATGGGTTTATCCTGTTAAATATCAGTCTCTTTTTCACTTTGCCTCAGATATAGAACCAAAGTTGAAAAGCAAGCCCGATGCTTGTGTATTTCTCCATGTCAGCACATTTCTTAGCTTGAATTTACAGATATGTCAAGACTCTAAAACATCAAATGATACAAAAGGCAAATCAGCAATCAAGACAAATCCTTCCTTTCAACAAAAACCAACACAAGTGTCACTATAGAAATGCCCTAAGAATTCAAGGTCAAAATATGGTGTCTTTAATTGTTAAGTTCTGTCAAATATGATCAAGTAAAAAACGTGTCAAAAATTATGGTAACATGTTTCACACACAGCCAAGATTAACCTCCCCGGAGGAATGTGAGTTGCCAAGTAACCTCAGCTTTTCCAAAAAGAAAGTGATTTCCACTCTTGGCACATACTTCTGCATTTCTTAGTAATATACATTGAATTATCTACTCTAAATGATTCTATACTCCTCCAAGAAATTAATTATAAACACTCAATTTTAATTTTGAAACAACGGGAATTTTGCTAGTCCTGTCAGAGGCAGTCTTACTGGCAATAAAGGGCTAAATTAGATAGGTAAATAGTGAATACTTTTCAAATCACTGGAGTGATAACACCCTGGTAGGTGAATTACAGTACAAAGAATATGGTCCAATTACTGAAATGAATTAATGTGGGCTTCTGTCTTTTATCTTTCTTTTTTTTTTTTTTAATTGGTAGAAGTCAGATTCTGTTTTAAAAAGTCCGGATCTGTTAACTAACTAGAAAAGTTAGTTATGTTCTTAAGTGATACCCCTATATCTTGTTATTTTATTCATAAGTCTATTAAATTTTAATTTCCAAAGAAATATTACTTTCTGGAGAGGCTCTAATTATAGTTAGAACAAAGTCAAATAAATATTTTAATCATTAGCCACACGAAAAATGCATGAAATTTTACATATATTAAAAATGCTCAGTTTTCTTTTCAAGCACCAAAATGCCTGAACAAACAAGCTTAAAATAAAAAAAATTATGCAAAATACTTAAATGATTCTTATAAATTTAATTAAATAAAATTATTAAAAACTTAAAGTAAGTGCTCTAAAACTATTGTTTTCAGTCTGTCAAATTATCAAACATTTTATTCAAAATATTCCAAGAGAACACAACTTTTTGAGTACTTTGGTCTGATTTTAATATAATTTATAAATTGCAGAAAAATTATCAGCATGCTACAGGAGACTCCTGAACACCCTTTATCCAGCTATTTACATGTTTTCTCACTATGTGTTTATATTCTCTATCTCTCATGCTCTATATAGTTATTTTTTCTGAACTATTTGAGACTACGTTGGAGATATCACGGTCCTTTGCACCTAAACATTTCAATTTGCATTTCCTGAGAAGAAGGACATTCTCTGACATAACCATATTAGAAAGATCAAAATCAGAAAATTTAACATTGATATAATAATATTATCTAATTCATTGTCTGTATTAAAAAGCCATTAATCATTTTAATAATGTATTCCTTTATATTCTATTACAAATTCCATTTCAGGATCATATATTACATTTCTTTATTTTGTATATTTAGAGTATTTTATTCTAAAATTATGAAGTCTTTCTTTTTTCAAGTTCTATCAGTTCTCAGTTTGGGCTTTATATATTTTAACCTCTATTATCAAGTACATATATATTATTACTATCTCCCTCATAAACTATGCATGTTTATTGCAATTAAGTGTATATGCTCTCTGCCTTGAAATGCATTTATACTGCTCTTATTTTAGCCATCTCAGCTGGTTTTATATTTACTCCTTTAATGTTTACCTTATTTTACTTTTATCCTACTATGTCATTATGTTTAGAATTAATCTCTTGTAAGTACCATCTAATTAGATCTTAATTTGTATTGACAATGCCTTTTTTAAAATTGGAGTTTTTACTTCATTTACATTTTAAAGTACTATTTGCTTTGATTTCATTTACATTTAACATACTATTTGCTATGGTTAATGTTATGTCTACCATTTTGCCATGTCATCATCTGTTTTGTTTTACTCTACTCTTCCTTTATTTCCTTCATCTGTTTTTGTCAATCAAATATGCTTAGTATTTTATTTTGATTTATTATTATTATTTTTGTTTATTTGTTTCTTTGTTTGTTTTTATTGAGACAGAGTCTCTCTCTGTCGCCCAGGCTGGAGTGCAGTGGCGCAATCTCTGCTCAATGCAAGCTCCGCCTCCCAGGTTGACGCCATTCTCCTGCCTCAGTCTCCAGGTAGCCGGGACTACAGTCGCCCACCACCACGTCCGGCTAATTTTTTTTTTTTGGTAGAGACGTGATTTCATCGTGTTAGCCAGGATGATCTGGATCTCCTGACCTCGTGATCCGCCCTCCTCGGCCTCCCAAAGTGCTGGGATTACAGGCGTGAGCCACCGCGCCGGGCCTTACTTATTAGTTCATTAGCTATATTTTATGCATTAGTATTTAGTTATTACTTTAAGATTATAATATGTATGTTTTTCCAATCCTATTCTTATTAGAGTTAGTATTGTACTAATATTAATTGTGATTAATTGTAATTGAGTAAAAATATATATTTCCTATAAA